>NC_135743.1:12168676-12482352 GCF_041903045.1 Epinephelus lanceolatus | reverse complement strand
CTTAGATTATTTATGTGCTGTTTTTATCTTTTCAGACCAAAAGCAGAAAAGAAAGAGGTTAAATGATCATATAATATAATCTCATATCGATCACACGCCTTTAAATCACATTGAATCGAAATCTTATTGTGACAGACTTTGTAATATCAGCAAATATCATATTGATGTCCAAGGAATCAATATAATATTGTATTGTGATGAAACTGGTGATTTACACCCCTCGTCATGACAATGAACAAGCATAAAGAAACACACCCTGAATACAGAGACTCCTGTTACTGGATGAGCTGATCAGACTGACAAGGAGCTTCTTCTAGCATTGTTTTCCACACTTGTTTACAGATAACAATTGTGATTTAATTCTGCCTTCCTTCTTTTTCTTTTTCTTTATCTTTTCAACGTCCAAATATATCGTATAGTGTGTTCAATGTCTGAGATTCAGCCAAAGCAGTGTGAGATTTTTTTTGTCTCATGTTCACAGTTTTGGGAAAATACTGTTTTCCTTTCAAGGAATGTGTGGAAGCAACTGTGAAAACTGTAATGCACGCGCATGTGTTATAACTGATTATTCATAGGTGCCTTCTTATGCAAGCGCTGTATTGTCCGCACACAATGACACAGAATACATTTTCACCTGTCTTCTCTTCACATATCACTGGAACTACCAATGGGTAAAATGTACCTGTGGCTGTTTGCTGATTGTATGTAGCTTTGTTTCAATGAAATAATGTTATGCAACAACCCTGTTGTTAAATGTTCAAGATAAATCCAGATTTAAAAACAAAAAAGGCCATTTATACCTTTAGAGCAGATCAAATTTACCCCATAGAGAAAGCAGTTATTACAACTATGTGTATAAAACCAAATCATTGTGACGTTGCAGTAACAACAATCAGACTTGTTTATTTCTGTTGTCATTTTCAGCTTTATGTGTAATGTTTAAAGATGAAGAGTTAAACATGGTGGTCAGACCTATCTGACGTTTCAGCTGTGCTCATTAACTGTACTGTGTTGCTTTGCAATCATGTTTGATAAACCAAATCTACCAGCACGGAAGCTGTGGATGTGGGCCTCTGCAAAATGTATTTTAGCCACCTGAAAAAAAATCAGTATCAGTTTTATGCTATATTTAGAATATTTTCCGTACTTTATCCAATCAATCGAGACAGTGGTAGACGAGCAACTCCCCTATTCTGACATATTTGGCAGTGGAGTCTGGTGGATTTCAGATAATGGCTTTAGCTCCCCATTGGAAAGGGCTGTCTGATGGCAAGGTAAAGCCAAAAAAATATTCTAGACAAAGCATACACTTGAAAAGTTAAGCTCACATTGAAGGAGTGAGGGTTTACTTCTACTTTTTACTTGAGTAGCCATTTATACCTTTGTTACAACGAGTTTGCTCTAAATGTAGGTGCCGGGGGCCACCAGAAACAATCCATGGCCACATCTGGCCACACGTTTTATGCCAAAATCTCTGTGTTTCCTATAAACAACATCTCTGCTTTAAAAAACTCCTTTACGAACCTCCACAAGCACACTAAGGTAAGTTGCACATGCTCTAGGTCAGTGGTTCCCAACTGGTCCAGCCAAGGGGGCCAGATTTCTCCTCAGTCATCAGTTCAAGGTCCACACAGTTTAATACATTCAGCATCATACTACTTGGCCATGTTGTAGAGTTAGTTTGATGTCTCAGTCAAGTAGCTGTCCGTTATTCCCTTACTCTACAGCAGAAAATGGCACTTCAAAACAAAAACGCTTTGCCAGAAATTCACTTTACTTAATATATTTAAGTGTGTTTTTTTTTTTTTTTTTTTGTTTTTTGTTTTTACAAACTTGATGCGTTTGTGTTTCACTTGCGGTTCATTCAGAATGGATCAGTGACCCACTGTTAGACTGCGACCCACCAGTTGGGAACCACTGCTCTAGGTGAACTTGTAGGTAGCTAGCTAACGTTAACTATGTGAAGGTTTTATGTGTCACATTAATCTTTGATAATGATTAGCCTACCTGCTCTACTGCCCACACACACTTAAAAATATTAAAATGGAAACTAACTTGTATTTTGTGTAATTTATTAAGCAGGTACTTTTTATGTTTACTTACATAGGTTTATCAAATGGTAATTTTAATTTTTTACTTGAGTAAAGATTTTCAGTTCTCTCTCCATTACAGCTAAGACCAAGCCAATTGGGGCAGCGTTTGCTCAGCACCGTTTAATTTCATGTACGTGATGCAGGGGTTTTCAACTGGGAAGTTGATAGTCAACCAAACGTTAGTCGACCAGAAAGGTCATTAGTCTGGAAGATTTCATTGGCCGCTTAGTCGAAGAAGAAGAAGAACAACAACAACAAAAAAAAAAGTGCAACTCTATTAGGAGTTTTGAGAAGGTGAAGGACGAACCCAAGGTGATATGTAAACTCATCTTCATTGGTCGACTACAAACATGATGTATCATCTGACACATGGAAGTAGCTACATGCCGACAGCATCATCAACAGGCGGCTCGCTCAGTGTGTGACGTGCACTTGTAGATAAAATATAGGTCTATATTAATGAAGGTTCATTAGTATGGTTTTGTATTTCTCTGTAATGTAGCACAGTGTTAACAATGTTACTAATACTATTCTTTCTCACACCTTCAACTCAAACCATTGTGTTGCCCCGGTCAAAATATATAATCTAATAATTACATTAATATCATAAACATGAGGGCGACTAGTCGACTAATGGCCCTAAATGACGACTACTGGTGGACTGGGAAAATTCCTAGTCGGGGGCAGCCTGATTGTAAACATTGTGATTCGGTCTATAGAGCAGCATGGTTATCCTTCATGTGTGTTTGCACTGATCGGTGAACAAAGGTTTATTATTATATTATTTTTTCTCCATCTTGTACTGTGAAAATCAATTCATTCCAACAGCAGGTGAATTTTACCTGTCGGCTGTTTTAGGTATACAGAAACCCCTGGCAGTTCTAGTGACATTCAGTAACACAGAACATATTTTCGCTTCTTCTCTCCTCAGTATATACACACAGCGCAGCACTTATACCAACTCATATACAGTGTGCATCTATTCTTCCCAGCAGGCCTTGTTTCTGACCCGTCTCTGACAGAGCGCTGCTTTAGAGCACAAACTCTAAAAATACCAACACTAGGTAGAGAGGAGAGGAGAGGACGTCTGAGCAGCACCTGTCTGTGTGTATGATAACCTGCATAACAACAAATGACGAGAGACAGAGAGGGCCAGGCAAAAACTAATTACATTGACCTAATGGGTAAATGGGAGCACGGCCGAGGACCCGGACACACAGAGGCTGCGATGTTGGCTGACAAACACACACATACAAGTCACATAATATTTGTACTTACTGCAAACCATGGCAGGTTGAGACAGCCACGAAGGAGTGAGGGATGTCTCTGACCTTCCCCTGATAGTAGCAGTGCTCTCCTCCCTGTGAGTAAAACACAAACACTCACAGATTAAGATCATACACACGGTCGCCTCCGAAAATGTCTCACGCACTCAAACAGAGAGCAAAACATGCCGCTTGCTGATTTCATTACCATGTTCCATCAGGAAATGAGATCAGAGCGATCAATCACGCAGAATTAATTTGTTAACAAGTGCAAGTATGATCTGGTGTACATGTACTGTGTGTTTGCGCTTGTGTGTTACTTTGCACTTTGAGCTTAACCCATTCACATCCTTCCCATCTGTGCGTTAACCACTCCGTGTCCTCCATCCCAACGTGAACCCAAAATAGTAAGCCACAGCATCAGTCACTTGTAAAAGTTTTTCCATCTCTGTCACACCACTCATACTCTCTGTCTTCACTCTCTATCTTCGTCTGTCTGTATGTGTGTGTTTCCTCCCTCTCTGCGAGCGTAAACACACATTTATTTTCTATAGACGTGTATGATGTCTAAGTGTCTAAGTGCTCTGCAGGCCATCTCTTCCTGGTCCATTTCTCGCTGCCTAACAGCCATTAGGCAGGAAGCCGGTCTCCCTGAGGAAAGGCAGCTTTTATCAGAGGATCAATTTCTGCTCTACAGTCTGATGCTGCGCACAGTAACGCAGCGCTACGTCCACTTCTACTTCCAGCTCTCTATGTGGACTTTATCTTTATCCATGCCCCGCCTATGGGCTTGTGTTAGGATGCATGAATGCAGCCAAAAGTACTGTATGTGGAAAACCTGAAATACAGGCATAAGGATGAGGGGCTTTACACAGGATTTTGGAACAGGAATTTACTCCCATTGAGCCTAAAGAGCATTACTGATGTTGTGCAATAAGGTCTGGTTTCATTCATCCCAAAAGTGTGGGATGAGTTTGAGGTCAGGGTTCTGTGCAGGACAGCCGAATGCTTTCACTATGAACTTGTTAAACTATTCTATGGACTTGATTTTTTTTATGGGGATACTGTCGTTCTCAAAAAGGAAAGGGCCTTCCCCAAACTCCTGTCACAGAGCTGGAAGCACACATTGTTTGAACATTATTGTACGCTGTAGCATTGAGTTAAGACTTTTCTTAAAGGAATTTTTAGACATTTTAGAAAGCTAAGTTGCATTTTTGAGGACATTGACGGTATGACCCACGCTACTTTCATACTTTCTCATTGCCTTTGTTGGTTGGGTTGGTTAAGTTCAGGCAAGAGGAGTGAGATAGGTTTGAGTCAGGGTGTAAATGTCAGGGTCATCCAGTCAGAGTCAAAAGCCCCTTTTACACTGCCAGATTTTCCGCGAATGTTGGGCTGTTTTGCAGGCAAGCTGTGAGTGTTTAGACACACAGAGCCGGATTGGCGAGTTGATCCGAGGTGCCCAATTTTCCGCCGTGTAGGGTAGTCATATTGGCGGAACCTTTTTGGTTTAAAAAGAACGAGGCGTCCTTCCGCCTCGGAGGGGATGTTGATGACTTGTGGGAGGAGCTGTTGATGACGCCGCACGTGCAACCCACTGGCATTGGATAAAGAGGAAACAGCTGATAGCAGGAATTAGCAAGCAGCTAGTAGCAAGAGGGAAACACAACCCTGACAGACACTGTAAAGATGAGCAACTGGGGAGACAAAGAATTGCGCACCCTCCTTGCCCTCAAAAAACAAGGAGGCCATTCACCGTCAGATAACGGGAACGGTGAAGGACGGGCCAACCTATGAGAGAATCGCCGAAGGACTGACCAGCCGCGGCTTCCCTCCTACGTCACTGGTTATGTCACACGCTGAGCTACATGTTTTGTTACTTGCTCACGCCCCCCATTGCCCTGAAAAAGGCACATTCTGTATGAACAAAAGTAGCTTCGTGCCATTTTGCTGCACTCCCCAATTTTGTTTTTATACTGCCAATGCTGAAAAAAGACTGATTGGGCTTTCCTGCAAATTTGCACAATTCCTAAGGGCTAAAGCAAGGCAGAGCAGGGTGGGTCATGCCTTTGCTATCCTAGGAAATGCTAATTCACTTTTGGGAAGTACCACAGGTTAAATGAGAAAATGGATTCAGCTTTCATGTTTGTGTGAGCTGGAGCCAGCAGCTGGTTAGCTTGGCTTAGCATGGAGTGGAGACGGGGAGTAAAGGCTGGCCAGTTATGTCGAAAGGTAACAAACTGTGCCAAACCACTCCTCTAAAGCTCCTTAATGAATACATTACATCTTACAGGGAGTCATCTCTTCTCTTTTGTTTTTACACTTTGTTTTTGCATGGATTAAACAAAAGAGATATAATGTGTTAATTAGTGAGCTTTGGTCATGATGGTGGGCAGATTTGCCCACTTTATATTAACCGTACCAATAACGCTCAGCAAGGAAGTATTTTCCAAAATGCCAAACTATTTTCTAAGACGGATATTCCTTGAAAACAAACCAAAGTTATGTGGAAAGACTTAACCGTTTCACACATGTACTTAAAGGGATAGTTCATCCAAAAATCAAAAACACATATTTTTCCTCTTACCTGTAGTGCTATTTATCAATCTAGATTGTTTTGTTGTAAGTCACTGAGTGTTGGAGATAACAGCCATAGAGATGTCTGTCTTCTCTGCTATATAATGGAAGTAGATGGCACTCAGCTAGTTATGTCCAAAGCACCAGAAAAAAATAAATAAATAAAAAAATACATTTCAAAAACTGAACATCAGTGTCTCTGTGCAAAAAAGCATGACCTGGGGCCTGTATCACGAAGCAGGATTAATGTCTTAGCGAGGTAACTTCAGGGTTAACCCTGGGTTTTCGGTCTCACGAAGCCGGTTCAGTTCTTATCGGGGTACATCACCATGGTAATTTACTCTGAACGGCTATCCTGCTCCGGAGCAGGGTAAGTTAAGGGTTGAATCTGATCCTATAAAAAACACCACCCACTGGCCAATCAGCTGTTCGGAAAAAAATGACTCCGCTGACAGAAATGCAGCCCAGTCATGACGGGAAGTTTAATTCATTTGATTGATTTTGATTTGAAAGTTTATTTTGAACATTAAAAAAGAAAAGAAAGCAACAACAACAGACAATGAAAAGATTGTTAAAAAAGAAGTGGAAAGAAGTCGAACTTTCATCCCACCCCTTCATAAGAAAGAAACTGATCATTTGCGAACACTTAATAGCACCATTAATTAGTGCCAACATTTTGTTTTGTTGGAGGAAATGATCCCTGTTAAAGATAATGGGCCTAATTGACAGCTTTGCTGCTGGAAATGTGGAAAGTAGCCTATCATGTCTACACTTCATGGTGTTTGAGCGATTTTCCTTTTTGTTTTTTAAAGAGGGAGACTAGGTATATTTTTGCGCAGCTGTTAATTTCTAACACAGCTCAATATCAGGATGATTTTATTCAGACTATCAATTTGGTGTTGATATGATTTAATTGTGGCGTCAGCTTTAAGTTTTATTGTAGCATATATAACGTTATGACAAAGAAGACCAATTTATCAGACGCAATGATGTTAGACGATAATTGTAATACACGCAATTCATCTGCGCAGCATTGATTTCATGGGATTCAAGGGTGTGATCAGTGTCAGATGTACAAGTACAGGTACTGTAGCTACTTGAACCAGTGATGAGTAATTTAACCTACACATCATTTTATTTGCTACCTTGTTTTGTCTTGATTTTTCCCTCTCTCCTCCTCTATTTCTTCTTTCCTCAACCGTTTCTTTTTCTTCTCTATTATGTGATTTCATTGATGTTTTGACAGGGGAATTTCTTTGATAGTACCTCTCCGGCACTTTTCTTTTTTTAATCTTGTAAATTTTATACTGTCTGTTTTTAACATTATGTGCAAATAAACTAATCTAAACTAAAACTAAACATTATTCATCCCGTTATGCGTTGCCACACGTTTCCTCCTCCTGCAGCTGCCACAGTGTTGGCCTTTTCTGTAATGGTGCTTTTCTCCTCCTCATATTTTAGTAGAATTAATCTCTGATCCTCACGAGAAATGCTTTTTTTCCCCTCACATATGGCGCTCTGTGAGGACGCTCAGTGATGCTGCGCTTCTCTCATGATTGTGATTGGTCCACTGCGTGCGCGTTCACGGCTCTTGATAAGGCAACCCTGGGTTGAGTTACCCAGTTGATATCCAGCGTCGTGATACCGATTATCCTGATTGCCATTGTTAGGGTTAGTCAACCCAGGATAGGTCTGGGTAACCCAGGAAAGGTTGATCTCGCTTCGTGATACAGGCCCCTGGTCACTCAGGATAATCCACAGACCTTGTTGTGAGCTATTGTCTTCCTACCAAACTACACCCACCAGCTATATCAAATCAAAAATCAAATCAACTTTATTTATAAGGCACTTTTCATACTACAGTAACACAAAGTGCCTCACAGAGGTTAAAAACAACAAAGAACCAAAACAGAAAACAAAAAAGAAAAGAGAAAAAAAATGAACCCTCCCACCCCACATAGAGATACATAAGTATACACATACGCGCGCGCGCACACACACACACACACACACACTCACACACTAGCTATCACTAAAGAGACATGGCCGAGCATCAAGACCCGAGGCAAGGAAAAAGCCACCTCTGGGGGCCATCCACACTGAGAGGGCCCACGGACCACGGCCA
This sequence comes from Epinephelus lanceolatus, assembly GCF_041903045.1. NCBI lineage: Eukaryota > Metazoa > Chordata > Actinopteri > Perciformes > Serranidae > Epinephelus > Epinephelus lanceolatus. Next base: position 12,474,292 of record NC_135743.1, on the reverse strand, counting down.
CAGAGAGCGCCGCCGTAGTGATCACCCCGACCTGGGCAGACAGGAGGCGCCACACCGAGGTGCAGTGCCCTTCAGCTACCCAGGTCAGAGCTGTCCATGGGACGGCACCCCCATCGATAGACCAGGAACAACTCTCAGTGTGGTAGGCCCCCATGAGGAAACACTGGAGCTAAAAACGGACTAAAACAGTAGGATAGGATAAAAGGTATAAAATGAACCAAATAAACAAAAAGCTATTTAGCTCATAAAATTAAGTTAATAGCTAGATAAGAATGATCTAAAACAGAGACATAAAATGCATCAAAACTAAAACCTATAACTAAAATAACAAAAGATAAAGGTTAAATTAGATAAGAACGTAAAAAGAGGAAGGGTAAGAGCATTTTAAAAAAAAAAACCAAAAAAAAAACCAAATAGATAAATCGGTTAAAAGCCTGATAAAAGGAATTTAAAATAGATAAATAAAGAGATCAGTTAAAAGCCTGATTAAAAAGATGAATCTTGAGCCTCTTTTTAAAAACTTATCACAGCGCAGAGGAAATGTGCATCTACTGTTAACGTTACAGCCCGGCTGAGGAGGACGCCATTAAATGTTCACAGTGAAGCCCATCACGTTGAAGTTGAGTTTTTCAAATGTATTTTTTGGCACTTTGAGCACCACAAGCTGAGTGCCATCTCGTTTTTTTTTTATATTGGAGAGAAGACAGACATCTCTACGGCCGATATCTCTAACACTCGGCAACTCAGACCAAAACAATCCAGACTGATTAACAGCACTACAGGTAAAAGGAAAAGTATGTATTTTTGATTTTAGGTGAATTGTCCCTTTAAAAGTTAATGTTTAGAGAGTTAATGTAGTAAAAATTGGTCCTCATAAATGTGTCATAATACAAATGTGTGTGTGCCGAACTCATCTGCATAAACTGTTAGCATTATTGGACTGAAGTTGCATCAGTCAGGCTGAGATTTTTGTTGTTGTTTTCCTTCCTCTTCTTAAGTGTTGCAGTTTTCTCTCTCAGTCCTGATTATGTCACTCTCAGCTATAATTTCTCTATCTCACATCCAAGATGAACAGAACTGACAAAAAAGGCTCCAGCACAGTTAACTGCACTGCATGATTGGCAAAAGAGGAAAGAAAGATTGAATATAGTGATACAGAGATGAAACATCAAATGAATGGGCTGCAACAAAAGGAGTCATACAAGTTAGGCAGATAAACCTAAGTGGAACTACAGATGAAGAGAGAAAGATTGGGTAAAGAGACGTAGAGCGAGTGTGAGATGAAGAGACAGAGAGGGCTATTTATAAGTTGTGCTGTGCTCTACTATCCCAACGTCTCTCCTCCCCCTGTCGCCCTGAACCTTCTGCTCCACTTCTCATCAAAGCAAGAAACACCCAAAACCCAGCGCTGTGGGTACATCCTCGGAGCGTGTGTGTTGCTAAATTGGTCAGATCTGTGATCTCCTTAGACTCATGTAAGAGTAATTAATCATCTATTCCGGACAGCACAATGCACAATGAAGAGGTCGAGATCAGACAGTTGGTAAACAAGTAGGACAGTCTGCCCTCTGGGTGTCAGGGAAAGTTTGGTGATTAGATAATGAAGAGGAATAAGGACAATACCCAAATATATATATCATAGCTTACTATTAATGAGATAGAAAGTGTGTGTATGTGAATTTATTTGTGCATCTACAATAGTCATGCTTGATGTACCACATTAAGAAGCACTTCAGTCTCTCCTGACTTACCCATCATGTATTAAATACTGCACAGGGCTGGCCGATATGACAATGAAACAATGAACATTTTTCAGCTGTCAGATTTTCTCATAGTGTCGGCTATTTATAAAAGCACTGACACACTCCATCAATATTGCTGTACCATCTCAGGGTGTACCGGGCCGCTGCTGAAGATTAATAAAATGAGATGAGGTGAGATAAACTTTATTAATCCCACACAAATTTATGTTGGTCTTATTTTCAAGCTATTTCACTGTTGCAAACAAATTTGCAATGTTGAAATACAATAATTAAAGTTTTCTAGAGTTGTGATGTGCTCCTGTGAGCCCGATCGTTTGGTGTAAGGTGGTCATAAAACTCAGTCCGAGCTGAGTCTCTTTCTCATCTTGACATCCAGATAAAATCATGTGTTTAGTCTTGGCTCATGCCAATACTGAAGTTCATGACATGTACACTGTCAACAACCAATAACTGCGCTCTGTCTCTAAGAGGAGGCAGCAAACCAGGGAGACAGTGAACATGGAGAGGATTTCAGGGAGGCACAAAATATGAAGTAGTTTTTTTTTCTTTGTACTGAGGAAAAGGAAGAGAAACTGGTGGACTTGTGAAGCGAACAAGAGTCTCTTTAATTCAGTGTTTATCTGATCCACCAACAAGCACTTTTGGTGAGGGATCTTAATTTTTGTAAGTAGTTGAGGCGTCAAAATCCAAAATGTAAATTTTTACACAATTACAGTTTCTCTTTATGGATTATATTGATGCCGAATTGACAAGAATACTGTCGACATGTGACACCTTTTATCTTATGTTTCTGGAGTGATGTGTTTTTTCAGAGATGCAAGGTATTCTTAAAATATCATATTTCTTAAAGGGACTTTGGCGTAATATTTCCCACGTGGAGCTGGATGGGAAATAATCTCAAAAGGAGTCTAGTTGTAGTCTTTCAAATACTGACACTGCAAAACCTCCAGTCTTTGTAAAATCTTAAAGTGTGTGACTAAAAACTCACATTGTCTTTAGATGTGAGAGGGTGTCACACTTTAGGCTTTTAAACGCTGTATACACTTTTCATTTATACAGATACTGTTCATCCACGATGGCATTGAAATATATAATATATATAAATATTATTGCAAAGTAAGTTGTAATTATAGCACTAATGAGCAGGACTGCTGATGGGAGTTCCCAAATTAAGGCCATTAAACACCTGAAGTACTCTGTAACAAACCCAATTATTTTCACCATCGTCATATAATTCAGTGAAAGTTTTAAACAGTATGTGGTGTTTATAAAGATTGATCTTAACTTATTTAGACTGTTTTATATTTGCTTGGTTATAGTGTTTGTTTAGAGTTGTGATTAATGTCATCATAATGTTCTCTTTCTTGTCTATTATTTTGTGTATTTAGCATTCGTTCAATTGGTTGCTTGTAAAGTTGGAGATCTTATAAATGTACGCACTCTAGTGCACTTACATTTATTGCTCTTAAAATAGGCATCTGCTGAATGCCCAGTCTCATTATCATCTGACAAAACATCACCGTGGCCATCTTGCAGTTGCATTTTAATTGGTCACAGTTGCTCTGACTGACAGAAACCACCCAACATGTCCTGTCCAGTGGCATCAGAGCGGTACAATCTTTTCAGCTTTGACAGCTTCATTAACTTTTGTTTCCTGGAATTAGTTTTCAAACAGTCTAGCTCTGCACCCTCTTTCTACATTTATCCAAAGACAAGACAGTAATAGAGTAACAAGGAGCAGCGTGAATGGCAACTGTAAAATATCATATCATAAATCTAAATTTGGACAATCAGCTTTTTCCGTAAAGGGCTGTCAACTCTGGGACACATTACAAAGTGAAACTGATTACAGATTTAACATTCTTCACAACAAAGGTCAAGTGCTGGGTAAAAGCAAACCAGAGCTATAGCCACTCTCAGCTAAATGTGCTCAAACTTTTAAGGGGTATTAGCAGTGTTTTGGTGACTGACATCTTCAAATCTTGATGCATGATGTAGGAAGTTTGCAGAGCCAAACATGTGACAATATCTGTTCATATAGAATATATTCTTATTTTTTGAAAGCACAAATTACTTGTATTTTGATTACAGTAAAAACATTTTCTCATACTGGTTTACTGTATTTTATTTTGATACATTTAATGAGTAAGTATTTGTGATTTCATAATGAGATACTTCTTGATGTATTTGTGCCCACCTCCACAAAATTAATGTGAAGAACGTTGATTTTTCTGCATTTGGTGAATCGGCCAAAACAAGGCATTTGTGTCCTGCATTCATTGCAATAAACTAACTGTAGACAGAAAGCCAGAGCCACATTTAGCAGTACAGCACTTGTGTTACCTGTGTATGACATGCACAGAGACCTATCAGAGCAGCTGCTGTGTTACAGTGGCTTTTGACCTCTACAGTGAGCAGAGAAACAAAAAGCAGCTTGTCTCACATTAACCTTCATGTACAGCAGCCATTAATAAAGTTGTTCCTTCCACCGTTTCAAGAATATGCATTATGGATATTCATCTACAAGGTGAATTAATTAATTAACAGACAGATTGCTTTATAATAAGTCCATAATTAGTGGTGACTATATCACAGAATACGTGGTGTAATAATTTGGATCATTCTCTGTAAAGTATCTAATATCTCCCTAATCTGCTGCTTAGCTGAATAAATCCTGACCATTATAATCCCCCCACTTATGTGATGTAACGTGACGCCTCAGTGGGTGTCCTGTAACTGAAGTCCAGGTTTCAGAGGATTATCACGGCAATCTTAATTTCATGTTGGTTGAAGGTTTAGGTCCCAGCTACAGCTCCGCTCTGGTGCTCTGAAGTCTAAGCTGAGCAAAGACTGGACGGCTGCATGGGCTGTGATTTCTCTGTGTGTGCAAAGTAACACATTGATTAAACAATAAAAGGCTCGGGGAGGGAGAATAACCTGTGGGGTCGACAGGAAATTGCAGCTGTACGACACAGCTGAGAACAAATCTTGAGGAGTCAGCGGTAGTAAACATGCGCCATTGCAGTATGGTCGTCAACATCTCTATCGCTAAGCTTAACTGAACCCAGCTATGTTATACAGTTGGTATTAACGTGTGATCTGTATATGGAGAAATTATCTTAATACAGCTTTACATTTACACCAGGGGCTGTATTCACAGAGCTTCCCAGTGCTAAGAGTTGCTCCTAGTGACCTTGTTTTCTTAGAATTTCCCCTTAAAGTTGAGACTAAGTCCTTGTTAAGATAAAAGTTATTCACAGAGCATCTTAGACCTTAAAAGAGCTCCTACGGTGAAAAACTGATTGGAGCAGGGAGGAGGACATTTAAGATGCTTAAGAGTTTCTTTAGCAGAGGAGAAAATGGTGGAAACACAAAGAGGTACCATGGGAATTTTTTAAAGTAGCTGCTGGCAGTTAGCAGCAAAGAACAGCTGCCAAAAATGTCCACAAATTGGGAAAACAATGAGGTCCAGGAGCTCCCCAGCATTTGAGCAGAGGAAAAAAAATCACCCATCAAATGTATGAAAATAAAATGGTATGAGAGAATGTATTTACTGTAATCAAAATACAAATAAGTTGTACTTTGAAAAAATAAAAATGCATTCTAAAGGAACTGATTTTATTACATTTTTGGCATTTAGTGCTAATTAAGAGACGTCTCCTCTGCAATGCAAGTCAATGGGAAAAAGTCCGGGCATCACATGACGGTGGAATTACACTGTTTGGCCACTACAAAAATTGGCTTCAAAACCCAGCACACTTCTTAGAGGCCTGGTTTGCATCAGTTAACTTGGATTTACTAAACAAAGATCAGTTTTTAATAATGCAACAGAGCTCTGCTTAACTTTAAATCTGAATGTACTCATTTTAAACCTAGATTTGCTAAACTCTGATCACAACTAATCTTAGATTAAATCATCGTTGTCAGTACAACTCAGCATTAGTTTCATAAAAGCCCTTACAGGGAATGGTTGCAAGCTAGTGCCTGCTATAAACAGTATGATATTTCGATAGCTGTTTTCAGTTTGTCTGTATGCTGTATCTGTCCCTTTTAAATAAACCATAAATAAATAAAAACTTATTTTACCTTTGCAATAAACTACAGCTACAGTTTTTGTGTCTCTGTTTTAGGCAAACAGTTGCCCAGCAGTATTTATACATCCAGCAGAAAGGCTGCAAACTCAGCATTCACTTGGAGTTATGTTTCTGTCTATCTAAAAAAAAAAACAAAAAAAAAACCTCTGTTTGTTCACCAGCTAGTTGCTAATTTTGTCTGTCTGTCTCGTTCTGAGCGAGTCATGCAGCCCATATATTCTAGTTGTCAGAGCTGTTTTGCTGACTGCTGAGGTTGAAAATTACGCGGACAAGAGTAGTAAGAGTGAATCAAAACAGCAAAGTTGTGGAACCGTAAAACCAAAACAATGATGTTAGAATGCTCTGAAGAGCTGTGTGATCATCTACTTTGTTAATATAACAATATTGATTACCGCAGCTTGTGAAGAGTGTTCGAATGTACAGCTTGTGTTTGAACCTGACTGAGATCTGATCACGATTCAAACCAACTCCAGATGTGGTTCGACCGATCCAATAGCATTTTAAATGTGTTCTGCATGCATTGCCATTTACAGCTTTAAAGTGCTTTTATCCTTATCCACATAACCAGATACTGATTACATGGTAACATCAGGTGTGAATGGGGTCGTAATGTCAAGACCACAACACCACAAAAACACTGTCATTCTGCTCTGATAATGAGAGTGTGAGTGAGCATGAGGAGAGATGATTTGCAGATTCTTACGCTGGTAACGACGCTCTTCCCTTTTTCTGACAAATGCCTCTCCACATACCCCGAAGACAGCAGATCACTGGGAACAGAGAGGAAAGAAAAAGAGAATTAAAGTTAGAAAATTTGCGATTTTCATTCAAGTGTCACTCAGATGTGCGGGCGTGCTTGTATCTTATGGGATGATTGTATTCAGTCTTGGCAGCACAAAGCTTCAGAGCATCTGCCTGGCTAATTATGACCAGCGTACAGGGACGGAGCTATTTCCAGCACACAAACTCACACAAACACAATTATACAAATCCAGCCTTGTAGCAAATGTCTGGTGTGCGTGTGTGTGTGTGTGTGTGTGTGTGTGTCTTTCAGAGGAATGAAGGACAATTGAAGGTTAGTTAGGAGTAAAAGAAGCAACAACAGCAGAATGGGAAGGAGGCAGGAAATAAATTGAGAGAGCAGAAAGAGTGGCATAAATAAGAGGAAATCAGTCTGTGTGTGCTTTCTCAGCAGAGCTGGACCCAAGAATCCCAATGGAGATAAACACTGCAGGCCCAATCTGAGACAGAGATGTATGAGCTATCGTACACACACACACACACACACGTGCAGGAAAGCAGCATATGAATGGGGATTTGCCCCTTTTTCAGCCTCTTTTAAAATATAATACAGTAAAAAGTTTTAGCCTCTTATCTAACAAATAGGTGACCTGAACACACACACACACACACACACACACACACAGCTGTGAAGAAGTTGGCTTTTATATCTTTATATTTACATTCAGTGAGCAGTGTCAACAGTAATCTGAGGCTTGTATACACACAAACACACACCCACAAAGCAAATGCTAAAAACAAATAAAGCAAACCTTGCAGGATAGCAGCAAAAAAAATAAATCAAAGAGTACAACCAGCATAACAAACTCATTTTTGCCACATTAAACCCGCTGAATCAGCGGCCTTCACATACTTTCCCCAAAACATCTACATCACTGACAGGACTGCTGCATTTATCAGCCAGGAATCGACACCAAAATGTGCAACTGAGACGGTACACAGCATCTGAGCAGGCAACGAGCCGCACTGAACCAGAGCGCCATCAATCAACATCCAGGCATCGACAACAAGAGACGAGAAGGTGGAATGAATTTTCACCTCGTTCTCCCACCAAACAAACCAGCCTCTTTCTTCAGTGTTACATAAGCAGTGTGAGGGTGCAGTGATGGAGGGAAAATGTGGGTGAAAGTGTGAACTTGTGTATTGTAATATTGTCCTTTTTGCCTCTTTTTACACTGAAGGTTGCAACTGTATAATTGTCTGTGTTTCTGGGTGCTTCTGGCAATTCATAGTTTCTGGTTGTAAAATGATTTAACTGTGAATTTAGTGATTCATCACTGACGTCGATGGTAGTGTTCTAAAGGTGCTCCAGACTCTGATTGGCAAGATGTCCACATGGTCGCTCTTCCCGAACACGTTTTTGTAGCTGATGTCTTTCTTCGTCATCTTTTCCTCGATGTTTATTGATGTTTACTTCTGAAAACCTTACACCGGCCAGGTCGCAGAGTTGCAGGGGAGAAGAATTCACACACTTGTAAATTGATTTTCTCAACCCGATGAGTGACCCGCAACCAAACGCCACCATCGTCCAACACCAACCACAAAAAGCACCATCGACGCTTGCAAAATTGACATAAGAGCATCAGTTTAGCACAAATTTAATGGAGCTGACAGCTTGTCGGACCATCACAAAGGGGCGGGGCTTAGCAGGCTCAATTACAATATAAGATATTTGAATATAATTTTTGCTTTTCCCCTACATAAGTAAAAAATAAAGGCACTAAGAGGGTCTGAATAGTTGCTAAAGTTGTCAACACTGAGCTCACCTCTATAAGGAAAAGGGGTACGCTGGATTTATAACACAAGACAAAACAAGAGCATCATTGCAAAATGGAAAGCACAGTAATCATTTTATGTTGATTACCATGTTATTAATCGCCAGAAGCTAAAATTGTAACTGAAATAAAATATGATAAATTGCCCAGCCCTCAGGGTTTCCATGGAGTTTCCATGGTGTGGAGCCACACTTCCAACTCATAAAGCCTCTCCTCACACTCTACAAACAAGCTACATTCAGTACATGTACCAGTATCACTAAAGGAGGCAGAGGAACAGCTAAACATTTGACACACCGAGCAAAAGAGAGCGGAGGAAGAAAAGGGAGAGAGAAGCCATCACTAACTGCTAAGCTAAGGTAACTTTCAGAGGTAAATATCCTGTGAACAATAACAGTGGGATTAGTGGGAGAGCTGTTAAAAAGAAAGAGCTTTAAGTGCTTTGAGCTGAACAAGTGTATGTTTAAATGTATAGCAGGTAATGAGCCACTTTGATGCAGAACAAACAAAGAACAGCTGCTGATAACATAGTACGTGGAAATGAGACACGACCACGACGTGAGTGGAAGTGAACAACAGAGTACAATTTCAATTCAATTTTATTTATAAAGCCCAATATCACAAATCACAATTTGCCTCACAGGGCTTTACAGCATACGACATCCCTCTGTCCTTATGACCCTCGCAGCGGATAAGGAAAAACTCCCCAAAAAACCCCTTTAACGGGGAAAAAAAAACGGTAGAAACCTCAGGAAGAGCAACTGAGGAGGGATCCCTCTTCCAGGACGGACAGACGTGCAATAGATGTCGTACAGAACAGATCAGCATAATAAATTAACAGTAATCCGCATGACACAATGAGACAGAGAGAGAGACAGAGAGAGAGATGCAGGTAATGACAGTAGCTTACAACAACATTATTGAAAGTAATAATATTATAGTTATAGTTCTGGCTACTGTGGTACAATATGTTGAAAGTATGTATTAATATCTGGCAGTATACATGTGTGACAATAATCATATGTGTATAATAACAGTAGAAGTATGACTAATGACTAATGATGGCAGTAGCAGCAGGAGGCATCTGGCAGGACCACGGCAGCAGCACAACCACACACGTCACGCTGTCCAGGCACTGCTGCGATATGAGTTAATCTGAGAGACAGTGGAGCACAAAGACTCTGGAGAAGAAGCCGAGTTAGTGACATCCAGAATGGCCGAGTTAGCAAGATGCAGTAATAGAATACGAGAGAGAGAGAGAGAGAAGGAGAGAAGGTGCCCGGTGTATTATAGGGGGGTCCTCCGGCAGACTAGGCCTAAGTCAGCCTAACTAGGGGCTGGTACAGGGCAAGCCTGAGCCAGCCCTAACTATAAGCTTTATCAAAGAGGAAAGTCTTAAGTCTAGTCTTAAATGTGGAGACGGTGTCTGCCTCCCGGACCGTAACAGGAAGATGATTCCACAGGAGAGGAGCCTGATAGCTGAAGGCTCTGGCTCCTGATCTACTTTTGGAGACTTTAGGGACCACGAGTAACCCTGCGTTCTCAGAGCGCAGTGTTCTGGTGGGATAATATGGCACTATGAGCTCACTAAGATGTGATGGAGCTTGACCATTTAGAGCTTTATAAGTTAACAGTAGGATTTTAAATTCAATTCTGGATTTTACAGGGAGCCAGTGCAGAGAAGCTAAAACAGGAGAAATATGATCTCGTTTCAAGCAGGCTGTGCAGTTGAGATTATATCTTATCCAGCTTGAAAACACAGTGGATGTATTGTTGCTCAAGAAAATCAATAAAAAGATATAAAAAAAAGAAAACACAGTGGAATAGTGAATGTTTGCTGTATTATCAATCACCATAACCATTTGACATGGGAAACGGATCACTAATGGAGTGTGCTTTTCAGTTTTCCAGCTAGCTGTGGACACAGTGCACACTCCACTTGACCACTGGAGCTGAGGATCAACCATGGTTTAAGTGGAGATTCATTAAGGCAGTGGTTTCCAACTGGTGGGTCAGAATCTAAAAGGGAGTCGTAGGGCCATTATGAATGGACCGCAAGTGACTCGCAAACATGACAGGTTTGAAGTACAGTGAATTTCCAGCACAGAGCTTTCATTTCGAAATGCTGTTTCCTGCCATAGAGTGAGAAACTAACAGACAGCTACTTGACAGATACAGCAAACTAGCTTGACGACATGGCTGAACCCAAGTATGATGCTGAATATAATAAACTGTGTGGACCTTGAACTAATGACTAAGGGGAAATCTGGACCCTGTGGCTGGACAATTTGGGAACCACTGCATAAAGGAGTTGAGAGTGCAAAACCTAAGACTTAAAAAACACTGAAGAAGTACAAAATTATTGATAAGAAAACCACAAAACAATCAAAGTAGCCTCCATGTTTACAGCTAATGGTAATCACCACCATCCAAAAGGGTGCCGATGAACCGTAGCAGCAGCAGCAATAACAACTACAACATCTCTGCCGCTTTGGGTTGAAAGAACACTTAGGACGCATTCACACTGGCACAATTTGGTCCGCTTTAAACAAACCCTGGTCCGCTTCCATGGATAGTTCAATTTGTTTGGAGTGATGTGAACGCTCATTCAAACTCTGGTGCGGACCAAACGAGCGAACCCTGGTCTGCTTGAAAAGTGGGGGTCTCAGTTCACACTCACAAGTGAGCCCTGGTGCAGTTTTCTTACAGTGGGAAATGCAAATGGACTATCCAGCGAACCATAGAGAGGAAGTGAACCAAAGAGACGACGTGACGTAGAGTGCAGTGCATTTTTCTTCTTACTCGTGCTTTGTCTTCCAGGTCAGTGGTTGTTCTGGGCAATACCGCCCCCAAACGAGCAGCTGTTGTAACTGCATGACATTGTCCAGGTGTTTTGGTCCGCTTTAAAAAGTGCAGTGTGAAAGTGAACTGAACCAAATGTAGGTGTGAAATTTTTTTGGCATTCCCTGCCCAATCGAACCGAGTCCCCCAGACTATCCTGGTGTGAAAGCGCCCTAAGCAACAAACCTAATGTTAACCAAAATGTGGCCTAAGTGACGACAAACTGTGATGACTAAATGTGATGAAGTGTTGGCTTGTACAAAGATGTTGTTTTCTTGATTTTAAAATGGCGACACAGAGAGATGTGTGTTAAGTGGGTAGCAATTGGCTTACTTAGTTAGTTCAACAACGATTTTCTGGTAGTTGACTGTGAGAATCTGCAAGTCCTGCTCCAAACCAGTTGCGAACTGAAGGTGGGCCTCGAACTGCTCGAATGTATAGGCGCTCACACACAAATGAGGTAGGAAAACACATCCAGATATGTTACATTCGATAGCTCGTACAGTTTGCCCTACCACGGATTTAGACCGTTTTAGTCGTGGACCTTCTGAAGGTATTAATAGATTATTTCTTTATATCCACCATTTCAAAATCTGTGATATCCTTGACAAAAGGACAGACTGTTGAAAGCAAAGCAAACTCAGTTACTGTAATGAGTCATAATAAGGCAGATGGCTGGAAATTGTTCTGCATTTGAAGGCAGACGCGTCATGTGTTTTTCAAATATTATCTGAGCTTTTTATCTTTAAGGAAGTACAAGTTTTCCAACGATGATATGCCGTATATTATTCAAATGAAAGCCCTGACATCAGCGTGCACACATACGCACGCACAGGAGGCTGCTTTCTGAGATGACTAATGGGCAGTTTGCTACAGCAATAAAAAAATATGCAGGGAAAGAGAAGAGAGAGTGAGGTAAAATGGAAAGAGGGAGAGAATGGCTGTCAAGGGAGGAGTAATGAGACAGAGGAAAGGAAAGAGGCGCACAAGGTGTGAATACAGAGATCAGGGTACTAACAGATATCCCATCGTGCACTATCATGATGCTTTCTCCTGCAACCCCCCATATGTGTAAAACAGGCAAACCCCCATTGTACACACTTCACACCCTCAAACCTCACATCACAACAACATCCTGAAAATCAAACATGCCGTGACTCCTGAGTAATATTTTATCAACATTTTTCATCAATAAGAATCGCTGTCAAAATATTCACACACTGCTGTGATGAAGACATTCGGTGTGTGCATGAGAGTCCCTGGGTCACAGGCGCGCGCTGTTAGCCTTTGTTCTGCTGGGATGTGTGTGTTTAAGATTCAGAGCTTGTGATCTTTATCCGGCTCCACGCTGAGCCCAGGCAGGGGGAGCGAGCGAGGAGCATACTGAGGCAGCAAGGCAGACACACAGGGCTCTAATGGAGGACGCTGATAACAGATTTCAGCTTTAATTGTTGCGGGATTTAAATAATTTATTTGACAGACAAAGACGCAAACTCAGCCTCCACCCATCCCCCACACTGACGCACACTAATGTAAAGAGATCCCCCCCTCCAGCAACACACACACACCTCCCCCTCCTCTTCTTCCTGTTAACATGCGTGCACATATATGTATAAATGTATAACTGTGAGCAGCCTCTTTGTAGCTTCATGACAGAATGACAGAAACACAAACACAGCACTGCTTGCATGTGATCTCTCTCTGTGGACATAAACGCTGCAAACTTTCAACATAAATGATGATCAGAGGGTGGCGGGTTGTAAAAAAGGAGCTGAGGACTTCATTAACAAGAATAAACAGAAAAGAAGGGATGAGGGAAAACAGAAATAGGAGCAACTATGTTCATAAATGTAATAAATTATCACATCATTACACCGTTCAAGAGCTTAAAGGAGCAGTGTGTAAAACTTAGGGGGATTTAATGGCAGCTAGCGGTGAGGACTGCAGATTGCAACCAGCTGAGACTTCTCCCAGTTAGGATTCCTTCAATGTTCATTGTTCAGGAGGTTTTTACTGTGAACAAACCAGGTGATTAAAACCAGTAAAAGGGCTGAATAAAAGAGTTTTATCTTACAAATCAGTGTTTCTCATTTGCAGTTTGGCTCATCAGTGACCGTCCACTAATGTGTGCTCACCTTTTTACTGATCAAGATGTTCAGGAGATTTTTACCTGGAGCAGAGTTACCCAAAGAGGTCTCCTCTTCTCCAAAACAAAACCGAACAGGTGATTTAAAGGTCCAGTATGTAGGATATAGGGGGATATGTATGAGTGAAAATTAGTGTAACAAGTTTTCTTTAGTGTATAATCACCTGAAAGTAAGACTAGTTGTGTTTTAATTACTTTAGAATGAGCCAATTTATACCTATATAGGGAGCAGGTCCTTTTCCACGAGGTTTGGGATGTTGCACGGCCATGTCTCTACAGTAGCCCAGAACGGATGAACCAAACACTGGCTCTAGAAAGGGCTATTTGCGTGTTTGCGTCTGCCACCGTAGTTAGCAGCCCCTCTGCAATGAGACTGATGGAAAAACACTGATCTGTAATGCAGATCTTTTTTATTCAATTTTTTCACTCGTTTGAATCAGCAGGTCTGATAAATTTGGAGAGGAGACGTTTGAGTATAATTTGGCTCCTGATAAAAACCTCCTGAAAGTCTGGATCAGAAAAAAGGTGAGCAGACATTAAGTTATCCAAGACATGGGGTGAGCACGCAATAGCACATTGTGGGTGAGCCACTCCATCTCCAAGACACACTGATTTGTGACGTGAAAGTGCTTTATACAGTGTTTTTACAGGTTTAAATCGCAGGGTCAATTTGTTTTGGAGCAGAGGAGACCCCTCAGGATAATTCACATCCTGGTAAATACCTGCTGAACAATGACCACTGAAGATATTCTAATCAGAAGTTAGTCAGTAAGTTAGTTCAATCAGGTATCAAAATTTTCAGCTGGTTGCAATCTGCAATCCTCACCACTAGATGCCACTAAATCCCCCTATATCTTACACACTGCTCCATTAAACCAGTAAAAACACTGAATTAAGCAGTTTCATTTGGCTCATCAGAGATGGGCCACTAGCCTAGCACCTGCTTATCTGTGCTTTTTCCTCTGATAACTCACAATCCAGATGTTCAGGAGGTTTATACTGGGAGTCAAATTACCCGCAGGGGTCTCTTCCTCTCCAAAACAAACAGACCAGGTGATTAAAACCAGTAAAAATACTTAATAAAACAGTTTCATGTTAAAAATCTGAATGTTCTTCTGACGCTCTTTTTGGGGAGAGGCTAACTATGGTGGCCACTGTGAAAACACGAACACAGAGTGGCCCTATCTAGAGCCAGTGTTTGGTTTGTCTGTTCTCGGCTACTGTAGAAACATGGCGGTGTAACATGGCGATCTCCACAGGCGAGGACCCGCTCCCTATGTAGATACAAACAGCTCATTCTAAGGTAACAAAAACATACTGAGTCTTATTTTCAGGTAATTATACACTAAAGAAAACATACTGCTTATATTATGTTCCATTTCTGCCAATATATCCCCCTAAATCCTACACACTGGACCTTTACAGTAACAGATTAATGGTGGTGCAAGTGGTCTATCACATGTCAGATATATTTGCATGGCATCTGGCACCTAAAGGTATCAGTGCAGACCAGATGCGTGGCTGCAACAAAGACGGAGATAGGAGCGCCCACATCTCCTGCTCATTATGTGTCTCATTCACTGTCTGTTACTCTCATTCTCCCGGCTCATTGCTTTTTTAAATAGTCTGCTCATCCTCCACTGTACCGGAGGAGAGTTTTTTCTTGGCTCCATCGCCGCAGCAACATCTGCTTGAGAACTGGTGTTCCAGCTGTCAATCAGGCCTGGAGGAGATTTTAGAGGTGGATCCGCAGACGCTCCACTTTCAGCTTACAACATTTCATAGCCAACCTAGAACAGCTATTTACATAGTAATCACTTCCTTCTCTCGCTTTCTCTCCACTTTAATGTCAGTCAGCCCACACACACACACACACACACACACACACACACACACACAGAAACCTAAGAGCAATGACGCTTTTCAGCTGGAAAAAAGTTGCTCTGAAAAGACTTATTCAACTTTATTAAGTGGGTCTTCAGGAGGTAAAAACTGACTCAAGCTGCGAGTGCACTGAGTCCGCCTGGCTGTCAGTCACATCAAACTCCATCTTTCCTTTAAAGCATTTTGTTTTGAGTTGCTCTGGGTGAAGACATCTGCTGTGGCAACGCAGTTCGATCTCCTGAGGTGAATCATGCACACAAACACATACCAAGTTTCCGTGTGGTCTAAAATTCCTGTCACGATCTGTGTCGCCAGGCAGCGCCATCACACTGGGATGAAGAACGGCACAAAAAGAACCGATTGGCAGGACTAATGTTTATATGTGTGTGTATGAGTGTGTGCATGTGTGTGAGAGAGAGGGAGTGGGGAGTGGATTGGCACAAGTGTTGGGATAGCAGGCTTTTCATTGCTTTCACACAGGCCAATCTAGCAACTCTCAAAGACTCTTCTTAATACACCAATCAGCCCAAAGCACACAAACATAAGCACACCTTAAAAAATTAAGCTAATTTAATAAGATGCATTCATACGTCCACACACATCTGCACACAATCCCTGCAGTCATCAAATGGACTTCTGCTCCATATATGGATTTTTTGCCATTTAACCCAGTAATAAAAGGGCACCGCCACACAAAGGACTGAACATGTGCTGTGTCAGGCGTCTGTAATGAGGATGGGGGAGGAAAGAGACGGGATAAGTGCACCAGAGAAACATGAAGGGGGTTGGGGGGGGGTGCAGCAAAGATGGAAAGGTGGATAGCAGAAATAAAGATGTGAAAAGGAATGATGGAGAGGAGGAGAGGGGGGTGGAGGTTTGTCTTTGGGGAGAGCTGCAGCTGCTTTCACCTGCCCACAACCCCCTTCTCTTCTCTAGCTTCACCCACCCTCCCACTGAGGCCTCATTAAAGGTCTCCAGGCTATAATTCATTCACTCTCCAATCACTTATCAGACATGCAATTCCACCAGCACACTCACTGGGATCCTTGCTCTTATTGCACAGGGAATACTGACACTCACAAACAAGAAATATTGACGCTAATAGAACAAAAAAGAAAGGAAAGAATCAAGTTTGTATTCCCACTCTCTGTAATCTCGGGTCCATTATGCAGTCGGGTCTATAGCACGCAACATACAAGCCAAATAGAGTTGACTCCTGAATTATGCAGTGGCCGGGGATGTTGTGGGCACGAAGGAGAACATGCAGATCTGTATCTGTGACAACATGTGGACTGTTCCACGCCATGCAAAGAGCGTCAGCAGATAAGGACTTTTGGAGCCCTGTGCACTTGGGACCAAGTAATCACGACTTGTTTATTTTTTTCTATGTTCAGCTGATGAGATTATTCTATTTTATGCTCTAACATCATTACATGTGTGTTTGTGGGTACATTTGCTCTCCATCAGACTCTGTGCAGTGGTTAAATAGTTAATCTCCTGACAGTAAACCATAATTTCGATTGATTTTTATTCAGCACGACAGAGGAAAAGGAGTAATCTATAAGAGACAATAGTCTTTAGAGAGGCATTAGTATCTTTTCCTGCTGAGAGAACAACAGTCTTTCCTTCCGTCCCTGTCTTCAGCGAGAGCCGGCTCCTGGATCTGTCTTTGTCTCCACTAATCCTCCAAACGGAGTCGAGACGGCTCGACAAAAGAGAGGGGGGTAGAGATGAGGGGGAGGAAATAAAGGAATATGAGGTGATGGAGTGAGAGTATAAAGAAGCATCAAAGGGGAGGTCCATAATTCAACGCTTGACATCCTGCAGTCTACAAACACAAACCCTGCCCTTAAAAGACACTTTCACGTTTTTAAGGGTGGCTCTAAGGATGGTGATGTCCACCACTTTGGTCCAAACCCAAATATATCTCTACAATTATTTGGATGGATTGCTAGTGTTTTTCTTTCCTTCCTAAAGAGATCCTTTCCTGACACATTCACAGTAGGGATGCCACAGTGAGGAAATTTCCCCACCAGGTGATAATCTTGTGCCAACACTAGTATTACTGATCACACCGGACATTTTACAAGACAAGGGATATTTGTCTATGTCTATACTTTGTGCCTTTTTACACGGGGTATTAACATTATAGCTCATTCGGCATCATAGGAGACAACTGCTGTGGGAGTTGGTGAGAGTCAACCCCCACACACACACACACACAGTGACAGCGCTAACCGTTAGCATCACATAACTAATGTGACCTAATGGTTGTTAATGAGTTTAACAACAGAGTTAAGCTGATTCCATGTGAGTTTGTTGGGATATGTTTAGCTGTGTTAGCTTGAAATGACCATCCGCTGGGAGGACAGAGTCCAGAGTCGACCCCTCTGTGCTGCGTCTAACCTGTGTAACTGCAGCAACAGAAAGTTTGCTTGCCTGTAGGGGATGGCAGCTGAGTAGGTGACTCTTCAGTGTGGCCCGGGACAAATTAGCACACACTGACGAAAGCTTGTGGCCATATGCAGCTTAGACCACCTCTGAATGTGGTCTGAGCAATCTAAAAAGGCACTGAGGATGCATCGGGTGCGTTCCAGAGTCCTGCACAGGTCCAGTTTTCAAGATCCGCCCAACCCAACCCGGCGACGTACCAACCTGCACCCGAACCGCAAACCCGCGCATCAGGCAATTAGTACCGCAACCCGGTCCGACCCACTGAAACACGACCCGCAGCCTGACCCGTAACCCGGATTTAAAGTAATCATTCTGGGTCATATTGGCTGAATATTGAACAGCATATCGCCACAGTTAAGGTGCCAGTAAGTAAATAACGACCTGAATGAAGCAGCTCTCACAATAAAAACCTGAATTCAGCTCCATCATCAACCCTCTGTGTTCTTCTCCTATACGAGTGTAAAAGCACTTGTTTGTTACGTTTAATGCTTTTAAACTTTTAATCTATGTAAAGGAACTTTACATGTGTAATAATAGACTTACTTTCTGTCCAGAGCAACGTTCAGCAGTTACGAGCTGTCACGTGTTTTTAGAATCCATCAAGGAGAGAAGTAAACCATCAGGGAAACACTTCAGAAACATTATAAAGTGATAGTTGTACGTTTTATCCACTTATTTCTCAAATACCTAAATAATTATTTACTGTTTTACAAATTGTGTTATTAGATGGTGAAACGCGTGTAAACAGCTGAACCAATGACCGTTGTGAAATAGCGGAGGCGATCCTCTGAGAGTAAATAATGACCAAGGTAGTTATCTGTAGTTTACCGAACTAATGACTGATGTGTTTATCTAAAACCCGCGATCCGACCCATATGTTATTTTTTCCACCCAGATCCGAACCTGGGAAAATTTTTTTTTCTAAAAACCACCCGCAAATCAGCTGTTTTTGCGGGTCCCCATCCCAGTGCAGGACTCTGGTGCGTTCACACCTGTACTTTAAGCTGTCTACTTGTAATCTGATCACCCAGGACACATTTTAATATCAGGTGTAAACACGGCATCCAAACCTAATTCCAAATGTAAGTGATGAGGGACAAACAGCTAATATGAGACTTAAGCAGTCTTTTTTTGGCTGAGTTGGACTGGAGGGATCATAACACTAAGAGGACATTCCTTACTCAAATGGACTGCCACTTTGGAAGACATCCACATGATTTGTCTATATCGGACTGCTGAGGCCTCATATGAAATTTGGCTGGTCTCTTAATGGGCGCTATGAAGAAAAGGAATTATGCAGCGACCAAAAGCTGCTTCAGTATACAGTGTGGGTATGTGAGTTTTAATTTAAGACAGATTTTAAAATTGTACACCTGTTCTTTAATCTAAATTTAACACTGTTTATCTGTTATCAAAACATCCTAAAGAAATCCAGCAGGGTCTCTGAGGCGTGAATCGACTTTACTAGCACATCCTTAAATAACACAAATGTACTTCTACACGCTGTTACTGCAAATATCCATGCTGCTATTTGTTCTTCTAAATTAACCCTGCTCCCCCTCATATAATTAATTTGTATTTCCCTTCCTGACACACACCACAAACTCTGCAAAACCCACTCAGACACACACGAGTATGCTCTGACTGCTGCACATTACCAGGACATACTGTGTATATGGATGTGACGCTGAGCCACTTAGCAAACACAGCCTGTAATATACTGTTTGTGAGCACTGCATTTTCTCACACTCACAAATATAATTCCCAATGTGATAGCTAAAGCTATGTGCTAAAGTGTGTGTGTGTGATCAGACGACACGCAGATCAGAGAGAGAGAAGCCCTGCCTGAGGGGAGAGAAGAAGAAGAAAGTAAGAGATAGGGATGGAGAGAGGAGAGGAGAAGAGGAGAGGAAGTGGGGACCATTTTTTTAGGGTACTCCTTTCAAGTACCTACCTCCCTCGAGCATGCACGCACACCAACACACACACACTCCACTCTATCTCTCCCGATCTTCTGTACTTACTCAACCCACCCACCAAGACTCAAGGGTGCATGAAGGACATCCACATCTCTCTTTCTCTCTCCGTCCTCTTCTTTCTCTTCATCCTTAACTATTTTTTCTCTCCCTCTTTCTCTCGCTCTCTCACACACACACACACACACACACAAACTCTCCTCTCTGTGTTTTTCTCATTAAGTCCGCAGTAAATCAGATCACGCCTCTCTGCAATAAATTACAGACCTGGGGACGGAGGAAGAGAGACAGAGATGGAGGTGGAAAAGGAGGAGAAGAGCGGAGTTGCGGTGTAGCAACGTCAGGATGCAAGGAGCAAGGCACTGGCGGATAATAAATGATTTTGGAATGGGGCATGAGGGGGAGTTAAATCATACATGTGGAGATATAAGGCTGTATGCACATGTACATACAAGCAACACAGGCATAAATACACACATGCACGCACACACAGCACAGGGACACGCACCAGTAACACCACAGCATCAGCATCTTTCACAGTCCAGGGCAGCTGGACGCCTACACATAATTTAGGGACCAAATGGCCAAAGCCCACTCAAAGTCAGACAAAGTCGCGAAGTTAACACCAACAAGAAATCGGCTTGAATGGAATTTTGATGCACTTATTTGTCCTGCAAGTAAACATGAGAATACTGTCGGTGAAAAAAACCATTTCAATCAAGCAACTCCTCTCACTATGTGGCTAAAAAAAACATAGGTTGTCGTGGTGGTCCAGGGTTTCAGAAGGAAATATCCTCCTCATTTTATACAAAGACTCTTGTTAAAGAGCACTTCTAAGGCTACGATGTGCAAAAAACTCTGGTAGAGAAATACTGGCATAACATAGATACGTTGAAACCTAATTACTTTATCTATCAACAATGCTATGGTGAACCTGTGGGTAGGTTTGGCACAAAAACCACTTGGTTATGGTGGCGCAGTCACAGCTGGAGAGTAAGAGTCACAAGAGCCACTATTCTTATCACAGGTTTCACTTCCTCCACAGTTATCTCAACAACAGACTTCTGGTCTTAATCACATCAAACAACCAAAATCTTTTTCAATGGAAGCGAAATCTTATCAAACACTGGTCCGCAACCTAATGTGTACTAATTTAGGGGTCCGAAAAAGGTTAAGAGCCACACCTGTGGGTAACACTGCATCAAAGGTCTTTTTTAATCTGATATCTGTGATGTATGTGGTGGCGTCAGGTCATGTGGCCTCTTTAAAATGTGGATGTTTATTCCCAGCTTTGAGAAATTTTTAGTAGACTGTGTGAACCAGTCACAGCCAGTGAGTGTAGTTCACTACAGCCAACGATCGCCACTGTAAGTTAAGACAAAACCGGCAGGTCAAATAAGGTCAAAACAAGGATGACAAACCTGCAGAAAGAGCAACATTGATATTATGTTTGGCAATTTGTACCTCAAGTAGAATGTCTTATCAAATGTACCCTGTCCAGATTTTGACCACTAATAGCAACATGGAGTTGTTTTTGTTTTATGAGTGGGTCCCTATTGTGTTTGTATAATGGACGTCCGTGATACAACGGCAATCTCCGGGGATAAAAAGTGAAGCCAATATCGTGTGTGAAAAACTGCAGTTCCTTGAATGTCCACTTGAGGCTGTCTCCAAAGGAAAGTCAATCCCCATACACACCCATATTAAAATGCTCAACTTTACTGGAGGAATAAACATGTTTACAGCCTGGTACTAAAAACAGTTTCGGTCTCTATAGCTAATTTCTCTGTTTATGACAACTGTACGTGGGATGAATTTTTATATTACACATCCATTTGTTTTATCAAGGCTCAAAGTTCAGGGCATATTTAAGGGAAGGGCAGGGCCACTTTGAGTGACAGGCTGTCTGCAAGGTGTCACCGCGGTCTATGGGTCAGATCCACCACTCGGTCCTCCACAGCTACGGCCTCTCAACCAAACATAGTTACGTCTGGCTCCAAACAAAAGAGACTCAAGGCTTCAAAACGGGAGTCAACAAAGCAGTGGGTGACATCATGATAGCTACATCCATTACTTTACACAGTCTATGGTCAGTGCTGAGACTTTTGACTTGAGTTTCCTACAGCCAGCAGTTGCCACCAAAAGTTAAGACCAAA
Source organism: Epinephelus lanceolatus (assembly GCF_041903045.1). Lineage (NCBI taxonomy): Eukaryota > Metazoa > Chordata > Actinopteri > Perciformes > Serranidae > Epinephelus > Epinephelus lanceolatus. Next base: position 12,452,402 of record NC_135743.1, on the reverse strand, counting down.
CCAGAAATGTAACAAGCTAAAACCAAAAAATAGCAGGTCGCATAAGGTCAATACATGGTCCTGTGGAGATTTTGACCACTAGTAGCACATGGAGTTGATCTTGTTTTTATGAGTGGGTCCCAGTTGTGTTTGTGTCCTGGACGTGCATCAACATGTACACATGCAAGAATGCCAGTGATGCAAAACACAGTCCTGCCATCAAAAAAGAAAAGGACTGCTAGCGAGCAAACATGGATGCAACATCCTTGGTTTAAAGATATTTTCAACGCTTTGGAGCTCTGGTAGCTGGTAGATACAGTGCACACCACATAGCTATAACATTCAGGGTTTAATTCCAGCCTTACGACCCATTCCCATATTCCCATACCCCCATTCCCAGTCTGCCTTGTCACCGTCATCTCTCAAATGAAGGCAAAAATTCTTATTGATTCTTATAGACAGATTACCCATGTGGTCACTGTCACTGAGGATACACCCACAGTTACCAAGCTGGGAATGAAAATGTAAATAATTACGGCAAAAAGGTGCAAGTTTTTTCACTCGATCCAAAACTTATTTAACCAATTTAAAATCACCAACAAGAGTGAGTAACATTAAAGAAACCGAGATAAGTAATTTGCCCAATTCTCTTTATTTTCCTCCTCTTAAGTATTGATCCTCCCCTTTTCCATCTGAGCCTCATCTCATTTGATCTAGTCTTGTTAGCTCTAATTAAGACAACACTTTACATGCCTCTCCTGCACCTGAGGCCCAACGAGACGATACACACAAAGACTCTGCAGCAGCTTTATATTGACGACTGCGATGGGGGGGGGGCAACCTTCCTCACACACACATTTCTGCCCGTGCACAGACGCACCAACACATATGCACACATTGATCAAACCACTGAGCCATGGGATGTTTGGTTAGCTTCCTACCTAACAGAGGCAGTTAGAGGGATCCAATGGTTATATCAGCGCTCTATCTTCCCCCAGCCCCCTCCTCAATGACGTTGTCATTCGCTGGTGCACACACATATTCACACACCCCTTCACACAGATGAATAATGCATTCAGCATTGCCTGGAATTGACCCTCAGCATTTGCATAAAGTATTTGTGTGCATGCAGGGAAAGCTGACATGACACAGTAGTAGAAATAATAATACACTGAGTGTCTGTCAGTGTCAACATCGCACATGAGGAGACGGAGAAGCCCTCTTCTCCTCATATTGCTGCTGCAGCGGATTGTTTCTAACACTGAAGAGGTTATGAGTCCCAGCTGGACGTGTCCACCTGTTCTTCTCTCTGTCTGCTCTCACACTGTCGTACATACATAACCTACTGTATGAATACAAAATCAGATACTCTGCTCATTCTTTCCTTAACACAGTCAAGCTAATACCTTTCAGTTTTTTATCATTTGTTGTCAGAAACTATGCAATTTATTGAATACATTTTGTCCATACATGTGATAGAAGAATAACTTTTTTGTTTCAACAACACTATGAGTTTGGGCTGGTCAATAATTCAATATTATCATTTAATGAAATTTCTGTGGAACTGTATCATCACAACGTGAACATAGTGTGTCACGATACTGAAATTTCTAACTTTGGCTATCTTTCAGTTTGTTTTGTTTTTCTTGCCTGTGTATTCTTGTATCAGTCTGTGTCCTCTTTCTAAATTTAGAGACTTTTGCAGGTCCCTGAAAGCAGCGCAGACGTTATTCTTTTTACCTCAGCAGCAGTTTGTGGAGTTTTGAGTAATGGGGTTGATAACTGATCAGTCGATCAGAGCTGATCAGCAGATCGATGGATAACTGCAGCAGCTGTTTTTAACTGAAAGCAAACTTTATACCCAGCGCAACAAAGAGTTAAGTTCACTTTCACTGCGCTTAACCTTCTGCTGCTCCATCTGTGGAGCAAATAATAACCAATAGGTATACATATTCCAATGGCTCAGATGAACACCCAGACGTGGAAAAATTCAACATTCAAAACTGTCAATACATTTTAAATACTAGAATTCAGAAAATTTTCACTATATAAGTTTACAGTTTAGAGTAACTGTTATAACAACAGCATGAACCAAAGTTCCTAAGTGTGATCAATATTGTTATAAATCAAACGATTTTGACAGCAGCGCATTTCCAAGTCTCTTTTTGTTCATAATAATTTTGTGGGACATCATCAAGTTGAGCATGTCATACAGAAGACTGCATGAAATTGCCATATTTTAAAGAAAGGTTGCAAATAACGCTCACTTTTATCACTAAAGAATCTGCTTTATATTTCTTAAATGAACTATGTATAAAATCTAGTCTATAACATATCAAAAAATTGTGAAAAAAATTCCCCAAGTTGACGTATTCAGTTTGCTTATTTTGTCCAAACAACAGTCCAAAACCCGGAGATATTCAGTTTACTATCATAGAAAACAAAAGCAACAAAAAAAAATCTCAGGAAACCGGAAACTTTAAGGGCAACTTTGCTCGAAAAACCACTTAAACGATTAATCAATTATTAAAAAGGTGTCCAATAAATTGTCTTTTAATCTCTTTATAAACTGTATAATATATAAATATGAAGAAGATAAATTGCTGATATTGTGATATTGACTGTATCGCACCACCTAGACTTATTGATATGACTTCTGCTGAATGAGTAAACAACAAACTTTACTCACATACACAACGCACAGTCTATCACAGCTTGTCAAATGCACCGATCAACTTTTCTGTAACAGTACTATAGCACTGGAAAGGGCAGTTATATGTAGCACAGTACACAAACAAACATCATCCCAATGTTTCCCCTTCAACTCATGATGGACAAGCCGGAAACCATTACACACACACACGTATACACACGCTCCGCTTTAATCTTAAAGCACCATCTATTATTCAGCGAGAGCAGGTGGGAGGGGCGGGGTAAAGGGGTAGTAGGGGCTTGGCTGAATGGAGAGTGGGTGTGGAGGGTGGGAGCAATCAAGGGTGGAAACATGAGTGAGAGTGTGAGTGTGTGTGTTGGGGTTGAGGATGATTAAAAAAAGCGGCAACCCCCCATTCCCTGCACATTTCAGCTCACCCCAGTCCCATGAATGGTAAATTGTAACCGGCCGCTGAGATGGAGGAGTAAGAGGAAGACAAAGACAAAGACAGGGGGAGAATAAAGACCCCATGACCCACCAACCCCCTCCTGAGTGACTTCCTCTCTATAGACTGCCACACTTCAGATGGATGACTCGTGTCAATACGGCACTTTGCTACTGAAAGAGTTAACGACTACACATTGAAATATTTTAGTATTCTCACCATATGGCAAACTCATTTCTTATTTCAACAGAATGTCTCAGTGCAAGTTCTGTGATATAGCAACCTCTCATGGGTGCACCTGACCAATAAACGCTCTCGTTGGTTGATGACGTAATGCAAACAACAATATTGGCGGCTGGCAAGAAACAATGTCGATCTCTTACAGGCAACTCACTGACAGAATCTTGGTTTATATTTGACCAGCACAGCCTCATTGTACCATTTGATCTCAGTTTTTTCAACTTCCATTTTCACTGTGCAGGAAACAGTATGCCGCCCACTTCCTGTTCACAAATTCTTGCTATTACAGCTAAAAACGTCACTTAAAAGTTTTTAAAAACACTGTAGGTGAGAAATAGGCAATGCAGTAACATAATCTTGATATATATTCGATCAGCACTGCCTAGTTTTACCGATAACAGAAATTACGTCATCCAGCGGGGTTTCACCAGTGGGTGAGGAGGGATATCTCTGCACTGGTTAGACAGAGGGAAGTTTACCACAGTTCATTTACACATACTTCCTACATTGTTTTGATGCAGAGCTGGTTAAAAATCGGGGCAGTACACTTTTGAAAACGCAATGTCCTGACCCTTTTCCACCAAAATTAGCACATGTACGCAGGTTTTTAACGTGTGAAAACCTGTTAAAAATAGGTGATGGACTGCTTTCCCATTGTCAGTAGACCACAGCTGTGCAGTCGTACGCCTTCCTGTTTTTTGTTTCAGGTGTGTCACGTTCAACGTCATGGAGAAGCCATTAAACATGTTACTAAAAGTAGAAAGCAGCATTGAGGCCAGTGAAAATGTTATGGTGGTTACTCCTTTTTTTATATTTGTTACGTACCCAGTCTCTCTCTCAAACTTACAAACTAATCTGCAACAATTTAAGCGCAGCTTAGACAGAGATAGATGGTATTTAGTGGCGAGCCGTCATTGCATTGCACCAGCAAAGGGGGAAAAATTAGCGACTCTTGCATTTCAATCACAAGCTTATTGGAGCTGGAGCCATTAAATACCCGTAACTACTGCAGAGTCATTTGTCACAGGAGTGAATGCCGACTAGAAACTTTCCAATTATATACAAAAGCAAGATGTAAGTGGGTGTTAGTGGGTTTCTTGGCCAGTGGTAAAGTGTGTGAAAATATTTTTTTGTGAGTGAGTACTGAAATATAATAGCAGGTGAAAATAAAACAACACTAATGTTTTTGAGTTTGTAAATGTGAACATCAGCACAATAACATGCTCATTCCAGGCTGGTATAATGTTTACCATGTTCACCATCTTAGTTTAGCATGTTAGCATGCTAACAATTGCTAATTAGAGCTAAACACAAAGTGCAGCAGAGGCTGATGAAAATGTCACCAGTTTTTCCAGGTATTTTTTCCTAGGACAGTATGAAGTAGTATTAAAAAAAAAATGTTCATCTAACGATGATGCTAAAGCAGTAGGCAACCTACGCTCCGAAGCCTGACCCTCTCCAGTGGCTTCCTGTAGCTTTGACAAAATATTATACGGAAATAGTATGGATACGTTTTTTTTTTTGTTTGTTTGTTTTTTTACATTTTCATTTTCAATTATAATCAGTGCTTCCCCTACCATTATATTGGGGGGCCGCATTTTCCTGACCGAACCCAACCCAAGTCCGAGACAATTATAACCGAGCCCGGCCCGAACCCGCAGCACGGCACTGTACACATTTAATGGAGCGAAGCCTGTGTTGCGTTCAGACGTTGTCACGTGAATAACAAATTCCAGCACTTAAATAGGCCATAGCACAACACAGCAGCACAGCATGTCAAGTGGGCCAAACCCGAGCTAAACTGTCGACTAAAATGTGCGTCATTTGTTCATGGCCTGGCGCCTTTTCCCCTATATTTTGCCAAACCTGGCTAGTCTTGATTCTCCCTCGCTAAGCTAACTATGGATTCCAAATCCAAAAAAGGAAAAGTGTTGGAGGAAAATTGAAATTTTAATTTAATTTGTGCATGGACAGATTAGTTTGCTAATCGCTGTAAAGTTTTCAAGCATCAAATACTGATAAACATGTGGTAAACATGTTAATGAATGCCTGTTTAGACCTACTGGTAATGTTTAAAGGCTAATTTAGATTTAAAAGGCTGTGTTACCGTCACTACACGGCTCAAATATATTTTGTGGCTCCAGACTTTTTTGGTTGGGCCAAAAATGGCTCTTTTAATAGTGAAGGTTGCTAACCTGTGGGCTAGGGTTAGGGTTAGGGGATCACCAAAGTCAGTACGCGTCAACCTGAAGGGACCATAAATATCTGTACAAAATTCCGAACTACTACATAGTTATTGAGATTTTCAGTCTGGACCAAAGTGGTGGACTGACCATCCGACAAACAAAGCAAAAAATGTGTGTGGACAACAAAAACAAGGTAAGGAGTTCATAACTGAAATTAAGAGCACTAGACTGAATAAGTATATATAACAAATAAGATATCCAAATACAGCATGTTTTTTATATTTACAAGACATATGACTTCATAACAAAACACCTACACTCCTATTATTCACAGATAATGGCCGAACATTAACTGAAGACTCTGAAAAGGCTCCTCAGAGATGATCATAATAGAAATAATATGTACCGTAGCACTAGAGACACAGCTGACAGCGAAAGCTAAAAAACACATCTTTCTTGTTTGCTCATGGCAACAATTAAACACAGAAAAATGCACAGCGGCAGAGTCAGTCATTGATCGAAATGAGAGAACTAGGTTTTGTTACTGGAGGCCAAAAAACAAATGTTGGCCCATTCAGCTAAAATACCTCCCACTCCTGCACCCACACACACATCAACTGGGTTTAATCTGTCTGGCATGAAAGCTATCTGTAAACAAAATCAGTGTGGCTGTCAAGCGGGGGATCAGTTCACGGAGGAGTGTGGTAGAGGACGATGATGATGAGAGAGGAGAGAGGCAGAAGACTATGGGGTGTAGTCATTCAGACACATGGGGAAACTGGAGATCTGCCCCAGAGACGGACGGAAAACTGAACCAAAACAAAACATTCCTACAATTTAAACAATGCTAATCACCACACACCCAGGACTCCAACTAGCCAAGCTTACCATGCCGCCTGCCTTAAAACTAAAAAAAATTCTAGATATTTTAATATCAGAACACTGCTTTCTGTATATCTGTGTGGACGTTTGGGAAACAATGACATCATCTCCTCAATTCGTGAATGCCCATTGCTGCTTTGTGTAATTAGCATATGCTAGAAACCACAACAACGGCGGACTACTGGTTTGCTAACATTTTATTAGCACTGCTACTTTACACTTGAAGTTAGTATTGCTGCACTACTTCACAGACAAATGGAGCTGCTGCATCAAATGTTTTTGCGCCACCTCACCGTCCGCAGTTCAAAGTCTGCCGAAAATGACGGTTTTGGATCAGACTCAGTCAAACCAGCAGATGGTGGGACACTTTCCAAAGTGGGATTGTTGCTGATGAGCTCCTTCATCCTTATATTGAACAGGAATCAGTGGTGATGAGATCTCCAGTAGGTATTTCAAAAAGGTAACATTTTACTACCTTTGCGATGTGGGGAGACTTCTAAAGACAGCTAACAGTAGCGAGTGTTTGGTGTCATTTTCGCAGCCTAGTGTGGACAGAATTATTTTTTAAAAAGGAGGGGAAAAATATCTGTTTTCAAAAATATTTGTATACGTGTTAACAGGACATAATACTCTCCACATACACTACTCTACCATACCCATCAATGTTCTGATTGTGATGATCACTCACTAACTGATACATTAAGATGAACTGCAATGCCAGGACTAGAGATAGATTAATTAATCAGCTAATTATTACTTAACATCATAGTTCAAGAACAGAAAAAAAATAAAAATATTTAGTCTATGATCAAACAAAACAAAGTAAACAGAATCTTCACACATGAGAAGCTAGAATTATCTGATATTTTTGTTTGAAAAATGACAAACAATACACATTATTTTTCTTTGTATTGATTTATCTTTTCAGCTCTACAAAAAAAGTACCACAGTTTTCTTAGAGAAAACAGATGAATGTCACAGTACAATGCTCCACTGCACTCTTCTCACTCTCTCATTCTTATTCAGAGCCACACATGTCAAACTGTTGCCCAGAGCTGTCTGGTTGGAGGCTACTCCACTCACTCGGAAAGCTAAAAACAGGATTTCACTCAAGTGTTTCCTTTCAGTCGACATTCTGATGGACTTTCTCCACCACAACCCGTTAAGAGATTATAGAAAAAGGACGCTGCAAGCACACTGTGTCACACGCATGAATAATGACTCGGCATCAAACCAAATGCTGATGAAAGTCTATGTGCATGTGTGTGTGTGTGTGTGTATTTGTGGACGACACATTTCCATCCGTGACTAGCTGATGCGTCACGCAGCGAGCTGCAGGTTTCACAGAAACATACCCTCTAAACGTGGGAATTCCTGTGATGTAACGTTTCACTCAGTAGGAGAGTGACTTCCGCTGTGGTGAGCAGGCAGAATCACGGTATGTGTGTTCACAGGCTTTCTGTTTGGGGCTAAATGAGACAAACAAGCCATGGTCTCAAGGAGTGAAAGAGGGAAACAGAAGCAAAACAAACACAGAAAGGTTTAGAGAGAAAGATGCCAACAAGGGTGATTTTAAAAAAGTGTAAGAGGTCGAGGCAAAAGGGAGCGAGAGGCAGAGTGAGAGCGGGAGAAAATAAGGGGAGAGAGAGTTGCTCGCTTTCCATCAGCAGTGCTGTGATCAATATCAGTGTCTGACAGGGCAGTGCTCCAGCCTCTACTGTAAATCACTTCCTATTATGATGGGACCTCTAAATCACACAGACACACACACACACACAATAACCGGCCTGCTGCAAACACACGCACACATGTAGATAAATATACATTCATTTACACAATGGCCCATTTCAGCATACACCAGCATTAGATATTTATGTCCTTAGAGTGCAGTTCCCCAAAAACAGGCAATAAACAGCACTAAAAGAGCAGGAAAATATGACCTCAGTCCAGCAGAACCACAATGACCAACTTCAGTTAAAATACTGCAGTCAGCGCTCGATTAATGCGCAATATGAGCCTGGGGATTTACACGAAACAAGAACAAGTGTTCAGGCCTGAAAGGATGATTCAAGACTTAAAAAAAAAATTTCTTTACTCGTCCCCAGGGAAATTTGTGTTGGACATAAAGGCTGCCTCATAAAAATACAGGTAGCAGACATAAAGTGCAGTCAAATACGTGCAACACAGCCCCTTATTTCACACCTTGCTTACTCATTGACACAGGGATGAAAAAGTTTTATACCTTCTTTGGCATTCTCTCCTGTGTTTAATTGGAACCCTATAGAGTTAACCTGATGGAAGCCATTAAAATTTTGAAAACAGGACATGGGAGGGGTTTGCAATAATTATCCTAGCCTGTGGATTGGTTGATGGATACCCAGACAGGCTGTTTTTATGCTGTTTGGACATATATCTACGAAAAGTAATGCACCAGAATTCATGTATAACCCACGTATATCAGGAAGGCTGTGATTATATGATTAATGAGCTGATGGGAGTATGGAAGGAAGTAGTAAGAAAAGTGAAAGGAGGAAGGTTGGGGTGGTCGTTGGGTCAAACAAACACAGGACTTTCTCCAGGAGACCGGTGTTCAGAACCGTGTGAAACAAAGTGAACTCGAGTCATTTAAGGATACGTCATTCCCATATTTCTTTTTCTAACCCTAATCTCCATGACTTCACTTGCCTGAACCTAACCTACATAGCCTTACTCGTCTAAACCTAATCGACATAACTTAACTTTCCTAAATCTAACAACAGTAATTAGTTCAAGTTCAAGTTCAAGTTAAACTTTATTGTCCCTGAGTGGACAATTTGTGCTGCAGCATGGTACAGACATAAAGAGAAAGACAAAGAAACAGACACCAGAACAAGAACAATTTAGCAATACATATGTAATTTTACATCAAGTATGTGGGTAAAAAAAAAACATGTTTCTTTTCCGAGCAGTAACTTTCCTCAATCTAACCTACATAACTTGACGTTAAATATGTAACTTTATGTTAAGTACGTAATGTTATCTCGTCATTTGCAGGGCACAAATTCATTACATATTATACCAACCACTGTGTGTCCATATTTGTAAAATATCATATGAGTCATTGTATGACGGCCACTAGAGGTTGCTAAAGCTTCTAGAGGGTCACAAGGCCTTCTTGATTTTAACAGGTGTAAGACAACTTTTTACAGTTGGCCATGGATTATTATTCAAGGTATAATTTTTAAAAAATCTCACAGTAGAAGGGCACTGTGAAGACCTGAACAAAAGTTATACTAAAGGGTCATCACCCTCTGCTAAACAGCCTTGTCCTGCATTTAGAGTAGTACGCATTTAAAACAACCAAAGAGCTAATAGAACAATGGCCAAGCGTCAGAGAGAAGAAAACATTAAATTTGCCAAAAAAAGACTATTAAGTATGATTGTTAAAAAAAAATATTAAAAACGTAAAAAATATTAAATACGTAATACAGAGTATTGTATTGAATGTGCAGTTTTACACAAAAGGGTTAATTATACAGTTTATCTGTTTTTATTGTTATGCATTGAATATAATGTGAAATATCCATAAAATTTGTCACATAGTTAGGGGTTGTCAGTTTACTGAATGGTAAAAAAAGGGGGTTCCTTAAGGAAATAGGTTAGGAATTACTGGCCTAGACTGATAGATAAATATCCAGACAGACACACAGATAGCTATTAGCAAGCCAGACAAACAGACACTCAGACAGACAGATGTAATAATGTAAAACTCACTGATTCAGTTCCACATCCAAGATGAATTTTCTGCCAAAAGCATCGACTTGAAAGCTTGCTTGGGCCACATGGTTCACCTAAAAAGGCAGAAAAGACAAGTTATTCATGTTAACCAACTGCAACCATTATCATATTCATGGTTCAATTCATTATCTTATGCAAGGATCAATTCTCATCTACATTGATGGATGGCTGTATTGTCTTTTTCAGCACCAATCAGCAGTAAGAATATCATTGGTTTCATTGAGCCATCACGGTCTGTCCTCATACTCTGAATTTTAATTTCTGCTCACGTAATCTCACGTTACACTTCAATGCTCCAATTTAATACAGTTTATGTAATGCACACTCACACACACATATACACACACACTTAAATGAACATACACATATTATTTGACCATTGATTTTCATGTTTACCAGACTGGGTTTGTAACAGTTTCACAAAGCCAAGGATTCATTGAAATTCTTAAACCCACACTGAACCATATTTCTGTCTGGCAGCAATATGAATGTAAACAAATATAGAAATGGAGACTCATCTCTAACTGCATGTGCTGTGTGTGATTGATTTAGTTGGAGGAGGGTCTGATTCATTTCCAGCTCTGGGCACATATGGTACAGGCTTCATGACACACCCTTGGGTCAATGAGGACTCCCTACAATCATTCCTGTGCAAGTCCAGGGGAGTCCCAGAGCTGAGCTGAGACACCGCTCAGCCTCCCCCAGGCTACCTTCATTACAGACCGGACATCGCATGACAACCTGGGGAGGAGGGGTGTGTGGGGTTTCTTTTGTTTCCAATTGAGGGGGTGCCCATGTGCTTACCCAAGGATGACCTTAGCCCGTGAGGTCCCCATTGACCACAGACTCTATTGTTTGTAGGCGTGTGTCTGCGCGTGGTCAATGAATATATGAGCAGGTAAGAGGGTGTGTGGGTGTGTGTGTGTGTGCGAGCACGTACAAAGGGCAATCCCTTTCCATGGCACACTTGTGAAGAAATCTAATCTGGCAGATTGGATCCATGATGGGAGGAGGTACCAGTAATTGTGTTTAATGAAAGCACATCCCAGCTTGACTGAGTCGGGCCAATATTCTGAGGCCACCACTGACTCTTCTTACATTGATTTCTGAGTTATAGCAGGCCTGACTTTCCACTCACAACTGTGGAAGTATGACTGTAAGTGCTATCAATGCACTGCACACAGACTGAGAGGCAGGAAGGCAAACATGCAAACCCAACACGAACTGATTCCATTTAAGGCGTTTGTTTTTTTTTCCCCACCAAAACAACACGAGCACTTTGCTGAACTCCACCGCTGCTCATTCAGCAGTGAAGGTGTTTGTGTCTGAGACCGAAAATAGGCAATGCAACGGAGGTCTATATATAACTTCCTTTGTGTCAGAACGGTTTGACAGATTTGTTTTTAGGCTGCTGATCTAAAAACAGCCAAATAACTGATCAAACTTTGTGCGAGTGACATCACGGCCGATTGCAGCGCAGATTCAACTCTCTGGAGAATAAAAGCCTCAGAACATCAGAAATCAAATCAAAAAACATCAGAAATCAAATCAAAGACGCACCCATCTCCTCCTCCTCCTTCCCTCGATCTGTTCCTCACTTGCAATGTATATTTTATAACCTAATAAGAACTTTGAGGCTGTTACTGATCGCCCGGTATTTTAATAACCATGATCTGACACAATCCATTTTTTATAGCAAAATAAACACATCTCCTGAGCTGTTAACTCAGGAACTGCAGGTTTATCTTAACTGTCTCCAGAGAAGGTAACTGCCTTGTTCAAATATGAGTTATCATCCTTTGCTCTGCAGATATTAGTCTCCTTGCTTTAAACTCCAGTTCACAGAAAGATGGTTTTGCGACAAAACCTGTGATGGACATTAGTATAAGCTTCAAAAGGAAAATATTAAAATGATATCTGATGGCAGATGGTTCCTGTTAGCTTGTTTACCCGTCTGAGGTGTGAGAGAGACAAAGGGTTAACACCTCCCTGCCTGCTACCATCTGTAGCCCTCTCCACTCTCTGAGCCCTGAATAGGCTAGCCTACACAAACCTAAGCCGCACAAATTAAAAACGCATGACAGGTTTGCACAATGCTAATTGACTCATCTCTTGAAATGAACCCAGCAGACATGCTGCTTCACTGAACTGACTCGGTAAACACAGTTACAGTGATTATGGTTATTACTGCACTGTATCGGTTATTACAGACGAGGCCAAACAGCTCTGCTAGGCTTTTTTTTTTTTTTTTTTCCAAACAATGTTGTTGTGCCTGTTGGGTTTAGATAATCAGCAGCAGCTTTCTGCATAACTTTGCAACATGGTAGATTCAGTGGGCGGTCATGTCCACATTTACTGCAAAACAGTTTAACCCATGCATAACCTATTTTACCAACAAGTCTGCGGTGTTCTGCTTAAACACCAGCTACAGTAGAAAATAATGTTAAATAACTGTGAACATACATGTACATGTTTTTTTAAAGGTCCAGTGTGTCGGATTTAGAGGGATATATTGGCAGACATGGAATATAATACTCAAAACTGTGTTTCAATTAGTGTAAAATCACCTTAAAATAAGAATTGTTGTGTTTTCTTTAACTTAGAATGAGCTGTTTATGTCTACATACGAAGCAGGACCTCTCATATGGAGGTTGCCATGTTGTTTTACTGCAGCCCAGAATGGACAAACCAAACACCTGCTCTAGATAGGGTCATTCCATTTTAATGTCGGACACCATAGTTCTCCTACAAGCTTGGCACATGGAGGCAGTGTTGGGGACACTTAATTAAATTACAAAATAAATGTAATTGTAATCAGTGACAATAAGAGTGGACTGAGCAGATAACTTTTGTAAACAGTGACACAGACTGACTGAGAAATCAACTCAGGTTGGGGAAACAGAATACAAATAATTTTTTACTGTACGTTGGATTTCTGCACTGTCACTGATCGTATAATACACTGTGGGAAATACTGACTTTTGCCATGTCGTGTGTTTCTTGTTTGCTTATGTGTCTTGTGTGTATTGCTAGTTTAAGGAGATGGTACCTGTTCTTGTTCCTTTGTAGGGTTTTACTGGTTGAAACTACAAACTGAATTTCATCAGACTGTGACTCTGACCGGCATCTTGGCATAACTGCCAGCAACCGATACAAGTTACTGAGAAAAAAGACGTAATTAAATTACAGTTACTAATCAAAATGGTGGTGTTAACAAATGATTTACATCTGAATATACTGTGTTCAGTGAAAAGCTTACATGCAGAGTACAACAGTAATTCTGTTGCTTTGCATCTTTTTGCTGTGCAGTAATTCCTTCTTTTGACAGAGCCTATTTCACGACATTATATATTTATTGCCCAGTTCAAAACATTTGTTAGAAAGGTAATCAAAAATAATCAAATGTAATAAGCTACATTACTTTGAAGTAATTAAAATAGTTACATTGCATATTGCGTTTTTAAAAGGAGTAACTAGTAATCTGTAACCTATTACATTTTAAAAACAATCTCCCCAACACTGCACAGGAGAAGTTTCAGTTCTGCAACCTCACCACAAGCTGCCGATAAATCCTACACACTGGACCTTTAAATCAACAAATTATCTCTCTTTAGAACAAATTTCCTGCAGATTATCACACTAAATATTGAGATATTCAGATCGTGCAGCCAAAAAGATGCTGTTTTTTTTAGACAAGTAATAATAATAATAATAATAATAATAGTTCTTAAACTTAAAAACATTACATAAAACCACATTTTTATGAGGATTAAATAAATTTGATTATGAAAGAATTGTGACAGATGTACCAAAGCAGGACATTTAACAGTTAAATTAAATTTAGTGCTCCTCTGGTGGACAGACTATGTAATAGTGAAAAAGTGACAGTGTTTCTTAATTTGGCTACCTTAAAAATACCGTATCTTTAGCATTGATCTGCAACTTCTTGGTGCATATTGGTTATCATATAGGCTATGCTGATGTTACCAATTAAGGACATAGATTTTATTTCAACACTTGAGGGTTAACACTTAATTTCCTGCATTATGGTGAGTTTTTACGCACCAATTTCAGGTAGAGATGTCATAAATTCAATCAGAATAAAAGTCCTCTGGTGCTTTATTGTTTTTTATTGTAAATTATATTGAGGAGGGCATATCCCCTGAGTCCCCCTTTAAATCTACACCTATGTTACCAATAAATCTGTGATAAGATGAAGTCTGCTGATATCGCCCACTCAGTTATATAAGTCGCGCTCTAACAGTTAACCTTTAAGTCTTTTATTTATGACTAAAGTGAAAAAATGCTGCTTGATGCATGGGACATGGTCTGGTATAGGTGAGGCAGCAGCCCAGCTGGACATGCAAGATGCAAGTTATCACTAAATTATTAATGATCCTGGTTGGCCGGATGACTACAGCTGATTTCCTACAGTAAATGTGCAGCGTGGACAGAGTAACAATTGAAGAGGTGATCAGTTTAAAGACAGGGTGGTCTGCTTTTTGCATATGAATGCAGTGATGACCCATATAGCACCTGCAGACAGTCTAATTAGCACGGCCTGTTCCTGCCTAAATGTTTCAAGCTTCTTCTGTTTTGCTTGTAATTAACTAATTATTAATTTCCCCTCCGAGGGCAAGGGCAGAGGAGGGGATGAATCAATGCAAACATAAACACGCAGGAAACAGAGCAGCAGCAGCAGCAGCAGCAGCAGCAGCCTCTCCCCATCCTGACAACAGCACAAAACACTGTGTACCTGTGTGGAGCCGGCGCTGGCTTTCACCCTGGTGCTGAGCTCATCCTCTGTGATCTGGCTGTGGTTGTGTCTGCTGTAGAGCAGGCGGAGAGGCACCGTATCCTCCTTCCCGACAAACCTGCCCGCATCACGAAGAGCCTTCAAGCTCGACAAGGCGTCTCCTGCACAGAGAGGAAAACACAGATTTCAGTACCCGCCTGTCCCTCCGTGCGGGAAACAGAGGTGATGCAGAGAAGCATTTATCACAAACACCGCCATCTGAAATGTCGATTGGTCCTATTTCCTTTGATAACACGGAACAGCTACAGGCTACATGCATATTTTAGATGGAGACTGTGAAGTAGCCAAAGCTGTGATACAAATAACAAACAGACACAGGCACATTAATGGCGATTTAACGATTTGTTTGCGCCATAATAATTTCTATAATATCTAAAATAGCATCAGTTACCATTTTGGGCATTAGGGCTGCTCTGGTGACCGACGTGCATCAATCCACAGACGCACAAAAGGGAAATCCACCATCGCGGGCGCATCATCAGCATCATCACCTTCCACTCTCTTGTTGGAAATTATAAAACAATGCGGTATTCCAGGAGCAGGCTCTCGGGGTCCTGCCTTCGCTAGGGGAGCTGGAAGCCGGGGATGGTCGTCTGGTTAGCGCAGTCCCTGTGGTTGGGGGCCATCGGGGTCCTTACGAGTCTGAACGCCGAGCGCGTCTGAGCGCACCGAGACCCCGCGGATCAGCAGCACGGAGGAGGCGAGGAGGAGAGAGAGAGGAAGGGAGGGGAGGGGAGGACTGGGGACACCTCCTTAAAACACATCAATATCCAGCGGCTCACTGCAGAAACGTCTAATGCATAAATATGAGCGAGCAGTGGAGACAGGATGGAGAAAAGCTGCGGGCCCGGCCTTCACCGGCAGGGATCATATCAACGCCCGCCTCCTCCACCTCCCTCCATGTTCAATTGCTGCAGGAGCGCCATTCCTGCCCAAATCTGCCTGTTATTATCATCATGAGTCACTCCATCATCTGCCAGTGCTCCCAAAGCCAAGTTACAAGAACGGGAATATCAATAAATGCCTGTGTGTGTGCAGTGATGTTGTTTTTGTGCATGTTTTATTATTAATTATCCCTTATTAGGACTGCAATAATAAAATATTTGTCTTTCAATTCCTGATATATTTTCGATGTTTTAAAAAAAAATTACAACACGTCAAATATCTGGGTTATTTTATATTTTTCAAGGGTCCACAAACGCTTTAAACTGTGGACACGTGGCGGCATCAACAAAAGGGACAGTTCGCCCTAAAATTAAAAACACACATTTTTCTCTAATCTGCAGTGCTGTTTATCAGTCTAGATTGTTTTGGTGTGAGTTGCAGAGTGCTGGAGATATTGGCTGAAGAGATGTCTGCTTTCTCTCCAATATAATGGAAGAAGATGGCGGTCGGCTTGTGGTGCTTAAACGGTCAAAACAACCCGGTCTTAATTGTAAGTCATCAAAATCCAGCACTTGGCTAGTGACTTGCAGCGTCAGACACTGACAAAAAAAACCCCGTCCTTTAATGTCAGCATGATATGCAGCCAGTTGACGTTCACGACGCTCAACTGCATCAGGGGGAAAAGTGACAGGAGAAGAATGGAAGTTAAGGTGGCCAAAGTCTGACTGCAGCGGGTGGGAGTGATAGTGGAGGAGTCCAACAAACACTAGTCTCTATATACAGACTTTACATTCAGTGAATGTAGAGTCTGTAGGCAAACCCCGGAGATCTTGCCTCCGGAAGAAGAGCGGAAGAGCCCTGGTTTCCGGTTGTAGGCTGTTTGTAGTCCGCGTGATATTGACCAATCACGTTTGAGCTGGCTGCAGTTGTTGCCAAGTTAAATGGTCCGTACAGTGAACTAACGAAGCGGGACATAATTGGCGTCACTGCAAACTCTGAATCCATCGCAATGGTTCAGCATAATTACTTATATATAAACGGAAGTTGGAAACGGAAATTCGCCTCCTCCGCCCATATCAAACCGGAATGCCAAAAAATCATGAGTCTGCCCCCAGAGGCTGTATCGCCCTCTGCCAGAAGTCAGACGCCGAATACAGCCGATGGGTTCCGAGAATGAACAAACACAGACTTTCAACCCGTAGAGCGGTGTTCACGTCCCGTAAGATTCTGAAGCCAAACTTTGTTCTTTTTTCCTAAACCCAACCATATGCGTAAATTGTTGGAGGAAAAAAAACATCCATTGGCGTTGTTGTACTGACATAGTGTTTATTTTGAAAGAGCCTATCTGTAAACAGTAAATTTCCTGTTAAAACAGAAGTGTGTTGGGGCGTTGGTAGCTTAGTGGATAGTGCCGGTGCCCCATGTATAGAGATGATGCCTCACTGCAGCGGTTGCAAGTTCAACTCCAGCTTGCAACCCTTTGCTGCATGTCGTCCCCCCACTCTCTCTGTCTCCCCATTTCACACTGTCCTGTATATTAAAGGCAAAAAAAAAATGAATGACAATGCATGTAACAAGAAGAACTTGACACGGCGTCCCAGAACGTCAACAACCAACGCACCCAGGGTATCTTTCACGTTGTATCTGGACGTGGAAAGTCCATGACCAAACATCAGTGTGTGACAAGGTCGGAGTGACAATGTGTTGGTCAAAAAAAATTATACATTTTAACAACCCAACAGCAAAGTCTCTTTGGAGAAATCACGGCCAGGTTACTCAAGATAATCCACAGACCTTGTTGTGAGCAGTGTCATACAGGAACTATTTTCTTTCTGTTGAATCACATCCACCAACTGTGTCACCACGCAGAAGGAAGTGTGCATCTACTCATGGATGAGATGTTGAGCTAGCAGGACATGCAGGCTTCCTTCTATGCAGTGATACTGTTGGTGGGTGTTGTTCTGCAGAAAGAAAGAGATTAATTATCATGAAGAATGTGGACATCAACACGTGAGGTGGAAAAGAAGATTAAAACAGGACGTTAAAATACAAAAGAAAAGCAAGGCAAGTGAACATTTGAACATGAAACTGCTCACAACAAGGTCTGTGGATTATCTTAAGTAACCTTGTCATGATTTCTGGAAAGAGACATTGCTGTTGAGTTTTTCAAATGTATTTTGACACTTTGAGGCACCACAAACCAAGTGTTGTATAGTTCCACTGTACTGGAGAAATGGCTTACCTTTCTATGGCCAATATCTCCAACACTCAGACTCACACCAAAACAATCTAGACTGATCAATAACACTACAGGGGCCTGTATCACGAAGCGAGATCAACCTTTCCTGGGTTACCCAGACCTATCCTGGGTTGACTAACCCTAACAATGGCAATCAGGATAATCGGTATCACGACGCTGGATATCAACTCGGTAACTCAACCCAGGGTTGCTTTATCAAGAACTGTGAACGCGCACGCAGCGGACCAATCACAATCATGAGAGAAGTGCAGTGTCACTGAGCGTCCTCACAGAGCGCCGTATGTGAGGGCAAAAAAAGTGTTTCTCGTGAGGATCAGAGATTAATTCTACTAAAATATGAGGAGGAGAAAAGCAACATTACAGAAAAGGCCAACACCGTGGCAGCTGCAGGAGGAGGAAACGTGTGGCAACGCACAACGGGATGAATAATGTTTAGTTTTAGTTTAGATTAGTTTATTTGCACATAATGTTAAAAATACGATTTACAAGATTAAAAAAAAGAAAAGTGCCGGAGAGGTTAGAAGCCACTAAAAGCTTATCAAAGAAATTCCCCTGTCAAAACATCAATGAAATCACATAATAGAGAAGAAAAAGAAATGGTTGAGGAAAGAAGAAATAGAGGAGGAGAGAGGGAAAAATCAAGACAAAACAAGGTAGCAAATAAAATGATGTGTAGGTTAAATTACTCATCACTGGTTCAAGTAGCTACAGTACCTGTACCTGTACATCTGACACTGATCACACCCTTGAATCCCATGAAATCAATGCTGCGCAGATGAACTGCGTGTATTACAATTATCGTCTAACATCATTGCGTCTGATAAATTGGTCTTCTTTGTCATAATGTTATATATGCTACAATAAAGCTTAAAGCTGACGCCACAATTAAATCATATCAACACCAAATTGATAGTCTGAATAAAATCATCCTGATATTGAGCTGTGTTAGAAATTAACAGCTGCGCAAAAATATACCTAGTCTCCCTCTTTAAAAAATAAAAAGGAAAATCCCTCAAACACCATGAAGTGTAGACATGATAGGCTACTTTGCACATTTCCAGCAGCAAAGCTGTCAATTAGGCCCATTATCTTTAACAGG
The DNA here is from genome assembly GCF_041903045.1 of Epinephelus lanceolatus. Classification (NCBI taxonomy): domain Eukaryota; kingdom Metazoa; phylum Chordata; class Actinopteri; order Perciformes; family Serranidae; genus Epinephelus; species Epinephelus lanceolatus. The sequence goes on along the minus strand of NC_135743.1, from coordinate 12,433,180 downwards.
GATCATTTCCTCCAACAAAACAAAACATTGGCACTAATTAATGGTGCTATTAAGTGTCCACAAATGATCAGTTTCTTTCTTATGAAGGGGTGGGATGAAAGTTCGACTTCTTTCCACTCCTTTTTGAACAATCTTTTCATTGTCTGCTTTCTTTTCTTTTTTAATGTTCAAAATAAACTTTCAAATCAAAATCAATCAAATGAATTAAACTTCCCGTCATGACTGAGCTGCATTTCTGTCAGCCATCAACAGCTGATTGGCCAGTGGGTGGTGCTTTTTATAGGATCAGATTCAACCCTGAACTTACCCTGCTCCGGAGCAGGATAGCTGTTCAGAGTAAGTTACCATGGTGATCTACCCCAATAAGAACTGAACCGGCTTCGTGAGACCGAAAACCCAGGGTTAACCCTGAAGTTACCTCGCTAAGACATTAATCCTGCTTCGTGATACAGGCCCCAGGTAAGAAGAAAAATATGTATTTTTAATTTAGGGGTGAACTGTCCCTTTAAACCTGGACATTAGGATTCTTTGCTTGGAGAGATGATGTGACTCTGGGGAAACGTTGAGCATAATCTGGCACAGTGTCACATTTAGTCTGATGATTTTAGGAACAATCAGTTTAAAAAAGGATTTAAAACAGTCACCTTACATTAAGAGAAGACTCAATTATCCCAGCTTTTTAAAACGCTTATTTATTAAAAACACTTTACTTGAGATGACTGTAACAAGGGAAAATAAAGTAACAACAAAAAGTTGTGGGGGTTTAAATTATGGGTTCACACAATGATGATCCGATCCAACCAGGGGCCTTTATGTTTTAGGTTTGCATGGTATTATATGTAACTTTTCCACACTGAAATGTTTTAAAACAACCATATCAATATCATGTTTTGTTAATTTGGATACTTAACATTAGCCCAAACATTTTCAACAATAGAACCCATAGAAATCTGTCATTTTAATAAAGGATACAGTACATGTCATTTGATCCTTGTCGCCTATCAGTGGCATTATGAACCCTTTGTCTTGTATGCTAGAAGCTAGAAGCTGCCTTTTTATCCTGTTTTAAGCCACATTTTTACTATAAATGTTTTAGATCTTGGTTGTTTTTAAGTATACGTTTTAACCAGATGAAGGATGTTAAGTCATCAGACAACTGGATCTTAAGTTATCAGAGAAACAAGCTGAGCTAATGTCAGCTGCAGCTCAACTCCAGCCCCTGTGGTAACAAACAGCCTTGGAGAAACACTCATTTTTAACTTGAAACTGCTTTATTAAGTGTTTTTGGATAATTCAGCTCCTGGTAAAAAAACCTCCTGAACAATGAACGCAGAGGGAAACCTAACCGGGTGAAACCGTCTGCAATGACGGCATTGCATCATCTTTTATTGTTTGATTAAAAGACCCCTTGCAACAGAAAGATGTAATATTATATGTTTAAAGATGTGCAAGTACTTAAGACTCTAAATTTATACTTATGGTGTGTACATCTGAGTGAGTGGTTGTCTATTACCCTGAAGAGCAGGTATAGGTAATGGCTGGACTCCTAATGTGTGGTATTCAATCGTACGAGGCAGGTACAGTTTGTGCACTATGATTATAAAAGTAGTGGCAGCAGGTTATCGTCTGTCTGAGACGAGAAAATAATGACGATAATGTCTGCATTTAGTGTTTCCTTTGACAGCTTGTTTGCAGCTGTGCTTGTACCTCAGAACATACTGTTGCTCGGTTGCTTTTTCTTAATGCCAGTGGCACAGAAACTCCTGTTCGACCCACTGCATCCATTTGAGAGCAGCGAGGGAGAACAAGGGCACTATGCTAATGCACTAAATGCAGGGGAAAAAAAAGGAGAAGCTGAACTAATGCATCAGAAAAAGCATATGAAGGCAGGTCATGAAAAGTGCACTTAGGAAGAATCCTAAAATGTTATTTATGATGTCAGGGTATGAAATTAACAAAATATTTTGGGGGCAATTTTGGCCCCCACGGTCTAAAAAATGGGGGCATTTTCAAAATGCTTGGGGGCCATCAAAAAATTGTACAATAAGCACATGAAAAGCAAAATCAACTAAGATAGTGTCTTCACTCTTCAGTAGAAACCATTATAAATGAAACAAATAACGGGTTACATAAAGTTATGGTTGCAAAATATCACTCAGATTTCCTATATTTCAACCAGTTTAAATGTGATGATTTAACCATTAATCTACTGATAACAGTACTAATGTTTCACCACATTACAGTTACTTTTACTGTTAAAAAGGCCAAATTATTATAAATTCCTTAGATGCAATCCTGGAAGTAAGTTAATTTAAAATTTAACATCCATTCTACCTTAATTTTTCATTAATTTGTCATTGTGTAGACACAGATCACCCAAGAAATGGTTAATTTATACTTATGGTACAACAAAGCCCCCTCCCCTTCTCTGTCAGATTACTCTCACGTAATCAGTGCAATCTCGTTGATTATGTCTGGAAAATGAGTTGTAGACGTGACGGTAAATTAATTTAACGAAAATAAAATTATACTTTAAAGTCAGATTGTAATACCGTTAAAAATATAAATACATATAGTTGTTTTGAAAACTTGGGGGCAATTTTGGCCCCCGGAACATGGCTTTTGGGGGCATTCTTGGATAAATTGCGGGCCAAATGACCCGTGGCCCTTGCTAATTTCTGACACTGTATGATGTCAAGTACCATACATCCAACCTGCAGGTTATTCACAGAGAAGTACATATGCAACCATTTATTTCACACATACAATCAGCTCCCTGTGCTATGGAAAGATTGAGTCTTTCTCCATATTATGGTATAAAACATTACAACTAAAGCTGCCTTTTTTCAATATGCTCCTCTTCCCTGATCAGTATTCAGAGGAAACGGCTGCAAAAGTGGAAAATAAACACTTCTGAGAAAATTAATTAACACATTAAGATTTAATAGATTTTGAAGTGGCCATAAATGGTTTCAGATTTTTGACATTGTTTATAAATTCATTTCATACAAATTACTGTTCCCTGTCTAAAATAAGGCTCCTTTAAAACTTAGTGATGGGGCTTCAAGTTGTTGGGTTTTTCCTCTGCAGATCAGTGTCACCTTCAGGGGGCATTTTCTTACAGTTCATGGCATCTAGACGATATTTCTCCATGTAAAATTATGTATAAACGACTGTGTTAAAGTTTAGAGGCAGAACTTTGCATTCATTCTTATTATAGCAATTTCCAAAAAATAACATCCTCACAAATCTTCAGTGTAAAACTGAAGAAAAAATTAGGATGATTTCAAGAGTGAGGCCACTTAGACAATGTGGACAAATAGTGGATGTATCAGTCTACAATGAATATGCCCAACATTATTAAATCTATTTTGTCTTCACATAGTAGGCTAATAAGTTGAATAATGGGTAAAAGCAATTAGCTATTATTGTTTTTCTCTTACTAAATATGTATGGACCCATCACAAAGGAGATTAAGATTAGACAGTAATAGAAACATTTAACTATATGCAAGATGTGCAGGAAAAGGGCTGCAACTTGATATCAAGGCATCACTTAATTTTGTACATTTATGACAAATTTTGTCATGGGAATATTAGTTTCAAACATTTCTTCAATTTCCAGTCCACTTTGAAAAGCCTGTAAAATAACCATTTGTATATCAACTACTCATTGCATGTTATGTTGAATTTGTGAAGAACACTTTATCTCACACGCCTCCATGCTGAACGGAGAATCCAAAAAGTACGAACCTTCTTCATGAATTGAAGTCATTGGGGACTGGGTTTATCAACAGCAAAACTTAAATCAAAACATCCGTTTGCAAAAAGGTCACACAACTTGCGCAGTATAAGCCAAGTCTCTTTCATTCAGTTTTATGCTTCCTAAACACATGCATTTTCATTGAAACATCACGATACAAACACTTCCGCCTACGAGAAGCAGGACGCGCCTGAGCATGAGTGTGCATATGAGTAGATTTCAAATGCAAGGGGCATGGCCAGGCATTCCTCTTGACCATGCATGAGACCATGACGTGTTTTAAATCATATATCATCCTTTTAGCGAAAATGCACGTGTTTGGGAAGTAGTGACAATACGACTGGATAAACAAAACTTGAGTTATACTGCACGAGTTGTGTGAGAGTTTGTGAAAAGATGTTTTGATTTGGTTTTGCTGTTGTTCAACGCAGTCCCCAAAGACTTCAATTCGGGAAGAATGTTCGTCTTTTTTGGGATTCTCCATTCACTGTGGAGGCATGTGAAAAAGATAAAGGTCTCTTCACAAATTGAAGGTAACACGCAGTGAGTTATTGATAAACAAATTATCATTTTGAGGGTGAAATATTCTTTTAACTCTACACCAAATCAATGTATTGTCAACCAATTTTCGCAGTACAATAAAATGTGCAAAATGTCATTTTAAAGCCACTATTAAGAGAACTATAAATGTCACTGTATGCTGGTTTACCTCTTTTAACTTCTGTCATGAAAATGCTGTGAACAAAATGCTGCAGCACATCAGCAGCTGCATTTCATTTGATGTGAAACAAAATAAATGGGGGAAAAAGGGATTTTTTTCACCCCTGAAAGAAAATAAGTGAGTGTAGATCACTGCCATTTTTAAATTGATGTTTCTGAAGAGAAGAGAAATCTAGTGGCGTGTATAATCCATGGCTCAGAATGTGGTGTGGTTCAAGTATTGAAATATTCAGTAACAGACCAGTTTATCCCCTCACTTCATTTGTTCCTTCCTAGTCCTCAAACCCCAGAAATTCCACGTCCATGTCATCACTTGACTGGAAAATCTCCAAAAGTCTCAGCAAAGAGCTGTCGGGAGTGTCACTTGGCTTCACACTCTCAACGCGTGTGTCCACTTTCCGTCTTTTGCGCTTATAAACTCTCACCCTCCTCCGTATTTTCCGGACCGGGGAGAAGCTTTGTGAAGGAAGGCTCACTTCTTCCTTTGCTGAGAGGTTGTTTTCAGTCATTTTGTCAGGCAATGTGTTTCCGTCCTGAACAGCCTCATGCACTGAGGAATCCTGTTTCTTCTCAGACTCCTCTTTTTGATTGGTTACAACATTAAGGCATTTTAAGGAAGTTTCATTCTGTACGTTCATGTCTTGGAGATGAGAAGATGAGTTGTTAATGTCTTGAGTAACTGTTTGGTCCTCCTCTTTGACCTGAGTAACCCTGGTGGGAATAGAGGGAGGACATTCACCTCCAGAGGCGGCTGTTTCCATCACAGGCTGAAGAATTTCAGCCTGCTCAGTCTTTTGAGGGAAAGAAGTCAAAGAATTCTGTCTGCACGGCCGTTTACGTGCAAGAGATCTGTGCTTGGATCTGTCTGTGTGAGTGTAACAGCTCCTCCTCTCCCCCTCTCTGTCAACCAGAGGAGCAGAACCAGTAACTGATCTGGTTTTTAAAGTGTGTCCTGAATAAGATCCCTCGTGCCCATCGATAGTCCAGTGCTGCTCTTCTTTAATAATCTCTGTGGTATCGAGATCTCCCTTGTGCCTTAGCTCAGTTTTCCCACATGGTCCCGGGGCAATGAGAACAGAGGAAACACTGCACTTTGGTCTGACAGGAATCAAAGAAAAATATTGCATGAGTGAAAGTTGAGAGTGAAGCAGAGATAAAAGATCTGAATATGTCAAACACAAATCAATTTAAATGCATTTCTTTCTTATGAACATATGTTGATGGACGTTTTTAAAGGAATGTAAACAAATTACCTTTTAACTTGAGTTCTGATGTGGATGAAGTTGCAGTGCAGAGTTGAAACCAGTTGGTCAACCACCAGGTATTCATCACTCTTGGAGAAAGCTTTGTGACGTTCACTCTTAAGATGCTGAACAAAAAAAAAAATTACATCACTTGATTAAATAATTGATAATTACAGCTGTCTAGTGGAGGCTAATTTGCACACAATTTCTTCTGTTACACACCCAAGTAGCTACAAAAAAAACAGACAGATCAAAATTACAGACAGCTTTTTAAAAATGCCTTCTAGGATGCAGATTTTTCAAAGCTCTGGTTACTGTTCATCTTTGTGGACATGTAAAACAGAGCGTCTGGGGGAAAAAATTGCCTGATCTCCTTAAGTCGAGCATGTCCATTGTTGCTGTGTAAAGAGCATGTCCAGAAACAATACCAATGGTGGATTACTGGTTTGCTAAAATTTTTTAACACTGTTTGGTGTGACTACTTTACACTTAAACTTAGTATTGCTGAAGCTCTTCACAAAAGAATGGAGGCATCTGCCGCACCAAATGTTTTTGCTCCACCTCAAAATCCACAGTTTGAAATCCACCAAAAACAACCATTTTGATTTAGGCCCGTTCAAACCAGCAGATTGTGTGACACATTCCAGAGTGGGAGTTTTGTCGGTGACAGGAAAACCTCCAAATGTCTCTTACATGTCTCTCAACACTCTTATGTTTGAGTGAGCTATTGCAACCTCATATTAAAATGGTAATCAGCATTAGCCTGTGTACTTTGCTCGATTTGGGACGAGGGGAGACAGCTGATGGTGAGCGTTTAGGGTTGGTGTTTTTGCACTCTCCTGTCTACAGAGATATTTTGCAAAGCAAAGGTTGTGTGGGGTGTGGGTTTTGGTTTTTGTGGTATTAACATAAATTATTGTATTATAGTCCTGGTGGTATTGTATTGACAGTTTTTGCTTTGTGATAACTTACCATTGTGACGTTCTCATATTTGATCATACAGCACTCGCAGTAGCCGCCTCGTTTCTTGTCTCTGTTCTTCTTTCTGCCGTGTGCTCGCTCTTCACTGGCTGAGGCTTTCGCACCTCTGTTTTCCAGACGTTGCACAAATAAAACACACATTTTTATCCAGTCTTGATGGGTGGCTCCAGCACTACCAACTCAAATTGGGTAGAGAATCAACCACATCACTATAATCAAGATCCTAAAGGTTTTGAAGACTGAACTGCAGATCGATGTGTAGGAAAGTAAGCCAACACAGTGCAGTAATCTGTGAAAATACATTCCTTTTAAACAGTGTGGGAAAAATGTATTTAGTTAGTTACTTTATTTTCCACAGCGTTGAGAATTTGTCCTTGGCTTCGACCCACAGTACAAATTTAAAACAAGGCAACACAATTAGTTCAGAACAGATGTCTTTAACAGGACATCAATAAACAACAGCACTGTAAAAGATATAGATCACTGAAAAATACAAAAAAGGAGCTGTGTGCAAAAGTTAGTTGATTAAACTAACTTTGAAGCTCCTTCAGGGGAATTTAAAGTGGGATTTGGTGGTTCCAGTGGTTAAAGTATGTTAAAATAAATGTGGTCTTTATGAACATGTGACATACTCTGCTATCCATATGTTGAGCAAAGCAGAGAAGAAACACCATACCTGTGTACTGGCTGTTTGTTCCCTGTTGGATGTTTGTCCTCAACACAGAAGGGCGTACAGGGAGGGGCAGTCTTCAGGTTGAACTCAGGCATGTTTGGCATAGTGAGGTAGATTGGACGGTAGTGTCTGAGGAGGAGAAAAGAAACATTTTATAGCCAATAGATGTAAGCTCAAAGATAGCAGGATGTCATCTCCCTTTAACCTACTGTCTCTTACCTGCTTGAATCCTCAACCTTGATGAACGGTTTAGTGATGCGCCCCCCTGGAACAAACATCATTGATGGGAAATTTAAATATGAGCATGTACTTAGAAAACATCAAAAGTAATAGTCAAGTCAAGTTTATTATAGCCCCGTATCACAGAGCATGCCCCCCCCCCCCCCCCAAAAAAATACTGGGTAATAACTAGGCAACATTTCACGTACCTTTGCATTTCTGAAAGCCTTGCTTTGCTGCCGACTCAGCTTTGACCTTTAAAAAAAGGAAAAACAAAAGCTTTTATAAACAAAATTTTACAAAACCTTCAGCCAATCATACTTTTCTGTCAGAGCTTCTATACTATGGTATGATCTCCCATCTGAGATAAGAAACTTTAACACCTGTCACACCTTCAAACAAAGGCTCAAGACCTGTTTTTTGGACAATCAGACATGTGAACATTTCTAATCAACAGTACACTGCTCACTGAAACACTGTTGTTATTTCTTTCCTAACCTGGTGCTAACTTGCTTTACGTCATTGCCAGGCAGTCAACTCTGCATGGGTATGTGTGCAGTATCTATTTTATTAACAGCATGGCTAACTTTGTGCTGCATGGCTTGTGTGTTAGTGCACATGACCATATCACTGACCTGTAACTGCATGTTTTAACATTTTACTAAGACCTACATAATGACTATTGTATTTTATCCATTACCCTTTTGCCATTGTCACTCTTGGCCGTGCCGAGTAAAACCATGCTGTGCCAATTTGTGTTTCTATTGTCAGTTTAGAAGCGCCGTGCCACGCCAAGCCATACCGCAGATTGACCTTCTCAGGAGCTGGTCCAAAAGCCGGCTGCCCGCACTCAAGCGGGTAGCGGTAATTTCTTGCCGACCGCAGCCAACCCCTGACAACCCCCCGCGTTAGTGGTTTGTTCTGATGCTCTGCTGTTGCTTGTTGCTTTGCACAGCTTCTCTTCTATCTTGACAATTTCTGTGTGCTGTAATCAATGCTGTGTTTGCGTCTCTATGTTGTCTTTGTTCTGTGAATTGTTGTGTGAATTTTATTCTTTTATTGGTTTAAAAACATCTCGCCAAAGGACTGCAGCTGAAAATTAGCCAGCTGGCTAACGTTAATTAATATGCATTTTCCTTTTAAATAAAATAAATGAAATGAAATGTTAAACCAAAGAATGCATTTAAGAACTTGAAATTTACGCTTACACTTGTTTTCACAGCAGTGACAGCAGGACACTGGCTGCTGAAGATCTTTTTTTTCTTCTGTACATATGCTATAATATCTGAAAGAGCCATAAGAGAGATAAAACCAGAAAAAGGTCATTATTGGTTATTACATATTCAAGCACTGTAAACAGTGGTTGAGGTTACGAAACAAAAACTGGTGTAACCTCTACAACATACCGTCTATGTAGAGGATTTTCACACCCCACTCCAGAGCATTCGACAGGATCTTGTTCATTTTCACCCTCTCCTGAAAACACACAACTGTGTATGAGCACAGGAAAGAAACAGGGTAGTTAAAGTTCCTTGCTGAACTCATAAGTTGACTTACCTGCCCTTTCACCACTCTCTCCAACAAAGCCTTCCCTCGGCTTGAAACACACTGCAAACAAAAACAAAAAATCTATCCCATTAATAACAAGTAAGAATCCAGATCTAGAAGGGAGTGACACAGGTAAGAAGAGACCGACCTAAAAACACATCTGCACTACAGTTGATGAAGCAATGAAAGTGAACCCACTGTGTCTGTTTGGCCCTGAGACCTGCTTTTGACGTTGTCCCCATGGCTGCTGGGTCGGTGCTGGTTTGATCGAGGGTGAGGTGAACTCGGTCCAGAGTCCGGGCTGGGCACAGGAGAGTCCTGCCTCAGGCACTGAACGTATCGTGCCTCCCTTTTGTTGGATACCAGATACTTAATTTCCTTACTGAAGAACTTCTCAACAGTCTAAGTGACAAAGACGAAAAAAACACAGGACAAGGTTTTTGAGAAAGATTTAGGACCCTTATGCCAAACAATTGCAATACACAGAGTATATTTACAGTGTCTTACATACATGTGTTGGTATCCACATTAAATGCATTTTGGTACTAACTGACATGTCTCCATGTTCACAGTGTTCTGAAAACTGTCAAGGATCAAAAATTGGTATTAAGTTTGGTATTTCTCAACCTGGACCCTATTTCCCATGGGTTTTTGTGCAAGTGACTAATGGGAACAACAGTTTTTGTAATTGGTCCAATAATGAGCGAGACACAGTGACAAAACAGGCTTCAATGTAACCTCTCAGGATAAGTTTGCACATCAGTTTTCATCTCCTGAAAGTGGTTGTTTTTGCCACTGATAGGCTCAGATTGTTACTGTAAGTGTTTGACAAGTTTATGGAAAAGATCCCTACAGAGATAAACCTTGTCTTTAAGAACAAATAAAAAAAGGTATACACACAACTACAATAAGAACAAAAGTTGGACAACTGTACAGGAGCAGCTACAGAGAAGATGTAGAATCATCATAGTTTATAGCAGTGGTTCCCAACTGGTCCAGCTACAGGTTTCAGATTTCTCCTCAGTCATTGGTTCAAGGTCCACACAGTTTAATATATTCAGCGTCACACTTGTGTTTGGCCATGTCTCAAGCTAGTTTGCGGTCTCTGGTAAATTATTCACTCACTCTACAGCAGGAAACTGCACTTCAAAATAAAAGCTCTGTGCTGGAAATTCACTGTAGTGAAAAATGACGTGTGTTTTTTACAAAGTTGATACATTAGCAAGTCACTTGTGGCCCATTCAGAATGGACCCATGACCCACTTTTGGACCACGACCCACCAGTTGGAAACCATTGGTTTAAAGGTTAAATTATATCAGTCTGTAATGATACAATGCTACCAAATAAAAGAGTCAGTTTACTTCAAACGCAGAGGAGAAATCTGAGTATAGGGATGAAGCCTCATAAAGTCGGCAGAGCTAATTGGGAGAAAATACAACATTGTGTTTTATAGAGTATAGACTTTATCCAGTTGACTCAATCATGGATATGTAAAGCCGACACAAGAGAAGCGACAGATATTTGAACCCTTCTGACAACCAAAATAACAATATAGATAAATGTCTCACCCCTCCCAGGTCTTTGATGTCACTCTCCAACGTCTCTGCTACTCTGTTTGATGGCAGATCCAAGTAAAACACCTTCCCAGCAAAAGGTCTGACTTGAGCAGGAGAGGACACACATGTTGGCTTAGCTTGGCTCAGCGCTGCCTTGTCACCAGTAGTGACACATTTCCCTGAAAAGACAAATCAGTAAAGTCACAGGATGAGAGAGGGAGATCAACAAGTCTTGAATCAGTGGTCACTAACTGAGTGATCAATCACAAATGAAACCATTTATTTTACTTACTGGTCATTTGTTGTTACATTCTTCTGGTTAAAAGTTAAACTTTTGATAGTTACAGCTTCAGAAATACAATGAACAGCTTGTTTTTAATCATTGTCAGCTGTTTATGTTTCATCAGCTGCTGGTTAAACTAAGCAACTTTAAAGATAACAAAGGACTTTGTTACTTTATCCTCTCATTGCACTGTATAATAACTGTTAAAGTTGACTTGACAGGACATTAATTCAACTGAAGACAGACTTTGAGTGAAGATAATTGAGACTTAAACATCTTGAATCAAAGTAACATTGCTTTTAGGTTATGTGGAGCAGATGTAGGTGTCTACAGGTATCAGACAGTTAAATTTAATGCTTTTTAAGACCTGTTCAAGACACCTTAGGACAGATTTTTGGACAAATCAAGCAGTATATATGTGGTCTTGTGCAAAGGTAAGTGCTATGTAGGAACGTGGTTATTACAGTGAGTTAAGTCAGTCTACATTTTGCCAACAGGTAAGTGCAAGTATGAAGTAAAATGACAATATTGTAGTTTTTAAAGTTTGTAACATTACATATGTAGACTTTTACACAGAAATGCTTCACTCATTTTCACAAAAAGAAATTATTATGTATTTTAAATGTATGTAATGGTTGTGTGTATGTGTGTGTGGACCATTTGAGTCCGTAATAAAGATTATTATTAAATTAAAAATGGACAAATTAACTTAGATAAAATTTTTGTAGTAGTTAAGTTCACAAATTCAAATTTAAAACTATTTTATTACTTTTAAGGCCTTTAAAGACTTCTTAAGGGCCCAGTTTAACCGAAAAACAAACATTGCGTAAGTCAGTGATGATAAAAATGGTTAAACCAGCTTAACACTACGTCTCAGATTTAACTGGAAAACATGGAAACGGACTTTGGTGTTTAAACATGTCGAGTAAATAAAAACATAAATATTACCTTGCCAATTGGGGCCTGTGTGCCTCTGGATGCGTTTCGGCTTCATTTTATTCTCTTTCATTGAGGAGAAAAATGTTTTTACTGCCCTCTTGTCTCAAGTCAACATGACCCAGGAAGTCCTTGTTTGTCCCCTGTTGGTAAACAAACAAGCGGATATTTACAAATAATGCAAACAGTGAGGCAGAAAGTGTTTGAATAGTAAAATATGAGCAATGTAATTTTGGCGCACCGTTAGTGTCAACCGATAGCCAGATTTAACCAACGGTAACTTTTAAATGCAGTCTTACCGTGTGACGTTACTGTTTCGTTTCCTCCGGTGCACACAGCTTTGTCAGTTAGCTGCTTTGCTAACTTTACGTTACATTATTTCGTAAGCTAACATTAATAAACGGTACACGAGCGACGTGAGCAAGTTTGCTGGCACAAACTATCCATTTGTGGGAGGTTTTACAACTGTTAAGCCAGCTGTAGGAAACTTTTCAGACCACAGCTCCACAAAGCTTCCCTTTCCCGCTTTAAATCCAATACAAGAGGAAGTCTATGTTGCCATGTTTGATACTTTCCGGTCACGTAAGCACTGTTACGTTTGTTTTAAAGGTGCTCAGCGGGCGTTCCCAAATTAGTTAAACAGCAATTTTGTATTTACATATAGTATTCCTAAAAATAACCCACTTGTCTTTGATGAACGTCACGGTCGTACTTTTAATAGCGTTGACAAATTGAGACGTTGTAAGGTTTTACGGAAATTCTTCAACCCTGGCAACACCGGAAATAAGTAAACGCTGCCTCTGTGTTTGAAAGTGATGTTTCCACATTGCTGTAAAAAAAATTAAATAATAAAAATATACATTAAAAACGCAAATCGATAAATTAGCCTCTTTACAAACAACTTTTATACGCTTCGTATGTAAATATTAATATCCTCTTCTGCGTTTAATGTAACGTAAAATTCCGAAAAGTGCAAGAATGTGCTCTGCTGAAATTAGCACCATGCAGGAAATGTTATCATGTTGTGTAAACTGACCAGCTAGCTAAGGTTACAACCACTGCGCACACACACACGTGTTGGAGCTATGCTGTCCCTTTAGATCATGTAGGACAGTAGTAGTAACTGTCAAACACTAAAAAACCCGAGGATCATGTGTGTGTTCATGGACTACTTCGTTGATGCTGAGGTGCTTTAGCAGGTAGGAAGTTAGCTAGCTTAAATAGCTAACCCAGGTCAGCCCATGAATGTATGAAGATATATAAAATGGCTGTATAAAGATATGCATGCATGGGTTAGCTGAAGAGTTCTGTTCATGTAATGTTACGACACCTGGGGCGATATTGTAATAAGTTGGTAACCACAGTGTTGGAATGTAATTGAGTACATTTACTTAAGTACAGTCTTGACATACTTGTGTCTTACTTGAGTATTTCCATTGTTATGCTGCTTTATACCTCTACATTACTACGCCACAGAGGGAAATATTGTACCATTTACTCCACTATATTTATCTGATAACTTAAGTTGTATTGTAGAATGTGAGTATTATTACTAAGGGACTGTTCTTTACTTATCAGAGGAGGGTGGTGGCTGGGGTATGACTTTTTTGCTTGTTTGTTTTCTTTTGCTTTTTAATCCTCCCCAAAGCTACAAATGTTTTTTCCGTGAGTCTCCCTGAGTGACTTGGGGAAATGCTCAACCCTCCCTCCACCATGAATTAGTTATAATGTTTTAAAGACTTACCCTAACTTGATGTTTGAAAGTTAAAGATTGAGGGTAAACTCCTCAAGTTGGAAAAAAAAACGTTTTTCCTCTCGTTATGTATGTTGGTTTGCTAGCGCCAAATTTTTACAAAATTTTAGATATAGAATAAAGTAACTTTGATAAAATATCACCATTTTTTTAACTCAATTTGTTTTTCTGTTGGTAGCAATCGTCCCATGTAATGTGTTCAAGTACCAACATAAATTTGAAAATCCAAACATACTTTTTGTTTCTGCCTGAAATAAATGGTGTAGTTTAGAGTAATTTTAAAGAAAACAGCCCTTTCAAACCCGCTTTCAAAGGGCTGTTTTCTTTAAATGAGCTGTATGCCCCTCCCTTAAGCCAAAATAAAAAAATAAGTCCTGCCGCATTGCTTGAAAAAAATATTTGACATGCCCCTCCCTTTTTGCACCACCCCCTCTCCTATCATAAATAACGAACAGTCCCTAATATATCCCTTAAAATATGGATTAAGACAGCCATCACTACATAATGTAATTAAAATAAGCTCCACCTTTACAAGCTTCAGCATTAAAAGGATTACCACATGAATGCATCAGTAATAATCCAGTTAATGGGCCATTATGAGTACTTTTACTTTGGGCACTTAAATATTATTTTTATGCTAATACTTTTCTACTTTAGCCTAAGATTTTGAATGCAGGACTTTCACTTTCACTTCACTTGACTATTTTACACTGTAGTATTGCAACTTTTACTTAACGGGGAAATCCATCTAAATTAAGAATTCCAAATGTCATTTCCATGGCCTTAGAAAGTTCAGTCAGTATTTGTGAACATGAGGTGAGTCTCAAACTTGTGATGTGATAAGATATAAAGTCTGGAGCTGCTCCACAGACATAGAGTGCAATTACATGCACATGAATAACCTGTTTACGAGGCTTATCTAAGTTATGATCATATTTGGGACATGGCGTTTACATGAGAACAGAGAAATCAGGTTCTTCATATACCCTGTATACATCCTGGTTATACTTGTGAAAGTGGAGTTTCCTCCCTCACCTACTGGAAAAGTAAACACAGGTCAAGGCTGCAATCTGAGGCTGATATGGCTCTCTGCCTGACAACCTCCATCCGCCCAGTTGAATATGCAGCTCAGTTTTATGCAATATATGCAGTAGGGGGTTCCCGCTCTGTCTCTCTTTCAGCTAAGGGGTCGTTGACCTGTAAAACTTTGAATTCCCCAGATCTATAACATCTTTTAGCATTCATTGCCTATGGAGCAGCTCCAGACCAAAACACATTTACACACACATTTAATTTCAATTTAATTTTTAATCAATCTAAGTTTTAGCATTCTGCTTTTTGTACTTGGGACAGAGTTGTCAATTTTACAATATATTTGGACTGTCTTAAACCACAGGAATAACATGTATGAATTTTGAAAATAGCTGTAGTTCCCCTTTATGTAAAAGATCTGATTAATTATTCCACTACAGTCTAACTAAGTCAACGTTTCTGTGGCTACTAATTTACTCATTTGACAAAACAGGTTCTTGATAAGTTACACACAGTCTACAACACGTCTAATGTCAAACTGTATCTCTGCTTTTAAGAAGACACAATGAGTGGTCAAAGTCCTCCAGCCTCTAATGGCATTACTCCACTGCAGCAGATGGCGGCGTCCTGCTCCGGAGCCATCCTTACATCTTTGTTTGGTGAGAGACTAAGCATCTGTCCTGTTTAGGCTTTTTACTTGTTTTAGCTCATGCAAAGCAATACTACGTTTAATCATTTCTTATAACTCGCCATTTGTTTCCTGTCTTTACCGGCAGTCACTGTTTTCTACTCAATTCAGTGCATTCTGAAAATCTACTTTAAAAATTGAAACCTAAATCTCAGTTGACACTTTATTGGGTAAAACCTTATTATTGTGCATCTATGGGTAAAGCCAGGGAAAACCAATGCAGTCTAATACAATACTATCCTGTAAGTAGGTAGGATTAACTGCAGAGATGTCTTATTAGAATGCATTAATGTCATCAATATTTACATGATAACTAGTCAAACAAGTGCGCTTCAGGGAATCCACTGTGAACATTCTGTTTCTTTTTCATTTCTGTTAAAACTGAGTTAGCATTTTATTTTGTGGCAGTAATGAAACAGTCAAAATTAATTTAAAAGTCTGTCCAAGTGATGTGTTCAAATACAGATGGGATTCTTGAAACTTTAAGACCTGAGAGGAAATCCAAGCAGTAGATAAACAATAAGATGAACATGGACGTGGTGAAAATAATCATGTAAAATGTGGTAACTACTTATTTTCTTCTTAAATAGTTTCTGTCGCTGTATCAAACTTTTTATGTTTGTGACTGTGACAGATTATTAATCAAGTTCATGAAAATGTTCATAATGTGAAAGAATAATTCAAGGAAGGTTAATTTAAGGTTTCTTGAAATGTAGGAAAACAAAAATAGCTGTTATCTTCTGAAAATGGTTGATAGTAATGCAAAATATATGTGATATATTACAAGGGGCCACAACTTACAGAAACACTCATGTTACATTTTTAGGGCCCTGTTAAATCCATTTAAATTTTTTCCAGATTCCTTCCTTTTTTCCCAATTTCGGTGTTTTTCATTTTAATTTTTCTAAATTCTGTTTTACGATTTAAGCACACTTTGCCACAAGAAAGAGTGTGTAATCACTAATCAAAGTTTCAACAATTCAATAAGAAAATTATAAAAAAAAATTAATGACTGTCAATGAATGAAATTTAATGTAAAACAACACTGTACTATTTTTTGGAACCATTTTCAATAATTTTAAATATGTTTTATAGTTCCTGGGAATATGATCTAATTGAGCTTATCACCATATACATATTTACACTGTATTAACATCGTATTTTGAAAAGTGGACATAGTCATACGAGTATCCTGGACTGTTTGAATGCATTTAGCTCACAGGTCAGAGCAGGCCTACAAGTGCACGGTGTGCTCCAACTTAAGTGGCAGCTGCAGGTCTGACCACGAAGATGTGAGTGACAGCTGATTTGATGCAGAGTCATGAGACGCTGTGTGTGGACGACCCGAGAATCACAAGAAAACAGGATTTGACCTAGCTTGGCTCACCGAGAAAACTTAACAGACAGACCAAAAACATGTACAAACACTGACGTATTTTATAAGTAGTACAGCAGATCTATTTGCACAGAAAGACATCGCATGTACTTAATTTCATACATGGCTGCTCATGTTAATTTAACTTTTTTTTTCAGTTACACCTTTGGACGTTGTGAAGATCAGACTGCAAGCACAGAAAAATCCCTTCCCCAAAGGTATAAGGAAAATGAACTGTGTTGGTTTTATTTGTTTAATTCAGTAAATGTGAAATGACTAAGTTTTTTTTCCCAATATCTTTCAGGGAAATGCTTCGTCTACTGCAATGGACTAATGGACCACATATGTGTGTGTGAAAACGGCAACTCCAGGGCCTGGTACAAAGCCCCAGGTCACTTCAGTGGCACGCTGGTAACCATTTCCCCAATTCACTCTTTCCCAAAATAAAATACAAAGGCATAGAGTTAGTCGGACAAGTGCCCCAGCTTTTGCTTGTCTCACTTGCCAAACAGCACATTGACTCTACACTCACATCTCCGCAGGATGCCTTCATAAAGATAGTCCGCAACGAAGGATTAAAATCATTATGGAGCGGTCTACCTCCAACCCTGTGAGTGTGAAGTCTTTTGTGTCTCTTTTATTCCCCTGTTGCACTTCATCCTGCTTTCGCTCCTCTTAGAGTGAGTTATTGAGCAAATGTGGTCGGCCGACAGTCGTTTAGCCCGTAGCCGATGCACTCATTAAGGGTACTTTGAAGTTGTACCAATTAGTGGCAAACCACCTAAGGTTTTCTCGAGGGCTGACGACTAAAGATTGATTCATGTTAAGTGTTATCTTAATGGAAGTTTCTTTAATAAATGTTCAGTAATTTATTGGTGTTGCGTTTGCAGCTGACATTTTCCCTGCTTGGAATAATCTTGACGGAAGCTTAATATATGAATATTTTCCATATGTGTCATCTCCAGTGTGATGGCCGTCCCAGCTACAGTGATCTACTTCACGTGCTACGACCAGCTGTGCGCAGCGCTGAGGGTCAGGATGGGAGAGCGTGCTCAGGTGGCTCCTCTTCTGGCAGGAGCTATCGCTAGAGGTGAGTCAAATGCTGTCACATCAAGAGGACCGATCCCAGCATCGATTATTTTACAGAGTGGAACCATCTATGTAAAGGTCCAGTGTGAGGATTAGGGGCACCTATTGGCAGAATTGGACTGCAATATTCACAACTATAGCCCCGTTTCCACCAAACACTTTGGTGGAACCTAAAGTAACCCTTCAGACATGGTACCTAGACTCTAGGGTTTCCACTGCAAACAATACTCTTAAATGTGGGCGGGGTTGTTGTCACTCACTGCTCCGTCCAGGTGTTCCAGTACCCATACTACCATACCATTTAGTATGCTCAAGTACATAGTATGTCAAATGGAGTATGCCAAAAATACCAGGATGTTCTACAGCAGTGGTTCCCAAGTGCTCCAGCCACAGGAACCAGATTTCTCCTGCACACTTGGCACATGAGAGAAGTTTCAGTTGGTGTCACTGCAACCTCACAGCTAGGTGCCACTAAATCCTACACACTAGAACTCTTATCAAAACAGTATCAGTTGAAAAGGTGTTTTTTGAGTCATCAGAGTTCCGTTCAGCTTGATTAACTTATTGCTGTATTTTAATAATGCTGGTGTTTTAATATCTAGATTAATTTTCAAGGGCATCCACCCATACCTTCTGCCCAACAGCTCTGAGTATCTGTGTGTAATTTTATCACTACATTAGATTTCATTTTGAACACGTTGTGACCCTGGCTGGGTTTTTAATAACAATCAATGAATAGTTATTAAAAAGAAAGTTAAAAAAAAAGCACAGTCGAGGAGGGTGACTGCAATTTGCTTGTTAATAATTCATGAAGTGATACATGACTCTTCAGTTAAAATGCTCAAAATGTCATCATCACCTGGTGTGTTCTCTGCGACAGTATGTTTTAAACTTTTCCTCTCTGTTTCTGTGTGTGTGTGTGTCAGTGGGTTCAGCGACAGTGATCAGCCCACTGGAGCTGATCCGTACAAAGATGCAGTCTCGGAAACAGACGTACAGGGAGCTGACCGACTGCATCCGCTCTGCGGTACAGGCAGAGGGCAGGCTGTCTCTGTGGCGAGGCCTGGGGCCCACGCTCCTCCGAGACGTGCCCTTCTCTGCCATGTACTGGTACAACTATGAGAGGGGCAAGAGCTTCCTGTGTGAGCTGTATAACACCAGAGAACCCACCTTTACCATGACCTTCATATCTGGAGCGGTGTCTGGCTCTGTAAGTGTATCTGCACCTTGTGTCCTGTCAAACTGCTCAGAACTCAGCTCTTCAACCTGCAGGAATAGAACTCGAAAGAAAATATCACTAATTAATTGATACATATTTCCATTTCAGATTGCAGCCATCGTAACGTTACCTTTTGATGTCGTCAAAACGAGGAGGCAGGTGGAGCTGGGAGAGCTACAAGCAAAGAATTGTAATTATGACATCATTATTTATTGCTCTGAAGATTGTGATTGTTGTACATCAGTTGATTTCCAAGATCTCCAACTGGTGCGTTTTACCCTCCATGGTAGTTCTGCAGTTGTCAGAGCGTATATGAAAAGATTGTGGAGATTGTGCAGCCAAACATTGTCTTTGATTCCTTTAATCTAAGACAGTTTACTCTTTCAGTAGACGATTTAAGAGATCCCACAGTTTCCAAAGTCATACAGTGTAAACATCACACAGCTTCAATGAAGAGCTGGAACAAGCTGACACAGGATGTTTCTGTAAAACTGTCAGACAATGTGGAATAAGATGTTTTTCCTACATCAAAGCTACAGTAACTTTTATAAAGTACGTTTTCGTCATGTCTGCTGAAACAAAATATTCCTCTGCCCTCTCTGTCAAATGCCAGCGCTCCTAATGGCATCGCTGGACGAGAACGAAAACAGCCAATCAGAGCGGAGGAGTCTCTAACGCAGATTTCAAACATGACAATCACTGCTCGTGAACTGTGGTTAAACTGACAGACTAGGCAGCGCTGATCAAATATGAATCAGATTCTGTTACTGCATTTCATATTTCTCACCTTAGATGTTCACAGACACATATTTTAAAGCAATGGTTCCCAATAAAAATGTCAAGTTTGTAAAAAACACACTCTATTTTAAAGTACAGTGAATTTCCGGCACAGAGCTTTTATTCTGAAGTACCGTTTCCTGCTGTAGAGTGAGTGATTAACGGACAGCTACTTGACAGAGACGGCAAACTAGCTTGACAACTTGGCCAAACGCAAGTACGATGCTGAATATATTAAACTGTGTGGACCTTGAACTAATGACTACGGAGAAATCTGGCCCCCGTGGCTGGATCAGTTTAGAACCACTGCTTTACTGTTTAGCTGTAAAATGAGAAAGTTGGTGACTGCCATGTTGAAAACAGGCGAACTGAAAACGAAGCACTGTCCACTAGCCAGAGCAAAACTTTCTGAAAACATTTAAAGCAAGAAATAGGCAATGCAGTAAGAGAGTCTTGAGTTATATAGGATAAGCGCTGCCTATTTTGTGCCTATTTATTTTGTATTATTATTTTAAGCCATTGCGCCATGAAAAAAATAGGTGCTTGGAAACACTTGCCGCACTGGCGTTACTCTACCTTCTGCGTGGCTTTACTGAAACTGTTTGCTTTGATGCCGCAAAAAAGTCATTGTGTATGCAGGCCCTTAGGCTACTGTTAGCAGATGGATGAACTGTTGCAACATACTCTCTCCTTCTGTGAAACACTTTGCCGATATTAATGTGTATTATTTTGTTTATTTTTAGACTCTCTTTGTGAGCCAAAGTCCGTCCTCCTTTTTTGGGTTGCTTTATAGTGTAGGCAGTTAATGTCAGTGCTGGTATAGCAACATTCTCTGCAGGATTTTCCACCACGGAATCAGGCTTTCACCAAAGGGGCGTGCATATGCATTTGTAGAACAACCAATAGAGACGCCCTCTCTTGGCTAAAGTCTCCCGTCACATGCTAGATTTTTTAAAGCCTGAAAACAGAGCAAAGAGGAGGTGCAGAAGTCTATTTTTCTCTCAGTCCAGTTGAAAGACAATATGCTCAAAGGTTATTATGGGATTTTTGCCCTGTGAAGCCAAAATCGCCTACCCCAGCTTTAATGTGCCATTTGATGTTGACTGTTGTCTTTGTCTCATCAGTGTCCCATCAGGTCTCCACCTCCACCCTCAGTGTGATGAGCAGGATTGTGGCGCAGGACGGCTTCAGTGGACTGTTCAGAGGTAGAAACCCTGTGTGATATTCTGTGAATGATTATAGTTATATCTCCTTACATGGCCTGTAATCACTCCTCTAATCTGTTGTTTCTTTGTCAGGTTTCCTCCCAAGGCTGATCAAAGTGGCCCCGGCCTGCGCAATCATGATCAGCACCTACGAGTTCGGAAAAGCCTTTTTCCGCAAATACAACGAGGAGAGGATACTCAGGCCGCTGCAGACCAGCAACTCCTGAAACAGCACTATGACCACTGTGATACTATAGCAGGGGGAGAAAAGGCTCATTTTGCCAAAGTAAAAAACACAAGCAGAAATGGTGAACGGCTCAACCCATTTCTGCATTACAGATTTATATTAAATTCAGCTTATTTGTATTTAAAATGATATTCTATAATATATGTTCACTCCTACAGATCCTGTGCGCACAACTGAAAATAGATCATATTTTGTCTCGTCAGTGCTCCAATCACATGCTTTTTGATGTGCTGAACAGCCAGCAGATGGCAGCCACAGTTTTGTTAATAATATGTGATATGTCTCACTGTGATCATGTGCATTGTGCCTGAAGTCCTTACATTAGAGATACAAGATTGTGATTCCCCTGTGTGTCAGTCCAAGTCAGTGTATCCTCCCGCAACACAGAGAGGATCTCTGTGTGTTTGCACCTCCACTCCAATCCCCAGGAACCTCTGAATACACGTGTGACAGAGAAACAAACGCACAACAGCCCAAATCAAGTGTTAAGCCATTAGAGTGTGACACGTGTAAACTTCATGAAAATGTGCCGTTTCAAATGTTTACTATACATACCTGATTGTCTTTGTAGATTCTTCTCATGCACTGACTTTATACAGACTGTATCACACCCATTCATTGTCAAAAAGAAACTCAAATGTCACTATCAAATTCTCACTGTTTGATCAAGTGGAGTTTATTCAAAATGAAGGATAAAAAGGCAAACAAATCCAATAAAACATCTGCTGCATATCTGTGCAAATGACTGCTGAAACGAGCTAAAGGCAAAGTCATGTGTTCAGTGTTGAGGTACATGGCTAGTCACCAGTGAAACACATCACGTTATACTGATATTCTGCAAATACACGTTTCTTAATCTCAAAAATATCTGTCGCAAGATATTCTTTACTGGGTCCTAACACAGATCTTTAATTAGAGTTTTAAGAGTGATCTATTTGTGGTAACTAGCCATTAAAATACTGCATTTGAATAATTAAAGGGCCAATAATGCTTAAAGGGACAGTTCACCCCAAAATCAAAAACACATATTGTTCCTCTTACCTGTGGTGCTATTTATCAGTCCATATAGTTTTGGAGTGAGTTGCTGAGAGTTGGAGATACCGGCCGCGGAGATGTCTGTCTTCGCTCCAGTGTAATGGAAAAAGAAGGCACTCGTCTTGTGTTGCTCAAAGTGCCAAAAAGATACATTTAAAAAATTCAACAGCAATGTCTCTTTCCAGAAATCATGACTCATTTATTTAAGATAATCCACAGACCTTGTTGAGAGCAGTTTCATGTAGGAACTATTTTCTTTCTACCAAACTACATCCGCAAAATTTATCAACACGCAGAAGGAAGTGTGCATCTACTGCTAGCTCACCTAGCACCACTGAGCAAGTGAACGTTACAGCTTAATCAAGGAGGATGCAATTAATGTTCACATCTTACACTGCCAGGAGCGTTAGCCTCGTCCATGAGTAGACTTCACACTTCCTTCTGCACAGTGATTCAGTTGGCGGGTGTAGTTCGGTAGAAAGAAAATAGTTCATACAAAAACTGCTCACAACAAGTTTTATGGATTATCTTGAGTAACCAGGTTATGATTTTTGAACATAGACATTGCTGTTGGGTTTTGCAAATGTTTTCTTTTTTGAGCACCATGAGCTGAGTGCCATCTAGTTCCATTATACTGGAGAGAAGGCAGACATCTCTACGGCCAATATCTCCAACACTCGACAACTCATACTATGTCTGAACTAGATGTGATGTAAGCATCAGCAACTAAATCAGTTTGATTGCACTGTTTTCTGTTAGACTGTTCTAATTAGCCTCGGGCAAACACAGCGTGATGCGGTGCACCGTTTTTGAGCAAAACTTTTGTTGAGCGGCCCTTTTATATTTTATTCTTGTTGCTCGTGTTGAAAGCGCCACAGTGGACAAGGAGTTGCTGATTCACGAGGAGTTATCTATGATACCTACAAAAACCTAAATAAGTTGTCATCTGGCTGGAGGGAGAACCCCAGGGAGCTGAAGGTTTCTGGCAAGTATTGTTGGGATGCTCAGCTGAGCTTGTTAGCAAGCTAGCTTGTTTTACAAAGTGGAGATGGTGGTACGATACAGCAGTAGTTCCCAACTGGTGGGTAAAAACTCACTTTATTTTTAAGCACAGTGAATTTCCAGCACAGTTTTCATTTTGAAGTGCCGTTTCCTGATGTAGAGTGAATGAATAACGCACAGCTACTTGACAGAGACAGCAAACTAGCTTGCAGAAATGGCCAAATGCAAGTACGACACTGAATGTATTTAACTGTGAGGACCGTGAACTAATGACTAAGGAGAAATCTGGACCCCATGGCTGGACCAGTTGGGAACCACTGCGATATAGTGTGGTAGCTACAACAATGATATCTATACGATAGGAGTGATAGTATTGTTGTGAATATGGAAAATAAGGAAGTACGTACTAAAATATTTTTTCAGTGCTTACTCTGAGACCACAGCTGCGAGGTAAGTGGTTTGTTTACATGATGTGATGGAGTTCCATATTTTACAGATCCAGTGTGGACAGAAAGTCTCCAATTTAACACACTGTGGAGCGACAGTCTGACACACACTTGCTGTTAGGACATGGTGTCACACCAGAACAATCTAGATTAATAAACAGCACTACAGGTAAGAGGAAAAATGTATTTCTGATTTTGGAATGAAGTGTCCCTTTAATCTTAAAGTAATAAAGGGTGAGTATTAATCATAGGGATCATTACCTGAGAACAAAACCATGTGACACTGCATTATACACCATGTTGACAATATAAAACTGATCAAATAAAAAAATGTGAAAAAAGTGCAGAAACATTTACACCCGAAAACAAAAAGTGAGAGGGCATTATGCAAAACTTTGATGTCATAATGTGACAAATGTGAAGGTACATTCATCAGAAATCAAAGAGATCACTAGATAAAAAACATCTATTCAGAGGCAGCAGTAAAAGCACAGACGATAATAAAAGACCCTTTGAAATGATTCATAGTGACAAGAGACTAACACTGACCAAAGCTTTCAGTATTTTGTGTTTTCTCAGAACTCTGATCTACACTCAGTATTTTCAGCATGCTATGATCTCCTGGGAAACCTTTCAATCCTTACACAGACTTTCTATTATTTAATACATTTCCCATAATGGAAAAAAACTGATGCTCCACAGATAAAAACACCAACAAAACAAAAACACATATAGAGAGGTGAAGTCCCTCCCCTTCTGGTGGACCTTGTTTCGGAAGAAATAGGTGCTGTAGTCAACGTCAAGGGACAAATATTACTTTGATCCCCTGTGACATGAATCACACATATGATAATATAAATAAATAGGTAAATAGAAAGACACCCAAAAATCATATAGGTGATGTCATAACTTCCTCTTGCTGAAGCTACGATGCCTGTGTGTTTCCAACTGGGATGTACTGACATTGGCACATCTGCGGCTCTTGACATGGCCAGACTTGTAGTAATTTTCACCTCTTTAATGCTTATTCTCACATTCTGGGAGAATGTTGTGAAATGTGTGGAGGTAACAGCCGTGTTGGTGTTGGTGACATAAACTGTACGTGACAATAGGTGTAGGTCACTGAGCACAAAACTAAATGGAAGGGGAGGGACTTCGCCTCTCTATTAATGAAATAACAGCAGGATATCCTCTATAGAGAGTCAGAGGTCGTTTCAGCTGTATGGTACAGTAGTAAGACATTATTCTGTCTGATGGAGGTGCTCTTGAGTTGAACACAAGTCAAAGGACACGCTTCACCTGATTCTCTACTTACAAACCCCGACTTCCATCTGTCAAAGCTCCACATACAGACAGAACGGAAATGTCTACAAATCAATGAGCCTGCTGACACCTGGTATTGACAAGTGCTTCAGTAATCCAAACGCAGGTGGACAGCCGAGACACATCACTGTTCATATCTGTGTCTATTATGTGCCTCCAGCTGACAGCTTGTGTTCAGATTGTGTTACTGCCTATGTCATTTACGCTATAAGGGCCCAGCACAAAGTTATTACATCCACGCTCCTGCTAGCATGTTTGCTAGTCATGTGAGTGGTTGTGTCGGTACAGCTGGAGATACCGCTGTCAGCAGATTTAACACTGTGCTTCCAACCGATCAATGCTTATCCACAATACTTTGTTCAATTCATCATAAAATGGGCAAGTAATAGAGCAGGCATGTCCATAGTCCGGCCTGGGGGCCAATTGTGGCCCCCGAACTGATTTTAAACGGCCCCCAGCTTGTTGTTCAAAGTAGACTATGTATGGTCCACAGCACAGTATTGGATAGTCAAGCAAGTTCACTTTGCATTTTTTTCGGTTCACCTCACGATGGCAGGACTGTCAAACAGTTTGTAGACATGCCCCAAGTAGGAACTATGCAGGCAAAATGATAAATAGATGGTAAACAAGCTAACGAAAGTTTAGATTCGGGAGCAGACATGAACACAGCAAAGAAGCATAAAGTCGACAGCAAAGCTCGTCACTTTTAGGAGCTGGCCCTCCAGGTGTTTTCCCATTGTCTAATCCAGCCCCAGTTCAAAACAGTTTGGACACCCCTGTAATAAAGCATCAGCACTAGGCTTGGGCAGTATTACATGATAAGATTTTCAATCCATCCATTTTCATGCTCTTGTCTAAGGCCGGGTTGCGGGGGCAGCAGGCCAAGCAAAGCACCCCAGACGTCCCTCTCCCCAGCAACACTTTCCAGCTCCTCCTGGGGGACCCCAAGGTGTTCCCAGGCCAGATGAGATATGTAATCCCTCCAGTGTGTTCTGGGTCTGCCCCGGGGCCTCCTACCAGTTGGACATGCCCAGAACACCTCTAACGTGAGGCGCCCAGGAGGCATCCTGATCAGATGCCCTAACCACCTCAATTGACCCCTTTCGACATGAAGGAGCAGCAGCTGTACTCCGAGACAATACTGTCAAAAATAGACACTCATCTTTCTTTTGAAATCACATGGAGAGGCTGTGTTGAGGATATATGTGCCGCACATCATGCACCACCTAGTGTCAGTCTCTACTGGTGCAACAGGGAGCTGAGATGACATACATGGTGACTACGAGGAGTGGGGATAACGTTACAGGACTGCAAACAGCCAGCCTGCATGGCAGAAAGAGACCAGTGGAAAAACAGCTTATTTTTTACATCTAACTCTGTGAATTAAGGGTTTATTTTGACCGAACCAGAGTCGATGATTATTGGAACAGTGGACTAACTAAGTAAACCAAAAGCAAGTAATCTAAGTCAGACGGTTTTGGTGAGTTTTATTTCGTTTCTGTTGAGTTTGAATGAAGTGTGTTTTACGACGAGGTCACAAGGCAAGTAAGCTTAACGTTAGTCTCAATTCAGTGAAAGAGAGAATCTTGAATTTTGTGAGTCTCACCACGACCACCTCTACAAGTGGTTGGAGTTATCGTATCACAGTGCGTCTTGGTGGCTGTTTACACTTGTACTTAGCGCTGTCCACTTGTGATGGTATCACCCAAGAAGCACATCAATACCAGGTGTAAACAGGCTCAGAAACACCTACATTAAGAAAGTTCCTGGATTGTCTGGCCCTGGTTGTGATGTGTTTTTTTAGCTCTATGTTCCTTATGAAGGAGTGAAGCCCGGGCTGCTGATCTCTGTTGCAGGACTGGCCAAACACTCGCTGGACTTCAGGCTGGCCAGAGACTTGTAGCTTGCGACTGAGGTCAGGGAGCCACACAGACCCTTTAGAGATGGAGTTTCCTCTTTACCTGAGTGACAAGATAAATAAGATTAATACTCACATCCTGGACAACGGTGCTTACTCGCAGAAGGAGACGTACCTTGGTGGGGCCAGTGTGTGCCGGTCGGCCTGCCCTCCAGACTCATTGTGTGTGCCGGTTCAAGTGAGGTCTGGGAGAGACTCATGTCTGCAGACAGCTGCTCCAGGCTCTGGAAACTCTTCCTGCAAAGAGGCGACAGAGGATCAGTAAAGATTACACATAGCCAGTGCTGAAACAATAATCTTTAAACACATTTACTGCTACAGATAAATGAGCAAGGTCTGTACTCTATGTATTACTTCACTTAAGTTATTGAGATTCATTAACAATAAAAAAAAAATAGTTGGAAGCTGTAAAAGCATCTACATACTCCTCCCACTGTCCCGTGCTCTTCCTGTACAGCAGCGTGTCCAAGGCAACGGCGTTGGCATCCAAGACGACAGGAGATGGCCACTGATTGGTCAGATGGGCAGTAAGCTCTTGTCTGGACCGCAAATCATTGTTTTTCAGCACCGTGCTAAAGACAACAGACGTCCAGAATTAGAGACAGTTTATTGACTGAATGAACTCTTCAAACAGAAAGAGGACAAAGGTCATTCAGTGCAGTGTAAAATAATATCTGCACAAATGCAGTCACTTAACATTTAACATAAAACATAACACAACAACACACCCAACACAATATCATTATTATGCCAGAAATAAATTATTATCATTATTATTATTATTATCACTAAGATATTTGAAATACTGGAAAAATGCAACAGTGCAGCAGTGATGACTTGAGTCTGTCTCAACCTTCCATCAGCAGAGTGACCGCACTAACAATGACAACACTTTCACAGTCAGCAGTTCATTTAATTTCCACTGGGTGTCCTCACCTTGCAGACTCACAAAAGGGCATGTCTCTGACAACCAATCACATCTGTTAAAAGAATGCATCACACCAAGCAACGGGGTCAACCACACCTCCTCACTATGATAAAAGTTCCTGTCCCTTCCTTGCTCAGAGTTGCTTTGAGAACCTTCCTAACTCACTCCTAAGCTAGGACTCCTTACTAAAGTTTTTAGGCAAAGTTGAGAGCTCTCTGAGAGTGTTCTCAGTTTGTGTTTGTGAAAACGGCCCCTGGCCCTCAATAGGGTGCAAGGTGTCCCGCCGACCACTTTCTTTTTCACAATGAAAATAAATTGATTCACATTAGGATTTTTTGTATCTTAAATTGAAACAAGGAGCCAGAGTGCATTAAAGACGCATCACAACAGAGCTTGTTTATTTAAAAAGAAAAGTGCCAGGGGAGGATCGCTGACAGAGGTCAGAGCTAATTATTTATATATTCATCATCTATGTTTGTTTACTAACTGGCCCCTGGCCTCCTGTCATTTTGAAAAAGTGGCCCACTGGCATAGCAAGTTTAGCATTTACCATACTGTATTTCTAAGAGCAGGACCCCAGGAAGACGAGAGGCAGATCCACGTGAGAAGTAGAATCAGAAGAGGATTTATTGCCAAGTAGGTTTTCACTTACAATGAATTTGCTTTGGTTTTTTGGTACATACATAAAAAAGTACTGCACCACTCAAGAATATGAATATAGACTAGAAAAATTACAATAAAAAATATGACTAAGATAGTTATTTAAAAAGTTCAATGACATAGCAAATATGTACAATAAAGCTGCTTATGACTGTGTCAGAATACGATGTGGAGTTTGGCAGAAGGTGCAAAAATATTAGTCAGGCAATGTGCAAACGTTCCCAGTGCAATGTGCAGATCTGCCTCTAATAGGGATCCTTGAATAAACAATAAACAACAATACCTGCGTACTCTAAATACTCTGTGACTCACAGTGTCATCTCTCTGACTGCACTCGCTGCTCCTCACTTTGCCTCTCACTCTATTTGCATTTGAAAACATCCACTGACTCATTCCACTGGCTTTAGACTGCAGTTTAATTTCCAGAGATTCTGACACACAAATCCTCCTGACAGACTGTGCAGCCAGCGTTAAATTAGCGATCAAACTGAAAATGTTTTTTCACTAATTAGAGCATTAATTTAAAGACACAACGCTGCTGCAGCTTTTCCTCTCGGCGAAAAGCAGCAATTGATTCAACAAAACACAAACAGCAAACCGACTACAACCTCCGGGCTTCCTGCTGTGTCCTGAATGTCAAACCCACAGCTGGATGCTGCTGCAAAATGCTCTCCACCTCACCGTCACCGACCTCACATGCACTGACAAACACACACAGAGAGGCAGGATGAACTCACAGTTGGTCCTGTAGTTCCAGTACGATGTACTCGAGCTGCTCTTTCTCCAGTGTGTGGGAGACGTGTGTGTCTGCTAGGCTCTGCTGAAGAGCTTTGTTATGAGACATGGCCTCTGTCAGCTGGGCCTCTCGGAGACGGACCAGCTCCTCTAGGTAGCCCTGAGGTAAACACACACATCAGCATACACATTTGCGTTGTGTGTTTGTTTACAGAAGTATTTCAATGCTGAAGAAAAGATGGTCTTTTTGTAAAACTAGGCTATGCAGTGGAAAAACACAAAGACTTTTGAAATTGGTGCTACATGACCAGAGAAAACAAAGGGAGGGGCTGTGGCATTCGCTTTTGCTCAAGAGGTAGAAAACCTACAACTACCAGAATGCCCTGCACCGCACCAGACCAATAAACCCTCCTACTAGTAGGTGAGGTAATGCAAGCTTGTTTTGTTTTTTTTTCTAAGGGAAACAATATGGAGGCTGGTATGAAACAAATGATCTTTTTATACATACTACCCACATTGTCATGATACAAAGCTGGTGGATAATGGGTAAAGCACCCCTTTAATGCTGTTTGAGCTTTTTGTTTTTGGCTCAAAGCAAAGTGGAGACAGTGGCAGGTCCGTCATTTTTTAATTTTTTAATTTAATTTTATATACTTTATTAATCCCCGAGGGGAAATTCAATTTTTCACTCTGTTTGTCAATTACACACAGGTCCGAACACACACGCACTAAGTGGAGAGATGTCAGAGTGGGCTGCCCGTGACAGGCGCTCCGAGCGGTTGGGGGGTTCGGTGCCTTGCTCAGGGGCACCTCGGCAGTGCCCAGGAGGTGAACAGGCACCTCTCCAGCTACCGGTCCACGCTCCATATTTTGGTCTGGACGGGGACTTGAACAGGCGACCCTCCGGTTCCCAACCCAAGTTCCCATGGACTGAGCTAATGCCACCCCAAAGCTGTTTTATCCCGTTTTATCCTCCTGAGACCCTGTGTCCTCATATGACAACGTTATATTTTGGGTTTCCTGCACCTTATACTCCATTCTGCATAACTTGGACCTGTTGTCCTAGTTTGTGGACACTTTTATGCTCAGTCTACAGCTGTTCCCGACACAATAGACTCACGTCAGTTTAGACGCTTTGCTTAACTAAAGACTGATGACTTTCTCCCTGATTTTGTGTTTACATGGGCGGATACAATTTCAGAGTTTAAAAAAATTCCCTACGTTGCAGAACCAATAGTAAATCCGCAGGGCGGTCCTTCGGTGGCTCGCTGAACTCTTGTGCTCGTAAACATAGTCTGACTAGAAACACGTGCAGCGGTACAAAATGGCTCAAGTCGCTGTAAGTCCTTCATTTCCACAATCTTGTGGACTGAGCACACGTTTGATAAAACGGAGTTAAATCTCTGCGTCCATTTTCAAGCTCTCTGTGTGTTTGTTTCCTTGCGGACGAGAAAAGGGGGAACGCACATTTCCGGGAGGGCGTGACCATTTCAAAAATGCAAGAGGCGTTGCTTTGTTGCCGGCCGTTTTCGCCGGTGTGTTAAACACACTTTAGAAAGGAGTGTCCCCAGACTATCAGAAGGTGGAGCTCTCTGATTGTCTGGTGGCGAGACTACTGACACAAAGGTAGACAAGGTGCAAAAGCTGATCAAATTTTATGGTTGAAACTTGTTTATTTGTGCTAAATAACATCTGTAATTTGATATGGCTACAAATTTGAACAATTTTAGCAACAGTGACAAGCCAAAATGCTGAAATTGGGACAAACTCGTTTGAGCACACAGGGACTTTAATACTGTACTATCCCAGCATTTCTCACAGGCCAATTATAGGTGGGACAGACTGTTCCTTCAGACAAAAAGGACATTGTAGTATGGAGCAGAGAAAATATGATCCAGGGTTACTAAACGAACAAATCACAAGGCTTTTAGGTATTTTGCATTACTTGCAATTTTGTTTTGCACAGCCATGTTCAGGCGTTGAAATGAACAGTCTCTTAACAGTTTTAGACTTGAACAGTGACCTCTAACCTCTAAATGTTGCATTGTTTGTAATTTTGTTTTTGCACAACAGTGTTCAGGTATTGAAACAAATAGTTTTATACTTTTGTACACACTTGCAACTATTAAAAATAAACCCATTGTCTCCATAAGAGGACATCTTTTTGTCCAAAAACTACTTCCTGTTCAAAGACAATGTTTAGTTTTTTATACTTATCAGGTCCTTCCAATCCTAAGTAGCTCAGAGAAATTAAAAATGCCTATCAAACACAAGCTGGGGTCTCAGGACGTTATGTAACAGCCGACGCCACAGAGGGAAGTGACATTAAGGATGTAGTACATTCAAAAAATCAAGCTAAGTGTGTTTGTTTGTGTCAAAAACATTTCTTCACAGAACACATCTCCTGGCATTTCACAACTTGAGCCTTTAACGTTAATGCAGGCATCATGGGAAATGTCACGTTTGCATATATATTACCATCCACTTTGTTTATCCCAAAATAACAGTATTACTACACACACACACACACACACACACACACACACACACACACACACACACTACCTTCTGCTCCAGTGCCATCCGGTACTTCTGCTCAAAGCGTTTGCACTTGCTGACCAAGTTGCTCTGCTCGGTGAAGATGGAGGCAGCGGTAGCCGTTTTGTCGGGGGTGCTGCTCTCACTGCCGCTGCTCCCCAGAGTCCTCATCTCCTCCTCGTCGCTGCTGATGCTGTCTGCACTGCACAGGGAACAAACATGAGCCTCATATAAGTACACATCCAACACAGCTGGGGCAGGCAAACAGTGGCCTGTGACTGACCCTCTGATGAAAAGCTTATGTCTTGCCTTTCATAGTTAAAGGAACAGTTCAGCCCAAAATGAAAAATACATAGTTTTCCTCTCACTTATAGTGCTGTTTATCAGTCTAGATTGTTTTGGTGTGAGTTGTCGAGTGTTAGAGATATCAGCCGTAGAGATGTCTGCCTTCTCTCAAATATAATGGAACTAGATGGCACTCGGCTTGTGGTGCTCAAAGTGCCAAAAAAAATACATTTGAAAAACTCAACAACAATGTCTCGTCCCAGAAATCATGATCTGGTTACTCAAGATAATCCACAGACTTTGTTGTGAGCAGTTTCATGTATTCAGTCTATTGATAATCGATCTATCGTGCAGTCAGAATGTTTGTGGGTGCAGGTGGGAGCTGACGCGCACCCTGTGGGAATGGACAGGAATAGATAACACACTGTGGGAGTGGGTGGTGGTGGTCAGAAATCCAGCAGGAACGGGCAGGAGTGGGATTAGGAAAACAGTCCTATGCAGGGCACGCTTCCTTCTGCGCGGTGATACAGTTGGCGAGTGTAGTTCGGTAGCAAGGAAATAGTTCCTGCATGAAACTGCTCACAACAAGGTCTGTGGATTATCTTGAGTAACCAGGTCATGATTTCTGCAAAGAGACATTGCTGTTGAGTTTTCAAATGTATTTTTGACACTTGCACCGCAAGCCAAGTGCAATCTAGTACCAATATATTGGAGAGAAGGTTGATATCTCCAACACTCTGCAACTCACACCAAACCATCTAGACTAATAAACAGCACTACAGGTAAGAGGAAAAATATGTATTTTTAATTCAGGAGTGAACTGCCCCTTTAAAACTTTTGCATGACTTTTAAAAAATCTGCTGTAGACAACAGTGTAAATACAATTTAAATCCCAATAAAAATGACTTTGTTGACCCCTGCTATTGTGTGTTATTGGGTGTTAATTGACCTCACATACTTCTGAGTGAACTTCAGGTAAGGCGTGTAGTCGATCACGGCGGGGCAGCTCCCGTCCAGACCCTCTCCTTTCAGACAGAAGCTAAAAGACACAATGGAGAATCAGAGCACCATCTCTTCTGCTGCAACAATGCCGATTTAGGTGTGTCCAGTGAGAGTAGGTAAATACTTACGCAAACAAACATCTAGCTCCGGTAAATTATATAAAACTTTTAATCTAAAATGTATTTCTATTATAGTCAAGAGGAGCAGCTTGTTATTCCATCCACGTCCTCCTTTTGACTCATTACACATAAAAGCCTTTTGGCTCAGCCTCAAAACCGGAGGAGGGATCGTAACTTTTCCGATGACACTTTGCCAAAGAAAGCTACGTACTGACTAAGCAGCAGGGAGAAAAAGAAAGTACACTTAGAGTTACAGTGAGAAATAGCAGACTGTGATTAGTACCTGAAGTCAATGGTGTTGAGTCCGATGAGCGTGTCTGCTAACAGCCCCGCCTCCTCTCCCAGTATGATCGCTCCGTCCTCATAAAACCTCCTACAGTCACACATGTGCAAACATTATCGACAGTAATTCCTTTAGATGCAGAGAGATGACTGGGAGTTGAATAAGAAGTGGAGCAGGAAGGTGGAGCTGTAAGATGTGTGATAATCGACTAATAAGAAGATGTAAATGATGCTGCAGGATGCTGATGTTGGAGAGAGACCCTGTCTGAATGCACTTGATTTGATAAAGATGTCATAATTAGGGTTGAAGGGGAAACAGTGTGTAGAGTGTATGAGCAGCACATTAAGACCTGGTGGTTTTGAAGTCCCTCAGTGCAGATGAGATGTATTCTGATAATCTTTTCTCCATCAGGACCACTCTGATCCACGCCCTGCCCTGCAGAGACAGACACAAGTAACACTGAGCCATTAGTCGAAGCTTATGGAGTTCATGACCTGAGAGAGTGTGCGCCTGTGTGTGTCTTGTTCTCACCTACAGCCAACATTAGCTCCAATTGTTTGCTCTCTTACTTGCGGGGTTAGACTGAGTCACGTTTTATGAGCATGAGTGTTCTTAACAGTTTTTTTGTTCCCTTTGTTCTTTTTCTGAGGGGATAATATAAAGTGGGCTAAAATAACAAACCTCTCATTGTGCACTGTGTGTGTGCGCTGCAGGTCAGGACACTGTCGGACTCAGTATACTTAGTATATCTTTCAATTTCTGGCTAAATTTACACATTAAAAAAGAAAATAATTAAATTGGAGATTCAAGTCATTTTCCTCCCTGCTGCCTCGGGTAATTAAATCTGGTCCCAAGACAGATTTATCCTCACTTTAGCTCTCGACGATCGCACATTCTCCATGCTCTCGATGCTTCGGATGCAATTATGAGGGACTTTACTGCAGGCAGCTTTTATGTAATCCCAGAAACTCCGAGGACTCTCATAACCAAACCAAGTTGTCTGACCTGCGAGAAAAAAAAGAGACAGAAACAGAGGTTTTAAAAGCTTGAATCTGCATTAGTCATTCTCTGAATGTTAAAGGGATAGTGCACCCGAAAATGAAAATTCAGCCATTATCTACTCACCCATATGCCGAGGGAGACTCAGGTGAAGTTTTAAAGTCCTCACATCACTTGCGGAGATCCGAGGGGAGAGGAGGTAGCAACACAACTCCACCTAATGGAGGCTTACGGCGCCCCAGATTCAAACGTCCAAAAACACATAATTGAAACCACAAAATATCTCCATACTGCTCGTCCGTAGTGTTCCAAGTGTCCTGAAGCCCTGACATAAAAAGTTGTTTGGAAAAATGTCATTTTAATTCAACAACTTTTTGGGCTTCAGGACACTTGGATCACTACGGACGAGCAGTATGGAGATATTTTGTGGTTTCAATTATGTGTTTTTTGGACGTTTGAATCTGGGGCACCATCAGCCTCCATTAGGTGGAGTTGTGTTGCTACCTCCTCTCCCCTTGGATCTCCGCAAGTGTTGTGAGGACTCTAAAACTTCACCAGAGCCTCTATCGGCATATGGATGAGTAGATAATGGCTGAATTTTCATTTTTGGGTGCACTATCCCTTTAAAGATGCACAAAGCAAGTTTGTACTTGTTATACATATGGCAGTGGAACACAGTTTAAGGGATTTTTTTAAAGAGAAATTACACTGAAGTGACATATAATATGCACTCATTGGGCTGAATGTATTAGAATTACCACCTCAGGGTCATATGTCTCTGTTAACCAGTCAAGTTGCAGTTACAGTTTATATCCATGTCTCATATGTAGCCATGATGGTGGACAACACTTAAAGTATGGATGCTGCTGCAAAGAAGCTACATATTCTAAAAAATGGATGCTTCACATACATCTTCAACCCGGCAGCACAGAAGATCTATGCAATCAAATCAGTTTCAAGATGGACACCCAAAATTAGTGTCACTAACTAGTGTCACAGTGAAGTTGACCTTTGACCTTTTGGATATAAAATGTCATCACTTTATAATTACATCCCGAGCCACATTTATTTAAAAATTTTGTCATAATTAGCATACAAATTCTTGAGAGATGGCCAAAAACATGTTTTGTGAGGTCGCACAGACCTTTGACCCCACACTTGAGTCCAAGTGAACATTTCTGCCAAATTTGAAGAAATTCCCTTAAGCCATTCCTGAGATATCTTGTTCTTGAGAGCGGGACGGACAGACGGACAACCTGAAAAGATAATGCCTTTGGCTACGGCTATGTCTATACCAGCAGGAAGGCACAAGAAGTCCACCTTTCTGAAAGTAGATACCTT
Organism: Epinephelus lanceolatus; assembly: GCF_041903045.1. Lineage (NCBI taxonomy): Eukaryota > Metazoa > Chordata > Actinopteri > Perciformes > Serranidae > Epinephelus > Epinephelus lanceolatus. Next base: position 12,397,258 of record NC_135743.1, on the reverse strand, counting down.
AATTATACTGGGGCATATTGCACAAAATACCTTAGGTAAAGATTTTCCTTAGAGTCCTAGTTAAGGTTTCCTCAACATAAACCAGTTGCACAAAACACCCTTAAGTCTTCTCCTTAAGAATTTTTTAAAATGATCACTTAAGTATTTCCGGATTTCTACTTGTCTTGGTCTTTTACTTAAAGAAACCCTACACAGTTGCACAAAAGACCTTAGCAACCAGAGCATGGTAAAAAAAAAAAGGACGTCTGACTTATCTTAACTGCAAGACAACAGTGTTTATAGTAATGAATGAAAAGAACTAACACACCCTGAGCAGAGTGTTCTGTGACCAGGAGAACCTGATGGATACCTTTTGATTTTACACTTTAGATTTGACTGAATCAATGTTTTATTCTTACAATTGTTTTCTTTTTTCAGGTACTTGAGATCAAATTTAATCTTCTCCTCCTCTGACCAATATAGTTTTGTTGTCTTCAGCCATTTTTTCACTAACTATAGGCCAAATTTGTGAGTCCAAGCAAATAAACAATCTCCAGGGAAACTTTTACCGCTGTAAAATCTCTTTCAATGCAGTAGATGAGTTCACATTTTTCCTTAACTAGAGAAACCTTGTTAGGGATTCTGTGCAACTGTGTAAGTCCCTCGGGGATGTTGGGAGCTTGGTTGGTGCACTCCTGTCTGCCCAGCACGCCATTCCCTGACTAACCACTCTCGCTCATGGTTTCCAAGCAGGCAGTGGCATTATGGGAGTGTCATACTTAAGGAGAAAACTTAAGGTGTTTTGAGCAACTGGTCCCGGGTCTTTAACAGGCCAGTATTTATACTATAGTTTAGAAATAATAAGAATCTACTGTGTTTGATACTGAGAATATTTTTTTTACCAGCATCCATACTTGATCTCAATAAAGGGACACAAGATGCCTGTTGTTACCCTAACTAGTGATTGCAACCAATGAGTCACTCCAATTTCACATTAAAATTTTGCATATTTTTTCATATTCTTATCTGTGTTGCTGTTATCAAGACACAAGTGACCACAACGTCCGCTGCTCATTTCCTACTAAGAACCATTATCACGTGTCATCCCTCTCTTTCTCTCTCATGTTTCCTGTCACTCTCTTATCAATAAAGTCAGAATGTGACAAAAATAATATTGCATTCTGCAGCTTAAATATTAGGCTGCATGGCATGCATATGTTTATGTATGGGTTATGTCTTTTACCTTTGAGTCGATGACTGAGGATGTGCTCCAGGATGGAAACAAAGTTGATGAACTCTGGAGACGTGTCGTCTATTGTCTCAAAACAGGAACGGTCCAGAAGAGTCTTCACTGAAAACCTGGACACAAAAGAAGATGCACACACTGGTATTAAAATCACTTATTAGGCCTGTATGGAGCTCTATAGGTATCTACCAGGAAGGAACGTCTGATGAAAAGAGGCTACTGGTTGCAGTATGGGAACTGCAGGATCAAGCAGTTTTGTTACATTTAATAAATAGCCAGAATATGTTGGCCCTTTCATTTAAAAAAAAAATCTCTCTCGTGAGTCCCCAAACCGAAGGCAAGTATCCCTTTAAATGTGCGAGGGATCTATTCCCATTTTTCTACACTGACATCTAAGCATCCACATTGATAAAAGACTGTCTTTGTTGCTGTCTGATCCCAGACTGAGTGATGTGAAACACTCGAAAAGGTAATACACACTTTACTGAATGCATCACAACAAACAAACAAAAAGAAGAAGAAAATTTTAATTGACATAAACTGAATGTAACATGTCTGTCATTAATTACAAGGCAAGAAAAATAAACACATTTTGCCTCCAGAGTTTTTTTCCTTTTGTATTTGCAGATACAAGCTTCATGAATACTGTTCAGACTGACTGATCTGCAGCTACTCGGGAATATGTATGAAGATTTGTTATGACTGAAGTCCCTGAGCTTTAGATTTGCAGTGTCATGCTGAGTAGGTGTGTATTCAGTCTCCTCTTGAAGGATGTCTGGTCTATAAAAGGTCAGAAAATAGTGGAGAATATTGCTCAAAAGGCCAAGATGACGTCCTAAAATGTCTTATTTAACCCACAGCCCAAAGATATTGAGTTTACTAGGATTAAAGAAACCAGAAATATTTAAATTTAAGAAGCTGATATCAGATAATTTCACTTTTTTCTTGATTGATCATCAAATTATTTGGCGATTAATTTAATAGTTGACAACTGATTGAATGAATACTGCAGCTCTAATGTGAACACTACTTGAGGTGGTGTCTCTGATGACAGCAGGGGGGAGGCTGCTCCATGCTGTTACAGCAGAGTGGAGAAAGATCCTATCAAGACATCTGTTATTAGCTCTGGGGAGTGACAAGAGATGGCTTGTTGGTTCGACCTGGGACATGAGCTGAGGGAAGCAGTGCATCTTGAAAAGAGAGTTGTTGCAGCAACTGTTCACCAATGGTTAGTGAGGCTTTGATTAATATCCTGTGATGATAACAGTCATAATGTGCTGCTCACTGCGACAGTCATGTGCTCCGGCTGACTCCATCTAATCTGGTTTCAACTAATTAGACAGGAAGGAGAGTTAATGGGCAAGTGTGTGCACGTGTGTGTGTGTGTGTGTGTGTGTGTGTGTGCGTGTTGTCCAAATTCTGCCAAACTGTGTCTCTTTCTATCTCGTTGCTTAGCAGCAGGTTGACCACAGAGCGCGGGCTTCCTGTGAAAGAAGATGAAAGCAGAGAGATTTCAGCCTATTTCCATGAACAGCAGCAGGTTTTAATGACATGTCATATAAATTAACTTTCAGACACTTTGATAATCAGCCCTGCTCTTTACAGCAATTTAGGCAGACACCATAGAAACGTTTCTGCAAACCACCAATACGTTACATTTGCACGTTATAATGTAGTGGATATGTTGAAACCTTATGTTTCACCAACACTGTGGTTAATGTATGGTTAGGTTTAGAAATTATGTTTCAGCCTAAAATACCCGGCTCTAGGGCACAATCTCTGCTGGAACGTAGCTGCTTTTTGTGTCATTTCCCAGCAGAAAAGACAGAAAACTTCTGGGATCTAAAAGGCTGCTGGAAAAACAGCAACTAGTCCCTACAAATCACCAACATTTAGGGGTTGAAAGACTGCAGGAAACTCAGCAACGGGTTCCTAAAAATACCCACTTTTGACGGTTTAAAAGCAGCCATGTTAGGGGGCTAAAAAGCCGCATGAAACGCAGCCACATGTCCCTAAAAAACACCCACATTTAAGGACTGAAAAGCTGCAGGAAACATAGCACCAGGTCCATAAAAATAAACCCATGTTTTCCTGGTATTTCCCAGCAAGAAAGCCTAAAAATACACCCTCTTTTGGGGTCTAAAAAGCTGCTGGAAAAACAGGAATGGGTCCCTACAAATCACCCACGTTAAAGGGCTGAACAGCCACAGGAAATGCAGTAACAGGTCCCTACAAAAACCCATGTTTGGGGGCTAAAAAGCTGCTGGAAACACAGCCACAGGTTGCCAAAAAACACCCACATTTAATAGCTTAAAAGCTTCAGGAAACACAGCACCCATCAGGAAGGACTAAAAAACACTCTCTTTTGGGGTCTAAAATGCTGCTGGAACAACAGCAATGGGCCCCTACAAAACATGCACATGTAACGGCTTAAAAGTTGTAGGAAACATCGCACTAGGTCCATAACAAAAATACCCACATTTGGGTAAAAGCCCCTGGAAAATCACCCACAGGTCGCTTAAAAGCAGCCATGTTTTTTATGGGGACTAAACAGCCGCTGTAAACACGGCAATGACTCGGTTAAACACGACCAGTTTTGCTGTTTGTTGGTCTCAAACAGTGGTTTGCAACTTGGCAGGTATCTTGCCTTGGTGTCATGCCATCAACCATTCCCCCCACCTCCTGATGAAAAAGTCACCTCGTATATTATATGCAAACTTAATGTATTAGTGGTTTGCAGAAAAGTATAATACCATCATTCTCTTCTGGAGACTGGGTTGAAAGTTTAGGAACACCTGTAGCAGACTATGTACAATATAATACACATTAGAAATTATATCACTGTGAAGATGGTTTTAACATAGAGTTAAGTCAAATTCATTTATAGAGCACATTTCAAAACAACAGATGTACTTTACGAAGAAATGTAAAATACAATTCAAATTATTAAAAACAAAACAAATAAATAACTATAACAGACAAAACTAGGACAATTGTTTAAATTTGGGTTTTTAAAAGTGGTGATAGATGGGTTAAACTGTTTGATCTCTCCAATGAATCGACTGAATAAAGTCCCTTTAAGGTCAGACAGCCCGAGACCAGAACATCCACAACACTGTCCACCCACACACAGCTCATTTAACATAACGCTGCATTCAAATGTAACTCCTGAGGCTGTGTTTTCGATATCAAAAGTCAGTCACGCACAGTATCGCTCGTTGAGGTGGTTGAAGTCGTGAGAACCCTGTTGCTAGGCGACCGACAACGATAATCGATGTTACCTCTCAGAAAATGGTGAATGATCTGTTTTCTGCATGTCAACGCATTCTGCTCATGAATGAGAGAAATTCTCAGCGAGACATGATGGACTCATGATGTGACAATACGCGACGTCTGAGCCATCAGAAAATAATTGTTCCCATAGACACAGGGCACCATTTGAGGGCTTGTCTCCCCCTGAGATGTCAATCAATCAGATTTCATTCAGAAAGCTGTGTGCTTGGATGAATAACATCACACAGCCTCTTAGAAAACACTGCTGCTCTTCTCTTTGGCCTCCACTCTATAAAAACATCTCCTCAGTTATTTATAAAAACCCTTTAAAGCAGTGTTAGATGTTTTCCTCCATGTGATTACATGACTGTTGGTGGACACCCTCTGTCCTCCATCAGAACACTGAATTTAATGACTTCAGCACAGGTCTTCCCAGAAGAGGTCAAATCAGTCAGAGTGCATGAAAATACCTGTGTAGGTTTGAAGGGTGTTAAAATAGAAAGAAGTTGGTCTTAAAGATATATGGTGACACATGGTGTTTTTTTATAAGACATATCATGAATGATATGAGTAGTCAATGCCCTGGCTGAGCATTTCCACATTAGAACTGGTACCAATGAGTCTCAAAAACACGGATTTCGACAGCAAGGGCCCAGTTGTTGAAAGAAATGTAGTGGAAATCCCATGATTTGCTGTCTAGGATCAGCTAATCCATCTTAGTTTTGTGCCAGTTTTTCAAAGCAACAGTGCATTGGATCACCCTAATCCAGATACAAATTTTTAAGAGCACCAAATCTGCTCTAAATAGGATTACATATCAATGTAGTCTGCCAACAAATTCACTGTAATTACCACTTGTCATCATAAGTGCTGCCAAAAAGAACGAAACAGAAATCTTTAATATTATAACTTTAAATAATTGTTGTTTGATTTTGACAGCTTATTCTATGGGGACAACATCCTTTTCGAACTTTACTATACTGAAAGGCTTAATAGGTTGCATGATGTCTAATCTATCTACTTTATCACAGTAACTGTTACACAAATAAAGTGCAAAATATTATCAAATGTATATATATTTTACCAATTTTAAAGTTTTATAACAAGCTCCTGAATCCACACTTCAGGATAATCCTCATTTACTGGATCTTCTGACAGCCCATTTTCAAGATCTGATCATATCTGACAGCCGAAATGCGATCACATTATATCTGAATTGGCTGTCGGTTTCAAACGCAACACAATCTCACACTGACCTCATCACACATCGACGTTTGGTCACGGACCTTCTACATCCAGATACGATGCGAAAGGTACCCTGGGTGAGTTGGTTGTTGACGTTCTGGGACTCTGTGTCAAGTACTGCCTGCTACATGCATTGTCTTCTTTCAAAATACACTTGTGTTTTCTCAGGAAATTTACCGTCTACATACAGTCTCTTTCAAAATAAACACATTATGTCTGTAGAACAACGTGAATTCAGGTTTTATTTCCTCCAACAACTAACACACATGGTTAACTTTAGGAAAAAAAGAACAGGATTTGGCCTTATAATCTTAGGGGAAGTGAGCACGGCTCTCCTGAGTGAAGGTCAGTGTTTGTTGGACCCATCCACCACCTGTCCCACCCACCCTAAATGGACTTTCGCCACCTTAACTTTCATTTTTCGCCCGCCGTGTTTCCCCCTGACACAGCTGAGCACCATTAAACTATAATGGCGACCAGCCGTGTATCATGCCAACATTAAAGTTTTTCGTCAGTGTCTTACGCCGCAAGTCACTGCCCAAGCGCTAGATTTCGAAGACTTCAGAGTGAGACCAGGTTGTCAAACGTTACCAACATAAGGAACCAATCTTGTCAACTTGAAGGGTGGAGATTTCCATATCATTAGCATAACACTCAAGGGGTATCAAAAGAGAAGCCAGGTGTAGCTACGTTTCAGTATTTTGCAAGTTAAGCGTGCTTTCACACCTAACCTGTTTGGTCTGGTTAAAATCAACTCAAGTCGGGGCGTCGGTGCAGGCGCCCCATGTACAAAGCTGTTGCCGCCGCGGCCTGAGTTTGACTCCAGCCTGTGGCCCTTTGCTGCTTGTCACTCCCTCTCTCTCACTTGTCTGTACTATCCATTAAAGGCTAAAAATGCACCCCCCCCCCCCCCCCCAAAAAAAAAAACAAAACAACTCAAGTCTGTTTGTGCATTTAGTACAGTTCGTTTGTGCTAGTGTGAAAGCTGCCAATCAAACCTTGGTGTGAATCAAACAACCAAACCAAGACCACGTTAAAAGGTGGTCTCAGTTTACTTCCAAGCAAACTCTGCTGCAGCTTGTTTGTGGTGTGAAAGCAAATGAACCAACCACACGATTTCATGATAGTAGATATGTGATTTCCAAAGCTGATCTACTAATAATCAATCTGCTGATCCTGAAATCTGTCCGCTTTCTGATGACCGATCTGCATAAGGCCATGTATATGACCTGTCAAAGCTGATAATTTGGTGACCATGCTAACCCATATGCACGGCTGTGTGGGTATTTTCTTTGATTAATAGGTCAAAGCTGTTAAAACAGCTGATGGGTGGGTGGAGACAGAAGCGAGAAACTAATCTGCATGTTCACAGATCTGCGCATACTAAATAGAGGCAAAGGTGCAGAGTTACATGTAAGCCATTTAAGGGCATGAAGAGGTTGTTTTCAGGGAAAATACTCCAAAATATGTAACTTGCAGTGTCCTGCCTCTTTTGTCTTTTGAGCTTTTAGAGAATGTCTGTTGACAGTTCCTGCAGCAGCTCTTACATAGTCTCTGCTTTCCTCTCATGCTCACTTTCAGTAGCGATCTACACTTTTCTTAAAGCCTAAACCGCCTAACAAGCAGCAGGCTCATGCTGTGCAGACAAGCACTGCTCAAACCAAGTGAAATTGAAATTCTGGTGAAGATCCTAAAGTTTCCGGAGAGCTGTATAAAATGATGAATAAGACATCCGCAATTTGCATGGAATATATTTCACTCGGTGTTCAACATCAAGGTTTAAATAAAAAGCTGCAACAAGCCAATGCAGAATATGCAGTATATGTTAATAGGGCTGCAAACTAACTATCAATTAACCTGCTTGATTAATCATTCTGTCTATAAAATGACAGAAAATTACTGTAAAATAACAATTCATATTTCCCAATGTGACATTCACAGTGTTTGTTTGTCCAAGCAACAGTCAAAAACCCCAAAGATATAATGTTTCCTGTCATATATAAAAAAAGCATCAAATCTTTACATGTGAGCAGCTGTGACCCGTAAATACAATAAATGAAATAAAATGTGTCAATATCGGTGAAGCATTTCAGAGATGGAGAGAAAATCTTGATAGTGTAGCCTACTCAAGCGGCTGAAATGAATTTCCTTAGAAGGGTGGCTGGGCTCAGCCGCAGAGACTGGGCAAGGCGCTAAGACATCTGGAGGGAGCTCGGAGCCTCTGCTCCTTTGCTTTGAAAGGGGTCAGTTGAGGTGGTTTGGGCATCTGATAAGGATGCGTCCTTGGCGTCTCTCGCTTAAGGTGTTCCGGGCAACTGGTAGGAGGCCCCGGGCAGACTCAGAGTACGCTGAAGGGATTACATATCTCATCTGGCCTGGGAACACCTTGGGGCCCCCAAAGAGGAGCTGGAAAGCGTTGCTGGGGAGAGGGACGCCTGGAAAACTTTGCTCAGCCTGCTCCCCCACTGACCAGGCTTCGGATAAGCGGTTGAAAATGGATGGATGGATGGATGGATGTAGCCGTCTCCTAACCAGAGCAAAAGGCTCACGACTGCAGCTTCAAGTTCACATTTATGTGGTTAACATTAGCGAGAGCCTCGACTCAGTGTGTCCTCCGCCTCACTCTGATACAGACCAACTTGCCGGGAAGAGCAAGCAGCTCTGCGTGGTTGTGAACCCAAGGCCGCAGCAATCTGAATCCAGCCAGCTCAAACCCCAGCTCCAGGGGAACATACAGCCCCAACTCCTAACCAGATCAGCAAACTTTCTGTTGCTGCTGTTACACAGGTTAGACCCAGCACTGCTGCTAGCCACCAGCCCACTGAGTCACCCAGCACTGGGGGGTTTGCGCTGGCCAAATTTGAGATGCAACAGCCACTAACAGAAGGTCCATCTCCCAGGCTGCAGCCTGCTCTCCTCCCAGAGAATCAGGCCACAGCGGTGGGGAGCAAGGCAGAGAGACTGTGGGTCTGCTTGCTGGGTAATTCTTGTCTCATTTCTGATACACAGAGAGAGAGTGGGGCAAGGAGGTGCTGGGAGAATGAGCTGTGTGCTACTGTACAATGAAATAAGATTAGATACATCAGTGTAAAGGAAACAATGGGCTACTGAATGAAGCACGTGCATGTGCCCATGGTTGTCTGGTGGGAGGGGTTTAAGACAGAGAGAGGAGAGCTGCAGGAGGGGGGTGTATTTTCAAATCCTGACTTTTTTCCTTTTGCCATGTCCAGATTTCTGCCTGTCACGGCTTTAAAGCTGCCAAAGAGGAAACAAGAGGGAAAATTTACTGTCCTCCTTCAATATTACTCTGCCCTCCTCCAGTAATATTTAATCCTCCACTCATTAATTTTGCCATCTCTTTCTCTCACCCTCCTTCTCCCTCCTCCGCTTGTGCCAATCAGCGAGTTGATGGCTGGTGCGGAGGCAGAGAGAGCCGGGAACGGGACCAGAGTGGTCAGCATGCAGCACCTGCGTCTAATTACTCTCCCTTTACATCTGTTTCAGTGACGTTAATAGAGGAAGGCATACCAGACACGCTACACCTGATACTGTCCTGAAACCTGAAAATTATATTTGTTCTCTTGTAAACAGAGCAGACACCAGCTGGAGCAGGTGGTGTATTATCAGTTTGTTTTCTGGACTGTTACTCTTTCTTGGTGCCAAAATAAAAAACTACGCCTCTGCATCTTTGCTTTTCTCTGACCCTTTGTGCTCCTCAGTCTCAAACGCACCACAGGGACTGTCAGTCAGTAACTGACATGTGCCAGCAGCTCAGAGGACCACAGATCAATACTCAAAGAGCTTTTCACTTCAGCTGACAAAGAGAGGAGGGGAAACAGGCGGCCGACACGTGTGCACACACCTCAACATCTATTTATCTACCTGTCAACCATGCTCCATATATATCAACCAAGCTTATATTTATGAATGCAATGAGGAATGAATGACTGGATTGGGGTGCATAAACACAGAATTTATGCATTGTTTTCCAGACTTAGTATCTTTGTATTTAAGTTTCAGACAGTCAAAACAGGAAAAACCACTTAGTATTTTTCTACTTTAATCATATTTCTGGTGTGTTAAAGCACCAGTGAGGGAGATTTAAAAATATAAATGCATATTTGCACAGTTAAATGAACAAAAAATATATAAAAACAACATTTTTCAGTTTGCTTTTGATGCCTAATCCAACGTTTTTATTGAGGTGGGATTGTGATGGAGGAATTTGAACTCATGACCTGAGTATTTCCAAAATCCCGGCTTAATCCTACACTGAACTGATTGTATGGGTAATTAAAAGTGAAATGTGATTGTTTAATGGAGGCTTGTGTAGGCTGCTTGTAGTGGGTGAGCGTGCATTTGTGTGTGAGTGAATGAAAGAGGCAAAATACACATGATAGATGCTTTTACCTGAGGTCAGCCAGCTGGTATTTTAAAACATAAATAAATAAATTCAATTACATTTTCATGCATATCGTTTAAAAGATGCAGGATGACTTTCTCCCATGTGCACATGAAGTCATATTTTTAAATACGGATCCACGAGCTAAGCTCAAACAAACGCCTCTGAGATTATTAATAAACATCTCTGCCGTGAGGCGCTGTTTCATCCTCCCCGTCATCAGATAAAAGAGCAGCGTGAGGAAATCCCACCTGCACACCGTGAGCAGGTTCCTCCGCTCCACCGCGGCGCTCCTGCCCGCTCCCCGCTTGCGGATGAGGTGCAGCCCCACGCCGAGCGACGCCATCCCCGGCCCTTGTCCGTCCGTGGCTGCGGGCGGAGGCGGTGCGTCGTCCCCGCTCCGCTCACTCTGCTGCACCAGGGTAGGACCAGCTGTCTCCGTCACCCTGGAGGAACACACGCTGCTCCGCTGCAGGAGGGGCTGAGGGCTCAACACAAAGCTGGGTCAAGGCAACTGGTACAGAACTTCCGGCTGCAACCTTCAGAATAAAAGCTAATATAATATAATACAATATGTCAGAATACAACTTAAAGGTCTTGGGTTTGGTGATATCTAGTGGTGAGGTTGCAGATTGCAACCATGGACTGTATAAAATACCTAAATGGACATAGCTACCTTGATGTCACCCATTGATTGGTGGACACTGGTTTGAAGCCTCAAGTTTGGCATTTCTCCAGAAGTGACCATATTTGGACATGAGGGTGGAGCTGTGGAGGAGTGAAGGGTGGATCTGACTCATGGCCTGTTGCTCAAGTAATTCTGCATAACTTTAAGCCGTGATAAAATGTAAACCGCTGAGTCATATAAAAATTTTACCCCCTGTGCAGTTGTCATGAATGTTGAAATTATCTACTGGGACTTTTTTTGTTTCAAGCTGTAAACATGATTCTTTCTGCTGTAAAGTTGGGCATGTTAACATGGGGGGTCTGTGGGGATTGACGTATGGAGCCAGTCTCAAGTGGCCATGAGAGGAACTGCAATATTTGGCTCAGGAGGATGCCGCTTGGTCAGAATGCAAATAAAAGGTCTACTGTATGTAACATGTAAACATCTCATTCAGAGGTAACAAAAACACAGTTCTTAGTTTCAGGTGATTGAAAACATACTTGTGAATGTATATTCAATTTCTGCCATTATATCTCCTTCAATCTTACACTCTGAACTTTTAAAGAACGTAGCATATTCAAAAACTAAATGAGTTTATATTAGACCAGGAATTTTAAAAAACTCATATTGTGCAATTTATGACAAATACTTCCTTTAAATCTTTATGTTTCTTATGAAAGGATATAAAAGGTTAAATATATGTTGTAATTTCTGACAAATATAATTCTTATGATGCTGCTCAGGCTGTTGTGTTATGCCAGCACACACTGGTCCAATACTGGTAACTGTCACTGATACCCTGATATGGTTTGGTGTTATATAAACAGAGCAAAGGTACTGTTCTCTGTTTCTTGTGTTCTTTTTTGTTTGTTTGTTTTGTTTTTTATAGTTTGGGAGTATTTAGAGACATGGAAGTTATCTCTTTATTGTTGTTGTTGTTGTTGTTGTTATTGTTATTATTATTATTATTATTACTATTATTACTATTTCAGAACTTCCTTGCCAGAGTTCCTTGCAGATGGAAAAATAAGATTTACAGAAAGTAAAATGTAGCCATTATCTACATGTAACTGTTAAATACCGGAATAAATAAATAAAATACTCATAAGAAAATGTCATTTTCACAACAACAATAACTCTTCTTGGGCCTTCAACATTAGACTATCTATTCATATAAAACTGGTCAGGTTGTCTTATGCGCCATATTTACCCGAGAGTTTCTTTCTATATTGCATGCTTTTATTCTACTAAATTTAAATGTTCAAATGCACACCTAACTTGACCTACTTTTACTTTGAAGGCAGCTTTGTCCAACCGGCAGTATGAGTCTGACAGTGAAAGGGTCCTGAATGAAAAACAAAATAATGTTTAGCCTGTAATCAGTGTGAGGGGTTAAATTAAAGGTGTGTGTGTGTGTGTGTGACTGCCTGTCACCCACAAACAGAAATTTATATAATGGGTAAATGACGTGTCTTTTTTAATTTGCAAGTTTTAAGAAGCTGGTTCACCCAACAAATGAATGAAAACATTCTGAATTTTACATTTTCCTCTTTGAACTACATATTTAACAATTTTACAGTGAATCATACGTGAAATATATAAATAAGTTTTACTCCTGTGTTAATAAAACATTTAATAGCATCAGAAAACACTGAGTCAGTTTCTAGTGTTCATGTGTGTCTTAAAATAACTGACAGTAAATACAATGTGAGAGTGTTGCCATGTTCCAGTCCTGTGCTTGGATTTTAAATATTTTGTTGGATCACTGTGTCTTTTAACTGCCTTTAAATTCAGTTATGTCATCTTTGAAGGAGGAGAGAGCCATCCAGTGGCCCCAAAGAAAACAACACATTCTACCCTGGTTCCCTTCAACATTACAGCATTAAACACTAGAGGGTGGAGGTGAGTTGTATTTGAGAGACGCGCTGCTTTGTTTTTACCCTTGCAGTTGTCTAAAATGTTATAGGGTTAGGGTTAAAATGAGCCATGCGCTCTTTGCATACATTTCCAAAACAGAAATCTGAACTAAAAGAAACACCTCAATGTATATTTTGGATGTTTTCTTTCCTCTAGTCTAATAGAAAGTCTGTTATGGAGGCAAAATGTCTCAAATTCTCAAAACTGACCAGTGTATGAACAAACTATGTTTCATCTGGGATGTCTCAATTTAAAAATACTTTGTTACAAGTATTTCTGCATTTGGCATCCTACTTAAGTAAAAGTACAGAGGTATAATCAACCAAATGTAAACAATGCATCAAAGTGGCCCCAGTGGTTCCCAACCTGCAGTTCAGGTCCCCTTTTGAGTAGCACAAGATAAATCTGAGTTGTTGTTGTTTTTTTTGTTTGTCTGTTTTGTTGTTGTTTTTTTACTTATATTTTAACTTTTGTGTAAAAAATATTGGATCGTTTTACCTCTTTGGGCCTAAAGAAAACTATTTAAATCGAACCATCTGAGAAGTTCAGGGACACAGTAAGTAAAAACTCAGAGACATGTGAAAGGTGACAAGGTGCTCAAACTACGCACTGCAGCTTGTAAAGATAAGCAACCCCTGGTTTAATCTATAGCAAGTTAATCATGTATATTTTTAATGTAAAATATCAGTCAGCAAAGTAGCTCATTAAAACACTTGTTAAATTGATTTAGTAAAGTAAAAGGTACAACATTTCCTTCTAAATATGTAGTTCATTCAAACATTTTCTGTACCTGCATGTCCTGTTGGGGGTCGCGGGGGGCTGGAGCCTATCCCAGTTGTCATTGGGCGAGAGGCAGGGTACACCCTGGACAGGTCGCCAGGCTATCACAGGGCTGACACATAGAGACAGACAACCATTCACACTCACATTCACACCTACGGACAATTTAGAGTCACCAGTTAACCTGCATGTCTTTGGACTGTGGGAGGAAGCCGGAGCACCTGGAGAAAACCCACGCTGACACAGGGAGAACATGCAAATTCTGCACAGAAGGGTACCATACCCCCGGGTTCCAACCCAGAACACTATTGCTATGAGGTGACAATGCTAACCACTGCACCGTTTTTTTAATTGTAGTTTATTTTATTTTATTTCATTCTAGTTGATTCTAATTTTAATGTGTTATATTCTAGTTTAGTTTATTTTATTTAATTTCATTTCATTTTGTTTCATTTTATTTATTTTGTTTTATTCTAGTTTATTTTATTTTCACTGAGCTGAGTTGAGTCGAGTTAAGTTTAATAAAGAAGGGACAGTGCAAATTAATAAATACACATGGTATAAAATGCCAAAATTAGCCAAAAAGCTATTTTGCATCAGTAGTCCCTCAGCCAAGATGTTACACGAGGCTACCTAAAATACAACAAAGCACAAAACAAATAAAAAACAAAACAAAACAATACAAAAAAGAAAAAGGAAACAGGGCATACAGTGATCTACCCAATTATTAGATCTGAAAGCAACACAAAGATGTTGTAAAAACTCTTAACGCTGCAGTGTAAAATAGTGGTTCCCAACCTTTTTGTGTCAAGGACCCTTAAACTGAAACACATTAGGTCACGGTACCCTATTTAATAAGGTTTTGCTTCAGGGATGTCCATCTGAAAAGACTAATCTCTGCTATTCTATTATTTCATATTAAGAAACAGAGTGACAGGAAAGGCAGGGGAGAGAAGATGACACGCAGCAAAGGGCCCGGGCTAAACTCAAGCCCTTGATGCTGCAGTAAGAGCTTAACCTTAATGGTACGTGCTGGGAGCCACTGAGGGCGCCCCACATGACAAGATTTTGGTTGTTAGTTAGACTTCAAGATTTGTTAACTGCAGCTGTGGAGATAACCGTCACTCTTATGACTCTTACCCACATTGGACTCACTGCTGTAGTGAATTAAACAGTGAAAATAATGAATTTCCCATTTTTCTGAAACTCCCTCAAGGTGGTTTGTTGAGTCAGTCTGACATGTAGCATGAACTCTACTTGAATCCTTACATGTGTTTGTGAACCAAACCACAACAGCAGCGTCTCGTCATCACGATGAATCTGCTGAATCTGTTTTTTTTACACCACATAACCTCTGTGCAGCCAGAACCTGCACTTCAGAGTGAGGTGACATGAATCAAAGAAACCACAGGAGTGACATTTCCCATAATGTCGATGACAGCAATAAAAACACTCTCCGAAGGAAACACCTGACACAGTCGTAAATATGATGACCTTTACTGAGTTACATGACTTACTGTTGAAGGTAAGACATGTGACTCTCCTCTGCTTTGCTTTAACTTGGTATAAGAACAAATGTGAGGGAATCAGACATCAATGCTACAGTAAAGGAGCCTTTCATCCACAACAGCCTGCGTCCACACATCAGGTACACTCAAAGGACAGTTCACAAAGGCACGAGAGAAGGAGTGAATAGGACATGATAGGACATGATAACACAGGGTGAAGTCTGTTTTTATGGTCCGTTATCAACACAATGTCAGAGTTCAACAAGAGAGTAAACCGTGTATATGGTATGATCATTAAACTCAAAGCTCAGACCTTTTAAGGTGTACAAAACACGGATTTTAGTAACTCATTTAGTGACGTCTGTGTCTCCTGTGAGATCTCAATAGATCACAGGTCTTACGCTACCTTTCTCCCACGTTGAGTCAACATTATGACTTGTGTAAT
This sequence comes from Epinephelus lanceolatus, assembly GCF_041903045.1. Lineage (NCBI taxonomy): Eukaryota > Metazoa > Chordata > Actinopteri > Perciformes > Serranidae > Epinephelus > Epinephelus lanceolatus. The sequence goes on along the minus strand of NC_135743.1, from coordinate 12,381,796 downwards.
GTGGTAATGTGACAGTTTCACACCACACATGCACTCAGCTGTAATGTCAGCCTTTAAACGATACATGCTCTTTGATATGAACAAAACAAGCAACTGACCCCAAATGATGACACAAGAGGACAGATGATACAGCACAGGGTTTGATTCAATCATAGACACAATTCATCAACATTAATTGGATAACAAGCAGAGGTGGGCCCAGGTCTTTGTTTAACAAGTCACACATAAGACTGAAGTCCAAAGTCAAGATCGGCCCAAGATCAGTGTCGACGGCCTACATCAGCCTCTCAATACAAGTAGGCTAGCTACACATCAATACCATATATGCCATGAAAAGAAAGATGTCACTGAAAACATTTTAACACTAGAATGGATGTTTGTGCCAAAATTGAAGAAATTCCCTAAATTTGATCTTAAGATATGGCGTTCACGAGAATGAGACAGACACAAGGTCACAGTGACCTTAACCTATGTCAACCAAATTCTAATCAGTTCATTATTGAGTCCAAGTGAATGTTTGTGCCAAAATTGAAGAAATTCCCTAAATTTGATCTTAAGATATGGCATTCAAGAGGATGAGACAGACACAAGGTCACAGTGATCTTGACCTCATTCATTCATTCATTCATCTTCTAACCGCTTCATCCTCTTGAGGGTCGCGGGGGGGCTGGAGCCTATCCCAGCTGACATCAGGCGAGAGGCAGGGTACACCCTGGACAGGTCGCCAGACTATCACAGGGCTGACACATAGAGACAAACAACCATTCACGCTCACATTCACACCTATGGGCAATTTAGACTTATCAATTAACCTAGTCCCCAATCTGCATGTCTTTGGACTGTGGGAGGAAGCCGGAGTGCCCGGAGAGAACCCACGCTGACACGGGGAGAACATGCAAACTCCGCACAGAAGGGCTCCCACGCCCGGGATCGAAGTGAATGTTTGTGCTTATTTGAAGTAATTCCCTCAAGGTGTTCTTGAGATATTGTGTTTACAAGAATGAGACCTTGACCTTTGACCTATGACGACCAAATTCTAATCACTTCATCATTGAGTCCAGGTGAATGTTTGTGCTTAATTTGTCAGACATAGGTCTCAAGTCTTTGCACTGAAGTCCAAAGTCAAGATCAGCAAGTCCTGAGTCAAGTCTCAAGTCAAGACCACCAAGTCCCAAGTCCTAAACTTTGAGTTTCGAGTCCTAAACAAGTCATAATGCGCTCTTCAACAAATGTAATGCAATATTACAAAGGGAGTAAATTCATAATGTACAAAAATTAATGCTTTTTAAAATTTTGACTTATTTGTTAAAAGCGTTGTGTGGTAGCGCTGCGTCTCCATCTGTAATTTTCAAACAAACATTAGCCCTCCATAGTTCTCTCTTGCAACTTGACTGGAAGCTGTCGGACTAATTTAAACAAAACTAACTGGGGGACTTACATGTTGACTTGTTGGGAATAGATAACATTAACATGAGTTAATTCAGAACATGAAGGAACATAGAATTGATTCATGGCATGTTTTCTAAATGAAGTATTAATATATTTGGGGTTGGGGGAAGGTATCAAATATTTTCAAGTCAAAACGCTCAACTCCAAGAAAAGTCACGAGTCACTGGTGTTAAAATCCAAATCTAGTTGCAAGTCTTTTTTGATTTGTCTGAAGTCAAATTTGTGACTCAAACTTGAGTCCAAGTCAGTCAGTAGAAGTATTCATTCATTCATTCATTTTCCGTAACCACTTAGCCTGGTGAGGGTCACAGGGGGGCTGGAGCCTATCCCAGCTGACATTGAATCACTAGACTATCACAAGGCTGACACATAGAGACAGACAACCATTCATGCTCACAGTCACACCTACAGCAATTTAGAGACACTAATTAACCTGATGTGCAGGTCTTTGGACTGTGGGAGGAAGCCAGAGTACAAGAAGAAAACCCACGCTGACACAGGGAGAACATGCAAACTCCGCACAGAAGGGCTCCCCCTCCCCAGGGTTCAAAACCCCACCCCAATGTCTCTTGCTAACCACTGCACCACCATGCCTTCGTGCATTATGATACTGTCAATGATATACTACAGGGATATTACAAACATAGTGGGCATCAAAGAAACAACAGACACAGTATGTTTAATGTTATTCACCATCTTCAGTACCATCTGGTGTCACCATCATCATTAGCACTGGTTGGATTTAAATACTGTAATAATATTTAAAACTGATAGAAATAGGGGAATGAAATTAGTTTTAAATGAATCGCAGAAAATGCAAAGAAAGCAACGGAGTAAATAACATTCATCATGAGAAAGATGTAGAACCTTTACACCAGTAAATGTCCTGATATGGTACTGTAAAAACGCTCCATTATTGTCATGTCCAAGAAGTTAAGTTAGTTATTTTTAGTTCTGTCTTGTGTCTATGTTGTCTCGTGGCTTCCTGTTTTATTTTGACATCCAACTCTCCTCTCGTTTCAGGTAACTTGCCCCTTCCTCTCGTGTGTTCCCACCGGTCTGATTGTCTGCCCTGCCCTGATTGTTTCCACCTGTTTCCCATTACCTTGTGTGTGTGTGTGGGTACATATAGTCTGTGTTTCCCTTTGTCCTGTGCCAGTTCGTCTTGTCTTGTCAAGTCTGAGGTCCTCCATGTCCCTTTAATGATTTATCAGGTTATGTATTCTTTTGATACTTTGCTCAGCTTTTGCCATTGTCTAGTTTTATGTTAATTTGATACTTTATCTAGCCTTTTCCTCGATCCTTGTTGTTTTCCTCGCAAGAGTGATTTTTTGTTGTTCTGATTTGGTTTTAGATTTTCCTCTGTATGAGCGATTTTCCTTTATTACTTTGAAATTAAAGATTGTTTATTTGCACTTTAATCCGTCTCTGAGTTGTGCATTTGGGTTCAGATTCAGGTTCAGTTGTGATAATTATAAGTTAATGTCCATCATTCAAAATCCTATTTGAGGTGAAGTATTATCTGCAAAATGTACTTTTAATATCAAAAGTAAAAGTACTCATTGTGCACAAGAATGGCCCCAATAACTGGTTTGTTATTATATATTGTTGATGTTGGATCAATACATAAGCTGCCAGGGGTGGAGCTAGTTACTTTCATGAATTTTGGTAGGGCTCCTTCCACTGGGTCTCAAGATAAATATGAGGGGTCGTGAGATGATGGAAGACAACACAGAATTGTATTAATTTCTTTGGACTCCTAAATGTAACATGAGACCCAAACCAGACATTTTTCTTAAAGGAGTTTTTGAAATGTAAATCTTTATCTGAAACTCAAACCGTCATTTAACTGCAGTGAATTAAAAAGTACAATATTTCCCCCATGGAAAGGAAATATTCAGGTAAGTACCTCAAAACTGTTTTTGGTCAAGCTTAGAATGACGATAGAGGGTCATCAGTTGATCCAGCTTGCCCCAGTCCTCAGGCTATAAAAGCTGGACCACCAGTTTCTCTCTCTCTGCAGAAGACATCCACCCTCCATCATTTATTTTTATCTTACACCATTCAACACCTCAACACATACCTCACACCTTCATGCATTGATTGCGTTCTTGATTTCCCTCTTCCATCGTTTGTTTTGGAGTTCAGTTTGAGTTAATTATCTTTGTTTCTCCCGTGTATCTCTGGCGTGGACTCCGCCCTTATCACGTTCCCTGAGCTACTTTGTGACAATATATGCAGATCAAAGGTATACAAAGGAGAAAAGTAAATATTACCAGTGATATTCTGTTAAACCAAACAGGCAACTGATCAGCTTTGCAGTTTGTAGCTCTTCTTGTCATCGTAATTTGCCTCAAGCAATGAAACACTTAGAAGCGTGACAAACCTGTTTTTGAGGAAAAACATATAGCCTACCCTATCAGCAGAGTCCTTGGGCTTTGTTTTAAAAGTCTTTAAATATGCAAATACTCGACTGAGTTGGATTCAAATCATTATTTCAAATAATCTCAAATGCAAACAATGAGGTTATAACCCAACAGTGTATATTAATTACAGGAGGACCCATGCTAATATTAATATATGATGTATATGAAGTGTATGATATACACTATGACAATCAAGAGGTGGTTGCCCACCCCACAGCATGGTGCAGGGAGTAGTCTTGTACCTCAGAGATTTTGGTCCATATTGACATGATAGCATCACACAGTTGCTGCAGATTTGTTGGCTGCACATCCATGATGTGAATCTCCCGTTCCACCACATCCCAAAGGTGCTCTGTTGGATTGAGATCTGGTGACTGTGGAGGCCATTGAGCCATCAGAGAAGTAGCCATCAGAAGATGGGTACACTGTGGTCATAAAGGGATGGACACGGTCAGCAACAATACTCAGGTAGGCTGTGGTGTTTAAACCATGCTCATGGGTACTAAGGGGCCCAAAGTGTGCCAAGACAATATCCCCCACACCATTACACCACCACCAGCAGCCTGAACCGTTGATACAAGGCAGGATGGATCCATGCTTTCATGTTTACACCAAATTCTGACCCTACCATCTGAATGTGGCAGCAGAAATCCAGACTCATCAGACCAGGCAACGTTTTTCCAATCTTCTATTGTCCAGTTTTGGTGAGCCTGTGTGAACTGTAGCCTCAGTTTCCTGTTGTTAGCTGACAGGAGTGGCACCTGGTGTGGTCTTCTGCTGCTGTAGCCCATCTGCTTCAAGGTTGGACGTGTTGTTGGTTCAGAGATGGTCTTCTGCAGACCTTGGTTGTAACCAGTGGTTATTTGAGTTCCTGTTGTCTTTCTATCATCTTGAACCAGTCTGGCCATTCTCCTCTGACCTCTGGCATCAACAAGGCATTTTCTCCCGGAGAACTGCTGCTCACTGGATATTGTCTCTTTGTCGGACCATCCTCTGTAAACCCTAGAGATGGCTGTGTGTCCATGCCACGTTCAGAGTCACTTAAATCACCTTTCTTCCCCATTCTGATGCTCAGTTTGAACTTCAGCAGGTCGTCCATGTCTACATGCCTAAATGCACTGAGTTGCTGCCAAGTGATTGGCCAATTAGCTATTTGCGTTAACAAGCAGTTGAACAGGTGTACCTAATGAAGTGGCCGGTGAGTGTATATAGATCGTTTTACTGTACGGAGCAAATTAAAACAAAGCACCAGCGAAGACGTCCTACCACTGAAAGAAAAGCGTCATTGTTTGCACGAAAGCTACCTCTCTTATTTTTCCTATTTTTTATTGTTTTATGTCGTGATTAGAGTGATAACACACGTTATAAAAGCCCAATGATGGCAGCCGGAATCGCCAGCTGATTTGGCCCAATTCTGGGGCGTCATTCTGAGTCTCAGTCGTCAGGCACCTGGATGCGGCTGGCTAATTTCATTCAGGATGCCGACTTTGGGCCGATGCTGGGCCAGGTCATTTTTGATAACGGCCTAGTGATGGCAGTGTGTGCCGCCAGAATCGTGCCAGCTGATTTGGCCCAATTCTGGGGCTTCATTCATACTGAGTCTTTGCCGAGTTGGGCAACTGGATCCGGCCTGGCTAATTTCATCCGGCATGCCAAGTTCAGGCCAGTTCTGGGCCATATCCTTTTGGCAACCTGGGAGCTATTGAGCACAGACACAAATACAGATGTGCTTTGAGATTTTGACTTGGCCTGAGCACAAAAAGTTTGAAAACCACCGCCCTTTGACATCACAAATTTGAGTTTTGGCACTCTAGTTTTTGGATTTGGGAGACAGTTGTACATTTTTACTAATATTTTTAGACTGTCATATGAGCAAAATGTATGAATGATGAAAATGAGTGAAGTACCCCTTTAACATTATTGGTGTCGATCATCTCGTGTACTTCTTACCACGAGAGCGATCTTAAATGTATTTATGTAATTGCGGACACTTTCTTTGACTTGGGTGAGGTGAAACATAGAGTAGATGACAGGAAAACAGACATCTGCACCCCCGGGCACGCCCCTGGCTGTTGTTGACAGACTTTAACCGATGTGAAGCCCCGTTCAGCGGACACAAGCAGGAGGAAGAAAGAGCCACGAGTGAGACATCAACAAGTCAAATGTGCATTTCAACTCTGCAGGTGACAAGAGCCAGCGCTTTCGTTAACCCCCGAGGGTTGTTCTCTGATAGAGTACGGCGGAGATAAAGACACGTGAGGAGGGGGAAAGGGGAGGAGGAAGAGAAGGCGGGGACAGGGGAGGAGGAGGAGGAGGAGGAGGGGATAGGGGAGGAGGAGGAGGAGGAAGGGCTAAGCAAGCGCGTGTGTGATCATTGCTTCTGTCAAAAATAGACCGGAGGACAGAGAGGGGTCGGTGGTGTAACAGTGGCACAGCCTCCCTGCTGTTTTATTTTATTTAATATTTTATCCCACTTTTATCCTCTAACCTCCACGAGTGTTTTTCATCACACAGTTTAATCTTAGGCCTACAGTTTATAATGAACCTCAGACTGAGCCAGTGAGCTCTGAATCCTGAGGCTGCTCTTCGGTTATTTGATTTTTTTTTTTTTTTTTTAATCTCACAGAGGATAATATAATTTGTTTAGCCGGAGACATTTACTGACAGGACCCAAACATGGAGGCGAAGGACGAGATGGAAATGCTGGACGCCGGCAAACATGAACAAAACGGAGATATAAGGTAAACTCTCTTTAAATTCTCTTATTTTAACCAAGTTCAGTAGATTTAAAAAAAAATATCACACAGCCTAAACACTGACAGGTGAAAAAAAATGCAATTAGACTTTATATTCATGCATCATTTTTATATCCTCCAGTGACAGCAAGACGGATGAAAAGGAGAAAGAAAAAGAGGCAAAGGAGCCCATGGTTGGCCCCATTGATGTGGTAAGCTCAGTCACCATCACACTCTCATCTCTCTCTTGAATTAGGGGTTTGAAGCAGTTTATGTAGTTTAATTTTTTATTTCCTACAGTCTCATTCTTTCAACTGTTTTCACTTAAAACAAAAATGGTACCCAAAAGTGGTTCTTTGGCTGGTTATAACAAGGGAACCTGTTGTGGTGTTATTTGGAACCCATTCTTTAAAGGTGCTATAGGCTACAACACCTTCGTCAATTCATGCTGATGTTTAGTATTATAGCTGTTTCAAAATGTTATGATATCATGGAGGAGTCAATATGTTTCTTAAATGACACTTTTACTTATAATATGAACAATTATTTATCATTTCTTGTGAGATAACCTGTTGGTGTAAAGGTTAAGAATCCTGCACTAAATGCTTACAGAGGAACTCAATATAAACCTGGCTGAGAGCCACTCCTTTAATGTGTCATCCTGTGGAAGTGCACTGTTTGTAGGCTCTTTGAAAGTCATGTTTCTATTCTTTCTCCAGTAAACTCACCTAAACTAAGCTGAGAAACCAGCAAGGAACCTCTAAAGAACAATTTAGAGGCTTAAAATATTCTTTCTCTGCTGGTTCTTCAGCTTAGTTTACTGGGGGAGGAACCAGTAGAGAGCCTCTAAAGAAACATGCAGGGCCTTAATAAAAGGTTCCTTAGTTTAGTTTAGTTTAGTTTAGTTTAGTTTACGAGGGAAAGAACTAGTAGAGAACATCTAAAGAACCTTACAGGGACTTAAAATGTTCTCTACTGGTTCTTCAGATTAATTTAATTTAGTGGGGAAAGAACCAGTAGAGAACCTCTAAAGAACCATGCAGGGTCTTAATAAAGGTTCTCTATTGGTTCCTTAGTTCAGTTTAGTTTAGTTTAATTTAGTGGGGAAAGAACCAGTAGAGAACCTCTAAAGAACCATGCAGGGTCTTAATAAAGGTTCTCTATTGGTTCCTTAGTTCAGTTTAGTTTAGTTTAGTTTAGTTTAATTTAGTGGGGAAAGAACCAGTAGAGAACATCTTAAGAACCATACAGGGTCTTAATAAATGTTCTCTATTGGTTCCTTAGTTTAGTTTAGTTTAGTTTGGTGTAGTTTAATTTAGTAGGGAAAGAACCAGTAGAGAACCTCTAAAGAACCATGCAGGGTCTTAATAAAAGGTTCTCTATTGGTTCCTTAGTTTATCTTACTTTAGTTTAGTGACATTTAGTTTAGTTTACTGAGGAAAAAAACAGTAGCGATCCTCTGAAGAACCTTAGGGGGTTTAAAATGTTCTTTACTGGTACTCAAGCTAAATGTAGTTTATTGGGGAAATAACCAACGCAGAACCTCTAACGAACCATACGGTGGCTTAATTAGGTTCTCTATTGGTTCCTTAGTTTAGTGTAGTTTAGCTTAGCTTAGCTTAGCTTAGCTTAGTTTTGTGTAGCTTAGCTTAATTTATCTTAGTTTACTGGGGAAAGAACCAGTAGATCCTCTAAAGAGCCATATTGGGGCTTAAAATGTTCTCTGCTGGTTCTTCAGCATAGTTTTGTATCATTTACTGGGGAAAGAAGTAATAGTGAACCTCTAAAGAAACATACAGGGCCTTCAAAAAGATTCTTTATTGGTTCTTTATTTTATTTTAGTTTTGTTAGTTTTGTGTATTGGAGAAAAGAACCAGTAGAGATCCTCTAAAGAACCATACAGGGCCTAAATAAAAGGTTCTTCAAGGTTTAAAGTTCAAGGTTCAGTTTATTTTATTTTATGTTTATTTTATGTTTACTCAAACATGTTAAAAACATGAGGGAATGAAATTCGTTACTCAGGTCCAGCAGAATAAATAGCTCAGTTTAGTTTAGTTTGCTGGGGGAAATAACCAACAGAGAACCTATAAAGAACCATATTCAGACTTTAAAAAAAAGTTCTCTATTAGTTCCGTAGTTTAGTTTAGTTTAGTTTAGTTTAGTAAGAACCAATAGAGAACCTCTAAAGAACCTTACAGGGCCTTAAAATGTTCTCTACTGGTTCTTCAGATTAATTTAATTTAGTGGAGAAAGAACCAGTAGAGAACCTCTAAAGAACCATGCAGGGTCTTAATAAAGGTTCTCTATTGGTTCCTTAGTTTAGTTTAGTTTAGTTTAGTTTAGTTTAGTTTAGTTTAGTTTGGTGTAGTTTAATTTAGTGGGGAAAGAACCAGTAGAGAACCTCTAAAGAACCATGCAGGGTCTTAATAAAGGTTCTCTATTGGTTCCTTAGTTTACTTTAGTTTAGTTTAGTTTAGTTTAGTTTGGTGTAGTTTAATTTAGTGGGGAAAGAACCAGTAGAGAACCTCTAAAGAACCATGCAGGGTCTTAATAAAAGGTTCTCTATTGGCTCCTTAGTTTATCTTACTTTAGTTTAGTGACATTTAGTTTAGTTTACTGAGGAAAAAAACAGTAGCGATCATCTGAAGAACCTTAGGGGGTTTAAAATGTTCTTTACTGGTACTCAAGCTAAATGTAGTTTATTGGGGAAATAACCAACGCAGAACCTCTAACGAACCATACGGTGGCTTAATTAGGTTCTCTATTGGTTCCTTAGTTTAGTGTAGTTTAGCTTAGCTTATATATCTTAGCTTAGTTTTGTGTAGCTTAGCTTAATTTATCTTAGTTTACTGGGGAAAGAACCAGTAGATCCTCTAAAGAGCCATATTGGGGCTTAAAATGTTCTCTGCTGGTTCTTCAGCATAGTTTTGTATCGTTTACTGGGGAAAGAAGTAATAGTGAACCTCTAAAGAAACATACAGGGCCTTCAAAAAGATTCTTTATTGGTTCTTTATTTTATTTTAGTTTTGTTAGTTTTGTGTATTGGGGAAAAGAACCAATAGAGATCCTCTAAAGAACCATACAGGGCCTAAATAAAAGGTTCTTCAAGGTTTAAAGTTCAAGGTTCAGTTTATTTTATTTTATGTTTATTTTATGTTTACTCAAACATGTTAAAAACATGAGGTAATGAAATTCGTTACCCAGGTCCAGCAGAATAAATAGCTCAGTTTAGTTTAGTTTGCTGGGGGAAATAACCAACAGAGAACCTATAAAGAACCATATTCAGACTTAAAAAAAAAAGTTCTCTATTAGTTCCGTAGTTTAGTTTAGTTTAGTTTAGTTTAGTTTAGTTTAGTAAGAACCAATAGAGAACCTCTAAAGAACCATACAGGGGCTTAATGCTCTCTACTGGTTCTTCAGCTCAGTTTAGTTTACTGGGAAAAGAACCAGTAGAGAACTTTTAAAGAACCATACAAACCCACACACTCACCCAGTGACCAACAACAGTGCTCACAAGTGTATTAGGTGTAAAGTGTCAGTCATGGATGTTGCGCTGCATGTGTCAAATATGAAGACAGGAGCAGCTTTAAATTATTTAACATAGTATACTGTAAAGCTGTGCATGCTCAATGGCTACAGCCTTTGGTGGTTTAATCTTACAGTCATAACAGCAGGTTGCGTGTGTGTCAAGGTTTGTGTGAGTGTATGAAGTAAGAGGAGGAGGCTGGGAGAGAGGATGGGAGTGTGGAACATCCTGCTGTTGTTTGACCCCACCTGTCCCCCGCTGTGAGAATATAATAGCCGCTTAGAGTTAAAAGTCTTTCCCCCGCTCTGATTGTGTAATTCAAAATTCTTCAAATCCAGCAAATAATCAGGTGCATCCACAACATACAGATACTGATATCTGCTGTTCTGTCTTTGGTCTGTCCGCACTGTCTCTTTTACCTGAGTGTAGTTCAGGTTTGCAAGCGGAGTGGACATTGCGTTGATCTTGGTTGGGACACTGCTGGCCATGGTGCATGGTGTGGTGCTTCCTCTCATGTGTGTCGTGTTTGGGGACATGACGGACAGCTTTGTACAGGACGCGATGAGCCACATGAACACCAGCCACCTCAGTGAGTTTTCAGTTACAGACATCGGCACACATAAGTAACTGAAATAAATAATTAATATGCAGTAACACCTATATCACTGTCTTTTTTTTTACCGTGTGTCATCAGATATCACCATCCCACCAAGAAACAGCACCTTACAGGAGGATATGACGAGGTAAGACTTTACCTGATCCGCATCAACAGAGCAAGTTGTCGTTATCGAGTGAAAATATCTCCAAAATATTGAATGTAACGTTGATGATTGTTTGTTTTTTTAGTTTGTTGAGAGTTTCATAAATGCAGGAAGATCAGGGAGCTTGCAGGGATTAGATATAAAATAGCATAAATTGCAATTTCTTGTTACTTGCATCCTTATTAGACACATTCGAGAACTTTTGAAGTCCTTTGTGTCACAACACTTCTCTCCTTCTCCTTCCAGGTTTGCCATCTACTACTCCATCCTGGGTTTTGTGGTGCTGATTGCAGCCTATGGGCAGGTGGCCTTCTGGAGCCTGTCGGCCGGGCGGCAGGCCTCACACATCCGCAAGTTGTTCTTCCACCGCATCATGCAGCAGGACATCGGCTGGTTTGATGTCACTGAAACGGGAGAGCTCAACACACGTCTCACAGAGTGGGTAACAGACAAGTCACACACTCTATTTTATGTGCAGGTGTAAAGTAGAGCTGCGACCAATTATTGATTCAAAATTTGCTGATCATTTTTTGAGTGGCTGTGGCTCAGAGGAATCGAGATTGGCAGTCCAATCCCAGGCTCCTCCAGTCCGCATGTGGAAGTGTCCTTGGGCAAGCCCCAAATTGCTCCTGATAGCGGTTCTATCAGTGTGTGAGAGCATGTGAATGGTTACTGAGTAGCACGTAGCACCTTGTATGGCAGCTTTGGCCACCAGTGGTTGAATGGGTGAATGTGACTCGTAGTGTAAAAGCGCCTTGAGTAGTCGGAAGAGAAAGGTGCTGCACAAGTGCAGTCCATTTACCATTTTCTCAAATAACTGATTCCCCATTTGGGTCATTGTAATTGAAAAATACCCATAACAGATAGATAGATAAATGTTGCAGTACTCTGAAGATCATTGGTGTTTTTATTTTTGTGTGCAGTGATATCTACAAGATCCAAGAGGGTATTGGCGACAAGGCTGGGAAGCTTGTCTATGCTATCGCCAGCTTATTGTCATCCTTCATCATCGGCTTCGTCAAAGGCTGGAAACTCACTCTGGTCATCCTGGCTGTGAGCCCTTTGCTGGGCATTTCAGCTGCACTTTTCTCAAAGGTGAGTGTCTCTCCATCTTCTTCCTCTTCCTCTCTTTTACAGGTGCAATGTGTAGGAAAGAAATGGGGGTCAGCATTTCACCGCTTTGCCTCTGGGTCCATGAAATCTAAATTTAGTCATCAGTCATATTAAAAAAAAGCTAACTACTAACAGCAGGGCAAGAATACGCACAATTTGGAATAAGCTGCTGAAACTCTGAGAGCCGGTCGAAATATTCATGTGTGACATCAGCCTGTAGCTTAAGTTACAACCTGCTGAGCTCAGTTTTAGCAAGACCACAGTAGCAAGATAACAGCTCTACCAAAATCATATACTGCCACCATTTGAAATGTTTCCAGCATTGTTTGTGTTGTCTTTACTTACACCGAAGATTCATTTAGCTATATAGCCAACGTTGGATTTTACTTACCAGTCTAAAGCCCCTTTTTCACCGCACAACAAACCCATCAACACCTGCTAACATCTGGCTTTTTGAATGTAATGGCAAAGGCTACAACCACTATTCACACATGGATTTATCGGCTCCGGCTCATATCGGCATTGATGGAAACACGATGGACACGCTGATTTTTTACTGGCGAGATTCAATGATGCATCAACACAAAATACTGTCCGTCTCCGCCCAAGCAGCGCTCAAACATTGGTCCAAATTACTCTGCACTGAGTTTGAAACGGAGACTGAGTAAGTAAGAGATAAAGAAGTAACCACCATGAAGTTTTCGCAGGCCTCTATGCTGCGTGGATGTCGAACGTGACACCAAAAAACCCCCACAAACACAGAAAGGCATACTCGTCTGCTGCAGTGCCGTGTACACAGCTCTGGTCTACTGGGAATGGAGTCCATTGCCTGTTTTTAGCAGGTTTACCCGTGTTTAAAGAACACGTGTATACGCACTAATTGGGGTATAAAAGAAAAGTTCAGCATACAAACCTCTTCAGCAGGTGGTTGGCTAAAGTTAAACTTGTCTGTGCTGAAAGCCAGACAGCAAAAGAAAGGTTTTTAGTGAAAATACATGTGTTTGGGAAGAACTGATCATACGACTGGATAAATGCAAAGTGGAACTATTTTTGCTTCATGTGTCACTGAGCAACTTTCATAGGAATCAACAGGGTCCCGGCTCCAACGCTGTATCCAGTTCTCTTCATACACCAGCTCTTTGTCCATCTTTCCACATTTCTCTTACCCCCTCACAGGTATTCTTAATAACATTATGTTTTTTGGTCAAAACAGGTGCTGGCGACTTTCACTTCTAAAGAGCAGACTGCATATGCCAAAGCTGGAGCTGTGGCAGAGGAGGTGCTCTCTGCTATCAGGACAGTGTTTGCCTTCAATGGTCAGGAAAAAGAAATCGCCAGGTACAATGTGTTTATGTACTGTATGTAAAGGTATAGGTGGTCCACTGCTGATTTTCAGCTTATTGTCAGATGGATATAATGACACTGATTCTCTCAAAATAAATATTGAGTGTTTGAGTTATTTTTCATTTGCAGATCTGTGATTATAATACTAATAATAAAACTATTTGTATAGCACGTTTTATACAAAAATATGGAATACAATGGGTTTTACAAAAGACAGATGCTGAAACCAGGGACATTAAAAACCAAATAGGGATGCACGATATTGGAATTTTTGCCGATTTGCAGGTCAACAGTGTGTACCATGTAGAAGTGGTTTACATCATTTGAAAGCAGGAAACCTGAAGAGAATGATGAAAGTATATGATAGGCATTCCAATGCTCCATTATGTCTCATAAGTTGTTCCAGCAACTTTGGGGTTGATACCATTTGTTACACAGATTTGGTGCTAAAATTGTCAATTCTGTGGGTCTTCTTGATTCATATGATACCAGTTTCATCACTGTAGCGTTAAAACTCAGCCCTCTACAGCCTCTTTAAAACAGGAATGTCAGCTGGGATTGCCAGCGGCCCTGTGGGCTTTATAGGGTTAATGCCAAACAAGCTGCATAGTAAATAAATGACAAGTAAAGCTGGCTGAGCTACAGTATATCAGTAGTTTCTAGGTATGGCTAGTCACCTTGTAGCTGAAGATCAGTATTGGAATATCCAAATTCAAAGTGTTGCCCTTAAATTACAACAAGATTTTGACATTAATCATTAATCCATTAATCTGATGGATGGTTATGAGACCAAATTTTGCTAATTTCTACTCAACAAAGCTAAATCTGTTTTTAAGGTGATTAAAGTCCAGGAAATAGCCCCCGCAAAGCTGTAACTGGATAAAACCCATCAAAAAAGCCCATAGAATTAGATTACTGTTTTCTACTGATGTGACATTTGTTGATGCCAAAAGGCAGTGTTGTCACCACAATCTAATTTATATTTAACTTTGTTTCCACTGAGCTAACACTCATGCTTGTATGCGTGTTACACCACAGATATAATAAGAATTTGGAGGATGCAAAGAACGTGGGAATAAAGAAGGCGCTATCTGCTAACTTGGCCATGGGCTTCACCTTCATGGTGATCTACCTGTCTTATGCACTGGCCTTCTGGTACGGAAGTACACTCATCCTGAGTAAGGAGTACACAATTGGAACTGTACTCACTGTGAGTAGACACTTCATGACAGAATTTCTAGTGATTTGTTTCCCTTTAACCATAAAGAGACGCTAAAAAAGAAGGTTGCTACAGCTTACTGTGATTTGTGTGTCTTCAGGTGTTCTTCGTCGTGCTTATTGGAGTGTTCACTTTGGGACAAACCGCTCCTAACTTCCAGACCTTTGACAGCGCCAGGGGAGCTGCACATAAAGTGTACAGCATTATTGAACGTGTAAGGAATGCAACATTTTCCCCTAATACACACACGTCAAAAGATTTGATTTAGACCTTTTTGCTGCTGGACAGTTGTCGGGCTGCATTACTGAGCACGCACCGCTGCACTCTGGCGCTATGGGAAGCTGCTTTGATGCAGCCGACAACTTGGAGTGAGAGATGTTGGATTTTACTCTAATTGGAGCACCTGCTGTCAGGTCATTTGGTTTATACTGCACAGCTGTGGCTCTCCCCTTCCTGAACTTACTGCAAGTGTACCGTGAGGCTAAACAAGGTCTCAATTTTTCAAATATCGCACTGCTGTCACACACGTACATCAGCTTCTCATCATGCATGTCTATGACTACCGTCAGTGTATTTAAAATAGTCCATATACTTATAGGAACATGCAGCATAACCAGTTCGTTTAAGGGAACCACTTCCAGGGGAATGTAAGACATTCTCGTCTCTTGCTATTCTGGGATGGGCCTGTGTTTAGTTTACAGTGCGCCTTTTAGTCTTTCACATTGACAACACACTTAAGTTAGTTTAGAGGCACAGCTACAGGATGTTGTATTCTGCAAACTAGTGGGCGAATATAACATCTGTTTGCGCATTAACAAAAATAAGTAGTTAGTATACAGCCTCAAGCAAAACTGAAGAAGTGTGAAATCTTCCCTGAGGGCATTTTAGTTGTCCCATGCTCCAAGCTCAAAACTGAAAGAGACTGCACAGGGTTCACGCTGATCCTTAAAAAGTCTCTAAGGTCTAGTGTGTAGGATTTTGGGGCTCCAGTGGTGAGTTTGCAGAACTGGAACTTCTCCCATGTGCCAAGTGTTTAGAAGAGCCACAGTGGCCGACATGAAGCCCTTGTTTGATTTGTCTAAAATCAGTCCTTGGATAGTTTTAAAATTGTTTGAGACATGGGAAGTAGGATTTTATGATTGTTTTTTTTAAATCGGTAACATCTATATTTTTGAAATAATTTACAGGAACCAACAACTATTATTTTGTTTCCAACCTGGATGCTCAGAGCAGAGGATCCATTGTCTGTTAGCAAGCTGTCACTCTACCCTGGAGGACATGGGGGAGTGCACAGTCAACAAAAACTGGCTATTTAACCAACATTTCACGGCATGGCTGAAACTGGTCCAAGGCGATGCATATGAGGCTCATGTATTTCATGCAAAAAGTTTTCAAACTTGACATGATGGGAATCCCATATGCTGATTGAGAAACACAAAATTTGCAAGGACAGCTGCCAAGAAATGCCAGGTATTTCCCAGTATTGTTCTGCCCTCGGCTCTGCCTTTTTCTTCTTCTTTTTTTTTCAGCATTTAAAATAGTAGTACAACAAAGAATTTGCCTAAGTCATTGCACTTCATTTACCAATACCTTGTTAGGTTTTCCTTAAATTTGTTTCTGAGAAAACTTTCCATCAGATTCATGATATTTCCTTAAACGGCAGAATTATTCACACCTGTGTTCTTATGGTGAATCCTGTTCCTCGTACGTTTACAGTGCATGCCTATTAGTCCTAATTAGTATAGGTAAACACCCTGCAAACACAGAATGGTGAGGCCTCAAAGAGGGACATGAAACAGTACACCAAGAGAAGCAGTGAAAGCACAAAAGAGCTGTAGAAAAAACATTAGCCTTTTTAGAGTAAATACGTTCGCCCTCACACTGAGAGCTAACAGCCTTCCTCCCATTGTCTGTCTGAGGTTGTGATAACGATCAGGTTCTTTATCCAACTGTGGCTGAACTACAAACTGAGCTGAGCTTTTAGAAGTCAAAATATAGTTAAAGGGAAACTTCACCAATTTTCAACCAGCTGTGGGTAGTGTGTGTAAATGAGCTGTGGTACACTTTCCTACATCTAACTAGTGCCGAGATCTCCCAGCAAAACTCTGGATGACACATTTTGTGGGCTATCATCCAGTAGAATTTCCCTGGCTCACAGGCTATTGCTCAGACTACAGGCTGTACTTCTATATATTGGTATTGCCCACCACCCATGCCACCACACAAAGGGTATAGAAGTGGATCAAGTGACAGACCCGGCCCTCTCTTTCTCAAACTCAGACCAAACTCCAATCAAACATTAAAACTAGGCGGTGCTGACCGAATATAAACTAAGATTCTGTTACAATACTGCCTGTTTCTCACCTAAAATGTTTACAGAACATATTTTAGTGCCCTGTTTAGCTGTAATCACTAGAGTTCGTGAACAGAAAGTGGGCACCATTGAGAAATTGAGATTGAATGCTATAACTAGTCATCACTGATCAAATATAAACCAAAATTCTGCTACTGCACTGCCTATTTCTGGCCTAAAAATTTTTCAGAAACATGCGTTAGCTTACTGTTTAACTGCAGTTCAAGATTGTTTCGTTACCAGCCAGCCGCCATTGCATTTTGTCACCTGCCAGCGGGAGTGCTTATTGGTCTGGTGCGGCACTGTGCATTCTGGTAGTTGTAGGTTTTCTACCTCTTGAGCAAAAGCGAACGCCACAGCCCTTTACCTCTGTTTTCCCTCGTCATTTTGCAACATTTTCAAAGGTATTTGTGTCTTTCCACTGCATAGACAGCCTAGTTTAATGAAAAGACCATCTTTCCTGACGTGAAATACTTTATTAACTCTTGTCTCAACAGCAACCCACCATCGACAGCTATTCAGAGGAGGGCTTCAAGCCTGATTCCATCACAGGAAACATAGAGTTTCAGAACATCTTCTTCAGCTACCCCTCGAGGCCGGACGTCCAGGTACTTCCACATAGCCACTTTTACTGAACTCTAAAACAGACATGACAGTACTTCATCCTGTATCTCATTATTGACATTGTTATCATTTGTAGATATTGAATAACTTGTGTCTGAGTGTGAAGAGTGGACAGACCATAGCCTTGGTGGGTAGCAGTGGCTGTGGTAAAAGCACCACGATCCAGCTGCTGCAGAGGTTCTACGATCCTCAGGAAGGATCTGTAAGTGATTTCTGATTATGATATGATTTCTAAACCACTTCATTCAAAAGATTAATTCAGTATTTGTCATCATATCCTTGGTGGACTCTAAATGAGCAGTTAAAAAACACTATTCTTTATCAACAACAGGAGATGCCATTTCAAATATGCATTGTTGTGTTTAGATGTTGATAACGTTCTGTGTCTGTTTGACTCCTGCATTTTAGGTGACTATTGACGGTCATGACATCCGTTCTCTTAATGTCCGCTACCTGAGAGACATGATTGGAGTGGTGAGTCAGGAGCCCATCCTCTTTGCCACCACCATCTCTGAGAACATCAGATACGGCCGACTTGATGTGACGCAGTGGGAGATTGAACAAGCTGCCAAGGAGGCTAATGCCTACGACTTCATCATGAACCTTCCTGATGTATGATTGTATTTATGACTTCTTGTCCTCTGTGCTTATCAAGAACTGCGTCAACCACTTACTTATATCTAACTCTTGTTGAGCAGAAGTTTGAGACAATGGTCGGAGAGCGAGGGACTCAGATGAGTGGAGGACAGAAGCAGAGGATTGCAATTGCTCGAGCTCTAGTCCGCAACCCCAAAATCCTGCTGTTGGACGAAGCCACATCTGCTCTTGATGCTGAGAGTGAGACTATTGTACAAGCTGCACTCGACAAGGTACTTCTACACCTCATTCAGAACACAACTGTAGGGTTTACTTTGCACTTTGAATCTGACACAGTTAAAATACACTTACTACAACAAGGAGTACTTTAGTTTATTGATTTCTTTAGTGACACTAATGGCACAGGTTTAGAAATGTTGGTCTGTCTGTTGGTCGGTCCACCGCTTTGGTCCAGACTGAAATATCTATCGATTACCATGAAATTTTGTACAGACATTCATGGTCCCCAGAGGCTGAACCCTTCTGACTTCAGTGATCCCCTGGGCCTTTTCCTCTAGCGCCACTAACAAGTTTGTTTGTAGTGAATCCTCTCGGCTATGGATGAATTAAGAAAAACTAGAGACTGCGTTCCAAGATTGTGCTCCATTCATTTCCATCAAAGCTTCTGCAGACTTCCTCATGCTGTCTCTGGCCCGTAGAGCAAAAATAGACTGTGTTCAGACTTCCTTTGGTTGAGGCAGTTTACTTCCTGTCGGCTCCTCACACACAAGAATGGGATTAAATATCATAATCATACAGCTGCTTTAGACCCAAACTTTATTGGAGGTTATGGACCAAATTCTGATTATACAAAACTTAATTTCAACAAATAAATTCACAATTTTACAGACATTTATTTTCTAATGTATGTATGGTAAAAAGTATTTTTGGGCTGCCTGCGTGCGCCATGTGATACCGCAATATTGAGTGTGGTGATTGCAGTAAATCACCTCCAAAGCTGCTCCTTGGTCTCAGCAAATACTTGATGGATATCCATAAAATAAAGTATATATATCCATGGCACCTATAAGATGCAAGGACTTTTGTGATGCTCTGACTTTCCCAGTAACACCACCAGCAAGCCAAATTTGAATTTGTCCAGCACTACTGGTTTTTGAACAAATATTTGCCACAGAGATTATTTTCTGCAGTAATCCAAAATCAAATGGAAAAATCCCAATGGCGATCTTAACTTTAGTGTTTGTCTACAAATAAACATAATTCCTGCAGCACTCTATAATGGCATTCTAATCCCCCCTGACCCTATGTTCACCCTACAAGCAATAACGCAAAGGCGCGACAAGCTACATTATCGCAGTCGCCATGGAACTGTTGCTCAAGCATTTGTTAACATGGTTACGGCATCACAGGCTTGGGTGTCTGCTACTTGCGAGAATGCACCTCAAGTGAACGCCATCTAAAGTTTGTATTAAGTCATAAAAATATTGATGCGATCAATCAGTTCCCTCACTTTTGGCCTCCTGCTGCCACCCCATTGCATCCCTGTGTGCACTGCAATGCACAGAAACGAAGCATAGCATCAGCTAAGTTAGCTAAACAACACAGTACCACAGCTAGAAAACAAAAACATGCAATTAGTTGATACTTTACCGTGTCATTGAAGTGCTGGATAAGTTAAGGCCAGCTCAAGTTTCGTTTGTAGCACTTCACGAACGTCAGCAGCAACAAGTGTCGGGCGTCAGTCTGTAGCTTCATGTCACCAGCTTCCACTTAAAATGGCATGTATCCTGTTGCTGCGCCGCTCGTAAAGTGAGCACAGCATTAGTGTTTAATGCTAAATAGCAATTGAAACCATACTAACTTGCTAAATTAAGATGGTGAACATGGCAAACACCACATTAGCATTTTCATTGTAAGTGTGTTAGCATGCTGATGTTAGCATTATGCTCAAAGCACTACCACTGTGCCTAAGGGCTCATTTATGCTCAGTGTTAGACGAAGATGGACAGAGCCTTCTGTCCCTACTCTGTGTTTATTTTGTCCACATTTGTGCACGTTTTCAGAAAGCTTACAGATACAAACAAAAGAGAGAAGTACCACCGGATTGTGGAGGCAGTGTTAGCTAGCTTAAGCAAGATGCGACCGCAGGAGATGACAAATCAATGTAAATGTAAATAAAACAAATCTGTAATATATAATAATATATAGTCAAAGCAGTCGAAAGAATTCTCTGTCCACATATTGACATGTACTTAATGGCAGTACAGACCACCGCTGTCTACAACGCTGCCTCTGTTTAAGGGTACAATATTACGACCTCCTCCACTGTCGCCTCGATTGTTGTTGTATGAAATGTTTGACTCTGCCCTCTAGTGCCATTTATTGACTGTATCCAGGCCATCATAAAGGACGCATAGACGTATGAGGGCAGGGATGTTTACGACATTTGAAACTGACCTATCTATTTTCATTCGTAAAGGGAGTACAAATGGGCCATAAAGCTGACAGCCATAGACTTTTAGTTTTATCACTATTGCGTGTCAGCTGCAAACATGTTGTATGTACAAGTTAGCTCATTCTTGCAAATGTAAGCATTGAAACAAGAACTCAGACACATCTTTGTGTGCAGGTCCGACTGGGTCGTACCACCATAGTTGTTGCCCACCGCCTCTCAACCATCAGAAATGCTGACGTCATTGCCGGCTTCCAAAACGGTCGAGTTGCTGAGCTGGGGACTCACAGCCAACTGATGGAAGAGAAAGGAGTCTACCATACACTGGTCACCATGCAGGTAACATAGACACACATAAACACTTTGACGCACCATTTGGGCAGTCTGGAAGTCAAGGGGAGTTTTCATAATGTTCAGTCTTTGATATTGTTTGTGTTTGTGGTTTCCTCCCGTCGCTTTCTGCCGCAGACCTTTCAGGAACTCGAGGAGTTGGAAGAGGCAGAGTTTGAGCTGTCTACAGATGGGGAGAAGAGCCGCTTAGTCAGGACCCCCTCTCGGTCCTCTCTGCGCAGGAGGAAGTCCACTAGGGGCTCCTCCTTTACCGGCTCAGTGGGAGAGAAAGAAGAGAAAGAAAAGCTCAAGGATGGAAATAAGGAGGAGGTGAGCTGTGTTGCAACATCTCTGGGGTTTGAGTGGCTTGGTCAACACCACTATTACCTGAAATTCATATATCATTAGATGTCAAAACAGGCTTTTAACAGGGCTGAGAGATTTTCTTTTTTCAGGCTTTAACAGGTTTTGTTACAGTGAAAAATCTCTTCCTGAAAAAAAGGGAGAAAGGCACAGGGAAAGGAGGTGTGACTCAGCTCTTTCTCCCTCTGTCTGTAGGATGACAGTGCTCCACCCGTGTCGTTCTCTGAAGTGATGCGTCTCAACCTTCCCGAGTGGCCGTACATTTTGGTTGGGACCATCTGTGCCATCATCAACGGTGTGATGCAGCCACTGTTCGCTGTCATCTTCTCCAAGATCATCACTGTATGTAACTCACAGTATCTGTGTACCACAAGTTACTTTACTGCTTCATGTTCACTGCAATATTTGTCAGATGTTGTAAAAGGTGTTTTTCCCCCCTCTCCTTTCAGGTGTTTGCAAACCCAGATACAGAGGTTGTTAGGCGAAAAACTGGATTCTTTTCTCTGATGTTTGTCGCTATTGGAGCTATAAGCTTTGTCGCCATGTTTCTACAGGTAAACGCGTACAGACACACACACGTGAATTTGACGTACATTTGTTTTGTTGGTGTGTTTATTGCCCTCAGAGGAATAGTTTGATGTTGTGGAAAATAGACTTCTTTAATTTCTTGATTTGCGACGAGATCAAACCGCTTTAGAAAGTTGCAGAGAAAAGGTGCAGCGGTGTGAACTGGCAGTCTGAGCTCGACTCAAGCCGACAGATCGTGTCACCTCCAACTCAGCTGCATTTATATGCAGATATTTGAGCGGTGCTTGGTCTGGTGCCCAGATATCTGCTGGCTACACCACCCCAGCCAAAGATATTGGCCGTCGCCCCTAGAGTCTTCATCGTCATTAGACAATAGTGGATGCGTTCTGAGATTGCAGGAAGCCTGGCTCTGTCAGGAGCGTATCTGTGTTCCCAGGGTCCTATGTTTCCCAGTTCAATATTCTGTTAACTCATATCAACCCTTCTTATGTGTTCGTGCCACTTTCTTGTCACTCTCTGTCTCTAAGATAGCCTTGGTGTCCTCTGACTGTCAATACATAAGACATATCAGACAAAGAACCATAAATAGACCAAGAAGTAAGATTATGACTGATGAGAAAGATTGCAGGTGAAGGTTCAGACCTCTTTTCCAGGTCTGTTTGGAGAGAAGAATAGTTAGTTAATTTTCACCTTAACCTGACCTTCGACCTCTTTCCTAACCTTAACCTGACTCGAGATGGGAAGTAAACCTTGCCCTTGATCTCTTTTCTAATCCTTTGTTAGCCCTTTTTCATTCCCTAATTGATTTTGTTTTTTTATTCTTTCATTCTTATAAAAGATTTTAAGTTCTTAGGCCACAATTAATTTTGGAACAGTCATTCAACAGAAAGAGCAACTATATTTTGACAAAGACCTGTGGCCAGCACAATTTCATCACTCTCAGAGTCATGATTTTAGTCCCCTAACCTAACCTAAACCTAATGTCATAATAAATGAATGCAGAGCTGGGGAACATTGGACCTTGGAAACCTCAGCATAAATAAGCTTAAGTGCACCTCTAAAGCTCACTAATTAACACATTGTGTCTTGTTTGTTTAGTCGGTTCACAGGACAAATGTAAACACAAGTAACTTTGGAAAGAGCTGGGCTAGCTGTTTCCCCGTTTCCAGTCTTTGTGCTGAGCTAAGCTAACCATCCTCTGCGTGCTGTATGTTTACTGGACAGACATCAAACTTCTCACCTATCTCTCAGCAAGAAAGCTAATAAACAAATTTCCTTTCTTTACCCAGATGATAGTGTTGCAGTAAAAACACACGTGGCAGTTAGTCATAGAAGTTCACGTCAATGTCCAGGTGTGCTCATGTCCTCTGTCCTTTGTCTGTCTAAACTCTTAACAGGGCTTCTGTTTTGGTAAATCTGGAGAGATTCTGACCCTCAAATTGAGACTCGGGGCCTTTAAGTCCATGATGAGACAGGTGAGTGTTACCAACTGAAATGTGAGACCTTCACAGGGTGGGAACTAAATTAGTAATAACAGAGTCATGGTTTCGACCCTCTTTTTCCTCACCTCTGTTATCTCTCTGTCAGGGCTGAGCTTCTCCAGATACTGAGTTCTTAATAAACAATAACTAATAATGTTGTTTTTTTTAAAACTTTGTTGATTATCTTGTAAAGTCTGATGTTACAGAGAGATAAGGTTTTCAGGTGGTAAATGGACGTGCACTTATATAGCACCTTTCCAGTCTTCTGACCACTCAAAACGCTTTTTTTTTACACTACGAGTCACATTCAAACACTAATTTATATACTGGTGGTCAAGGCTACCTTACAAGGTGCCACCTGCTACTAAGTTTTTAACACACTCACACACCGATGGAACAGTCACCAGGAGCAAACTGGGGTTCAGTATCTTGCTCAAGGATATCCGGGGATTGAACCGCTGATCTTCCGGCTCTAATTAGTGAAGGACCCACTGTACCTCTGAGCCACAGCCACCCAAAGATGGTCAAAAGCTAAATGGTTTCAATACAGTAGAAGTCAGAACAATATGGCACTCAAGCTCAAAATATTATCTCCATAGATTTATTTTCATACCCAGATTGGACACCAAGATGGCTCGTATTCATTCCAATGGAGCTGCTCTCCTGTCTCATATGCCAAATAAAGTTTTGAGAGTTACCTCTCTGCTCTTAGACTTAACATTGTTAAAACACCATAGATTTTTTACAATTTTTACAATTAACTCTCAGTTTATGTTAGCTATTCATTTTCATTACCAAAAAAAAGTCAATCCCTGTTTTCTTGTAGGACCTTGGCTGGTTTGACGACCCTAAAAACAGTGTCGGAGCGCTTACTACCAGACTGGCCACAGACGCTGCCCAAGTGCAAGGGGTAAGTCTCACCAGCTATCACACACGTGCGCACACACAACTCAAGTCAAACCAAATCATAACACAAGTGATCACAGGACACTTTACAGAGAGAGCGCATCTAGATCATACAATGAGCCAACTACTCAAAGGAATTTTCTAATTACTTTCGTCCGTTGTGCGGCAGTAGCAAGGAAAAGCTTCCTTTTAACATATTCGAATTGAACAGCCAAATCTTCGACTGATATAATTCTGAGTCAGGTACAGTCCTAGTAATGAAAACAATAATGATAATGGACGAAGGACTAATAATAATATCTGTGGACATCAAGCAGGATCACGGCAGCAGGTGCCACCCCAATCCAAGAAAACTGCCAGCTCAGTGTATCCTCCAAAAGTCCCCCTGCAGACTAGGCAGCCTAACTAGGGGCTGGTTCAAAGCAAGCCTGAGCCAGCCCTAACTAAAAGCTTTATCAAAGAGGAATTTAGCTACAGCACTATCGATAGACATCTAGTACCTAACAAAGTTATTTGACCAGTGAATCAGAAAAAACTGTGATCTTGTCATCTGCTTTGTTCCCGTCTTCCACATCTGCTCAGGCCACAGGAGTGCGTATGGCCACGCTGGCCCAGAACATAGCCAACATGGGCACCAGTTTGATCATCTCCTTTGTGTACGGCTGGGAGCTGACCCTGCTCATCCTGTCTGTGGTGCCTGTCATGGCATTGGCTGGAGCTGTGGAGATGAAGGCGCTCACTGGAAATGCTGCTGAAGACAAGAGGGAGCTGGAGAAGTCTGGAAAGGTGGGGATTCAGTGTGGGGCTCTCCAAGGACAAGCACCAGTTGTTAAAACATCGACCTCGTGATATGTAATGATGTTTGTATGGTTTGTCTCTACAGATTGCTACGGAGGCCATCGAGAATATCCGAACTGTTGTCTCTCTTAACAGAGAGCCCAAGTTTGAGTCTTTGTATCAGGAAAACCTCGAAATACCATTCAAGTACGGAAAATTCGATTTTTTTAAAACACAGCTCCGAACAAAAACTATATATGTATTTTAATGAAATTTGATTGATTTGAGAAGTGCGCTCTCTCATGACACCTCTCTATATCTCTCTGTACAGGAACTCCCAGAAAAGCGCCCATGTCCACGGTATTACCTTCTCCTTCAGCCAGGCCATGATCTACTTTGCTTATGCAGGCTGTTTCCGCTTTGGAGCCTGGCTCATTAAGGAAGGAAGGATGGATGTCGAGGGAGTGTTTCTGTGAGTTAACAGACAGCATGACTTTGTCTTGTCTCTTAATCAGGAGATTGAGTTCCAGTTTATGATAAAGAAGATGAACAGTTTGCGTGGACTTGTAGGTTTCAGCAGGGAATATCAGCAAAGCATTTCTGTTGGGAGGAGAGGCTGTTTATATGGCTTTTAATCATTACCCCGGCCTGAAGTATGTGAGGGGCCACTGTGAATGTGTTAACTGTGAACACACGTGTTTTAGGATGCTGATGTAACTCAGTGTCATCGTTGGGAGGAGCCTCCACCTTCACTTATTTTCTACCTGTTGCACACAGAAGAAGTCCAAAGGTCACACACTGAGCTTCTGAAGGAGCATAAAACTATAAAACACAGAAATATGAACTCTCCAGCGCATGGAACAGTACACAAACACATGCTATAAACCTTCAAAGAGAGGACCGACGGAGAGTCTCTGCAAGCATGTAGGCCTACTTGCTTAATGTCCGCACATCTGATATATAGAATTTTCTGATCATTTAGTTAGAGTGAGTGAAATTTCTGATATTGTGCCACCACGCTTTAATGGTGATGCAAGCTAGATGACCTAGCTACCATGACGTTACCCATTGGTTTGTGGACTGTTGTTCTGAAGACTTGAGTTTGGGATTTTGGCCATTGTCATCCTGGTTTTTTGGAGCAAGTAGTGACCATGTTTGGACGAAAGGTTGGAGCTGTGGATGAGTGAAGTTGGATTTGACTCGTAGGCTGCGGGGAGGCCTCACAGACGGCCTGTCACTCAAGTGGCCCCACCCTTAAACAATGACTAACTTTGATAAAATGTAAACGGGGGAGTTATAAATAAAAACTGACTCCCTGTACAGTCATTATAAATGTTGAAATTAGCTAGAGACCAGAACATTCTTTGTACCAGGCTATAAATACATTTATTTCTGCTGTTAAGTTGGGCATTTTAACATGGGGGTCTATGGGGATTTACTCTGTTTTGGAGCCAGCCTCAAGTGGCCATTCAAGGAACTGCAGTTTTTGTCAAGTCATGTTTTCAGGGGAGCTCATGTCTCATTAGGAGGATCCAAGCTCCCTCTGACTCCGCTGTGGTTCACAAACCAATGGGTGATGTCATGGAAGCTACGCCCAAATACGGTGAACCAAAGAGGTGGACCAACAACCTGAAAGCCATGTTGCTTAAAGGGCCAGTGTGTAATATTTGGCATGGTTTATTGTCAAATCTGAATCTGAATCTGAATATTCTACCCATTAATATGTTAATATAAGTGTATAATCGCTATAAAATAAAATTCGTTTGGTTTTCGTAACCTTATAATTATGCTTTTATATATATATATATATATATATATATATATATATATATATAGCAAGGGTCTTGCTTTAGAGAGGTCGCCATCTTGCGCTGCCATGTATGTACGGCAGCCCGAGCAGACAATCCAGCCAGCCGGAGAACGCGTTTCGCGTGTATAAATAAACCAACGAAGACAGCGGAAGGAAGGAAGAAGGAGGAGGAAACACCCACTCAGTATGGTAAACGAGTATGTGTGTATGGAGTGTGTGTGTTACACTAGAAGAGTCAGAGTTTGAGACGGAGTCTTTTACCCCCTGGAGTGTTACCGGAGTTTTTGGAGTGCTCAAATAAACTGGCCTTTTTCCCGAACGCTACTCTGGTCTCCTGCTCGTGAGGGATTCATTACAATATCGTAACATGGTTTAGATTTCTAAATAAATATTCACCTCGTTGCTAGATAGACCTACTCCTGAAAAACTGGTGTCTGCGCAAGGCTTTTTGTCCCTACGAGGCCACGGTCATTTACCCGACGGGAGGGGTGAGCGAGTGAGCCCTGCAATTTAGAATTTGACCACTGATGTCACTGTTTTCAACCCATTTTACACACTGGCCCATTAAAAATGTTAAATCTAAGTTGGAATCAATTAAGGGGAACAAATAAAAGGAGATACTGGGAACGCTGGGTGACTAAATAAGTGAATTATCTTCATCCATTCAACATTTGATAGAACTCTATTCACTATTTTATCTTTTCTTCATAAACAAAAAATTATACAAGTGGCATATAAAAATTTATTAATTTGCAAAACAGTCCATGAGTCAGATTCAACACAGCATTATGATGATGACTTGTGCACCTTTCACCTGTGAGCTGCAAACACAACACCCCTTCATTTGTTGTATTTAAAGCTGTAAACACCTGAGCCAATTCATCATGACATGACGGAAAACTGAACTCAACAGAATGGCTTGTGTAATTAGGGGACAAAAGAGGAAATGGTGTTTCTTTTCACATATGAACACCTACAAACATGTGATGTTGACACAGAGGTTAAGCTGTCATTGGCCCATGTTATCTCAGTGTTATGTAATCACGTGTAACGCTCTGTTGAGTAGTAACTGTGAAAGGTCAAACTAACGTGCATCTGACTTCCTCTCCAGTGTGGTTGCGGCTGTTCTGTACGGTGCCATGGCTCTCGGAGAGGCCAACTCCTTTGCTCCAAACTACGCCAAGGCCAAAATCTCAGCTGCCCACCTGATGATGCTGCTGAAGAAAGAACCTGCCATTGACAATCTGTCACATGAGGGAGAGTCACCGGTACATAACAGAGCCCCACACACACTAAACACGTCACATACAACACAGCTCTTTACACACATGCTAACATATCACTCCTCTGTGTCATCTTTTAAAACCGCAGGAGAAATTTGATGGTAACGTGCACTTTGAGGGTGTTAAGTTTAACTACCCCTCCCGCCCTGAGGTGCCCATCCTCCAAGGGCTGAACTTGAAGGTGAGCAAGGGAGAGACTCTGGCGTTGGTGGGGAGCAGCGGCTGCGGAAAGAGCACCACCATCCAGCTGCTGGAGCGCTTCTACGACCCCAGAGAGGGGAGAGTGGTGAGCAGCTACACCCACGCTCTGTGTACACTAACACGTGCCTCTTCACCTACTGTCATCTAGCTAATGGTTAGCTCACCGGTGTGTTTATGGCTGCTTTACAGCACTGTACTCGGAGACAGGGACCTAGAGACTGTGTGAGGCCTGTGTAGCGTGTGTGTTTATCTTTACAGCACTGACCAGTTCATTTTATCATGATGGGATTGCTGGTTTTGCTGACAGTCGTCTGAGAGTGTAAAGAGTATTTATTGCTATCTCCTGGTCTCTCACGTTATGACAAGGTCACTATTTTAAAGGTCCTCACAGTTCACATTTGACGTTTGATATTTTTTTCAAACATGTAAAAAAAAAAAAAAAAAGACATGAACTTACAAACAATGAAGACAGACAGTAAAAAAACAGTATTTACAATCATTAATTTTATTTATTATATTAAATCATATAATATATATTAATTTTTATACTATTTTTTTCATTGTTAATTACAGAAAAAGAAAATATATATATATATAACTTGTCCTGCTGTCTTTTTATATTTAAATAAGTGAACATGTGACTTATACAAAGTATGAATATATTAATTTTATTTATTATATTATACAATATAATGTAATAATTTTTCTCATTGTTAATTACAGAAAAATAGAATATATATATATATATATATATATATATATATATATATATATATATATACACACACACATGTTTGAGAAAGTAAACAGTAATCCCTGTGACCAAATAGTGAATGTCAAACCCCTTCTTCAACCCTGTATTTCCTGAATATTACATCTGAATACCTTTTAAATTGGTGTATGTTTGGACATCGCTTGAGCTCCACATTTAAACTGCTCCATGAATTCACTCCACATACTAAAAAACAAAAACTCCCCCCTCCCCCTGCTTTACGTTGCGGTCGGACATGGATTTCTGTTGGAGAACTGAAGCAGTTCTGTTGCTCTCCTCAGAGCCAGACTCCATTGAGAAAAACAGTGATTTAACATCGCTGATCACAGGAGCTGCTGGTCTACTGCTGCCTCCATCAGTTTGTTTGTTTGTGTTACTGTGTGATTTTGGTGTTTAAATGGGTAAGTTTGAATTTACCAAAGTCACAATAACACAGACTAACTTACTTATTGAGGCCGTGGTAGATCAGCAGCTCCTGTGATCAGCTATATTAAATCAGTGTTTTTCTCAGTGGAGTCTGGTGGCTTTGGTAAGAGCATAGAAGCAAAACTAAAGCCATTAACTGCTTCCATCCGAACAGGCCATCTGACATTGAGGCAAAGCAGTGAAAATATTCCAAATAAAACACACACTTAACTGATATAGATTTTGTTTCAGGTGGGACTTTTTTTAGGTGGCTAAATTACGTTTTGTTGCTGCCGTCATGCACAGCAGTACACTGCTTAGCTTAAGTTGCGGTTCTCCTGCTGCTTCTCCAAACTGAGTGCCTGATATTTTACTCAGGAGTTTGTGGCAACCAAAAAAAGAGGCCAAAAAATTAAAAAAAAATTTAAACAGTCACGCATGTTTTAGACATCAAGCCCCATCACTCCTTCTACAATAATAACTGCTAACATTTTCTCCTTCAGCTGCTGGACAATAGGAACGCAAAAGAGCTCAACATCCACTGGTTGAGATCCCAGATAGGCATCGTATCCCAGGAGCCCGTGCTGTTCGACTGCACCTTGGCCGAAAACATCGCCTACGGAGACAACAGTCGCACCGTGACCAAGGAGGAGATAGAGGAGGCTGCTAGAGCGGCCAACATTCACAAATTCATCGACGACCTGCCACAGGTAACTGCTGTGATGTGTCAGTCATGACATAGGTGGAAATAAAAGAGCAGTGTGATGATTTATATCGATCAGTTATAATCTTTACAACATCTCAAGGCCCTCACTGAGACAGTCGGGATATAATGTCTGTCAGTGTGCCAAGGATTATACAACAGCAAGCAATACAACTCACGTCAAGGTTATTTAATCATACGAGTCAAGGACTGGGCACCCAAATTACACTTAAATTATTCAGTGTTTTCCCTTAAGTGATGACTCGTCTTTTACCTCTAGTGGTGTTGAGTCTTTTATCTTAAGTGGAAACTAGTGTTTTACCTCTAGTGGTGTCGAGTCTTTTACCTTAGTGGAAACTAGTGTTTTACCTCTAGTGGTGTCGAGTCTTTTTCCGTAAGTGGTGTCGAGTCTTTTACCTTAAGTGGAAACTAGTGTTTTACCTCTAGTGGTGTCAAGTCTTTTACCTAAAGTGATGTCTAGTCTTTTACCTCTAGTGGTGTCGAGTCTTTTTCCTTAAGTGGTGTCTAGTCTTTTACCTTAAGTGGAAACTAGTGTTTTACCTCTAGTGGTGTTGAGTCTTTTCCCTTAAGTGATGTCTAGTCTTTTACCTCCAGTGGTGTCTAGTCTTTTACGTTAAATGGTGTCTAGTCTTTTACCTTAAGTGGAAACTAGTGTTTTACCTCTATTGGTTTTTAGTCTTTTACCCCTAGTGGTGACTAGTCTTTTACCTTAAGTGGTGTCTAGTCTTTTACCTCTAGTAGTATCTAGTCTTTTACTTAGTTTTGTCAAGTATTTTACCTTTAATGGTGTCTAGTCTTTTACCTCTGGTGGTGTGTAGTCTTTTACCTAAGTGATGTTAAGTCTTTTACCTTAAATGATGTTTAGTCTTTTACCTTAAGTGGTTTCTAGTCTTTTACCTCTAGTAGAGTCTAGTCTTTTATATCTAGTGGTATCTAGTCTCTTAGCTTATGTGATCTATGTTATGTTATGTTATCTAGTGTTTTAACTGTAGTGGATTGTGTTCCTTTTACCTTTAGTCATGTCAAGTTTTTTTTTTTTTTTTTTTTTTTTTGTTACCTCTTGTGGTGTCGAGCCTTTTATCTTAAGTGATGTCTAGTGTTTTACCTCCTGTGGTAAGTAGTTTGGGCTATATTTGCCCAAGAGGAAGTGTCCCTGGTTCTTCATTTTATGGATCCATAATTTCTTTATAATTTCCTGGGTAGGTAAAGGTAAACTAATGTACACACAGTGTTCAAATCAGTACATTTCTTTATTGAGAGAATACTCTATTCAGCTGAACATGCAAAAAATGTGAAATAAGTGTAAAAGTATATGGAAAGTAAACTTTCCAATAATTAATAAATAATCTATGATATGTTACTTTAGATTAAATGTTGCAGTTCTTCCAAGAAACTCTCAGTCATCAACTGCTTATGAACTAAACTAAACAAATCCCAACTAACATATAGTCTCAGACCTGTCTCTGTATTACCATTGTAATTAGTACCAATTTTATGTTTCTTTCTAGGAAACTACTGACTCATAAAATAAAGTGTTGCCACACCATTTCTTCAGTACAAAGTATTTACAATGAAAACTGGATTACAGGATGCTTCTGTCATGACTTTGGCCACTTCCTCTCTCCCTCTGTTTGTATGAGCAGAAATACGACACTCAGGCAGGTGACAAAGGAGCGCAGCTGTCAGGTGGCCAGAAGCAGCGTATAGCCATAGCCCGAGCCATTCTCCGAAACCCCACAGTGTTGCTCCTGGATGAGGCCACATCCGCGCTCGACACTGAGAGTGAGAAGGTAAGTGTTAGGTGTGGGAGGGCTAAACCAAAGATGTTTTAGGACCAAAGGAACTTTTTCATAGTTCTAAAAACCCATCTTTTTGTTGTGTCTTAACTAGGAATGATCTTAGTTCTTAGAACGCTGTTTTTAAGGGACTTTTTAGCTCCTATTTCAGAGGAAGTGCTCCTCCAGCACAAGAGGAACCATCTGTGCATTCCAATACCCATACTACCATTCTATTTAGTGTGCCAGAAATAGATTTAGTATGTCCCAATGTATGTCAAATGCATTATGCCAAAAAAAAACAGGATGTTCTACTACATGCGGTCAAATTTTGTAATATGCAAGCCAGCATGCTTTACTGGCTATTCTGACCCACAATCCTCCGCACAGTGGAAGATGATGGATGACAGCACAGTCAAGCACATTAGTGGTTTAAATGAACAAAATAATCATAAAGATAATATGTCCCGACCCTGTACATACTGCATGCAACAGTACATACTTTTCAAGGGCAGCTGTAGTAATTTGTGTGGAAATATCAGTTAACAAAAAAACTAATCTCAAATGTACCAAGTGGAAAATAACCTTCACAACGGTTTTAAAAGAAAGCATTTCATTGTTTGCTGTTGAAGGAATTTTACCTTAAGGGCTTTCTGCCAAAAAACTTTTCTCTGGTAGGTAGGTTTGGGAAAAAAGATCATGGTTTGGGTTAAATGAGGAGATATCTGGCAGAAAGCCCTGAGGGCAAACTTCCACGTGCTGACCCGTGGGCCCTCATGAGCTTTTATTTGATGATTATATGTAAACAACTGCTGTATTTGCTGTTTAACCGGTTAACTCAAACAACCTAATGTTCAGACACTACACTCCTTGCAGTTCAATTGATATGGACCATTTTATGATACAACCACCACAGCAGGTTCAATAAACGCGACTGTCAGACAAAAAACAAACAGTTTCAACTCACCTATGAAGCATTGTTGTAATCCACAGATTGATATTATCCCAACAGAAATGGTCATCATAAAAGTCTTCATACATTCCCAATAGTCCAGATGATCTAAATCCAAATTTCTCCACATAATTTCTTCAGTTTGCGTGGACTCCTCTGTATAAAAATGGTGGCTGAACTCTGACCTTTTGATTGACACCTTACTTGAGCCAATGGGAGCTTCCAGTTGCTATGGCATCAGTAGCCAACATGGGCATGTGTTGTAGAAAGAGCCTCCCTTACTTAATTTGGCATCATAGCCAATCAATAGCCAGTGATTGTCCCAATGGCTTATGGGTCTTATAGTCAATGAAACTCCTGACCTCCACAAGAGGTTTAAACTCCCTCTGGGCAACAGAGACTGTCATACATGTACAGAGATGATAAACAAATCGCTTCTCTGTTGTCTTGGGGTAAAAACCAGTCTGTCTTACCAATTTAGGAGTGCTTCATGTAGTCAAACTCTTAAATTAAAGTTAACCTAATCAGTATTAATGCAGTATGTACTCTCAGATTTTAATTAGTGTCAGAGCAGTGCTGCAGCGTCTTTAGTATCACCATGTATATATGACACAGGAAAACAAATATGAACAGGGAGAGGTACAAACCAACAGAGGAAGATGTAACAAGCTGCACCTTTCACCAGATGTTTTATATACGTTCATGTGAGGTCATTCTGCTCTTTCCAGGTGGTGCAGGAGGCGTTGGACCAGGCCAGTAAAGGCAGGACGTGCATCATCGTAGCCCACCGTCTGTCCACCATCCAAAACGCAGACCGCATCGCCGTCTTCCAGGGCGGAGTGGTGGTCGAACAGGGGACACATCAGCAGCTGCTGGCCCAGAGGGGAGTTTACCACATGCTGGTCACCACACAGATGGGCCACGGGAAGGAATAAGAGGACACAGGGAGCTATACTACACAGATTGTTTTTTATCTTAATGTTTCCAAAGATATTTATGTTTCCCTGCCCAGCTTCAGTGGAACTGTTGGATGTGTATGAACGTGTATGAATGTGTCTCGGCTTGTTTGGAGATTTGCCTCAGTGACCTTTTAGCTGTGTGAGAATTTGTCTTGCAGCTGTACCTCTTTGGGTCACCTGGTGTGGTCATCATCAGACAAGTTACCTTTCAGTCAGAAAGCCAAGTCAGCCAGGAAGTGGTTGTAGCCTCCACGTCTGAAAAGTGAAGGCAGTGCAGCAGCGCCTTAAAGGAACAGTGTGTAGGATTTAGTGGCATCTAGCAGTGAGGACAGCAGATTGCAACCTGCTGTAACTTCTCTTGTCTGGATTTCTTCAGTGTCCTTGTTCAGGAGGTTTTTAACCATGAGCTGAATTACCCGCAGAGGTCTCTTCTCCAAACCAAACCACAACACAATAAAAAACATAAAAGATAAAGAGTGATGTAAAATATTAGAACACCTACGCACAATGACAAGACCCATCCGACTCATTCATCCTTGTAGTTATGAGAGCTTTAAAGTCGGGTGAAGAGACCAATTCATGTAGTTTCAAATGTCTTTGAAGCAGTTTTATATTTGTCTTACGTCACTTGGCTGAAGCCGCACCTGTGCAGGTAGTCAGCGACACAACAACCACGTTAACACACGGATCATAAACAGGTTAGCCATGTCAATGTAAAAGCACTCACTCGCTAGTTTCAAGTCCTCTTCAATACAGCATGATATTCATTTTGTAAATTACAGTCCCAATGAGGCTCTCAGTCAGATCCATTCCTCGCACTTCCACAGCTCCACCCTCTCATCCAAACATGCTCAACTCTGGCTCCAAAAAACCAAGATGGCAACGGCCAAAATGCTGAACTAGAGATTTCAAAAGAGTCGTCTACAAACCAATGTGCAGCTACGTCCACTTCTTTTATACAGTCTGTGTTTTTTACTACTGTTTGTTAGCTGTCACTTTTATGGGCCTTTTTCACAGAGGATATGTTGACATGTGACAGCTGGAGAAGCACAGGTAACATTAATGACTGAACTCCAGGAACTCCTCATTGGAACACTCGAATATTCTTGGTAGCACCTGTTCTTTACTACAATCAGAAGTCCAAATGTCTGCTTTGGAAAAAGGTTTACTATACTGTACTCTCTCGTGTTTTCTCTTTTCTTCCTCTCTGTTTCGTCCAAGTTTGTGTCTTGTAAACTGAGACGTATTTACCCCTGCCCTCTCTTCACCAAGGTGAAGCTACTTGTAACATAAAAGCCTTAGCTGTTGATTCCTGGTGCCATCTTCTGTTAAATGCTCAATCTAACAGTACACTGGATTTATTATGTATAACACTGCATCATGTATACCTCTGACACTGGGACCATCATCACAAATGAGTTATGTTCTACAATATATGCATTTGTGCAAATTCTTTGATAATTGCTCTGATTGTTTAGATGCAACTTTATTTTTTTTACAGTTTGAGTGAATAATGGAGCAGAAGTGCCTGAAGATACTGTATACACAGAGCTGTGAAGATTTAAACTTTGGCTGCATCACTTGGAATCCTATTTTGTTTCTACAAAAGCCAGGGATTACTGTACTAACTTTTTTTTTGGTAGAATATGCTTGTTTGTAACTATTAAAGTTTTATATTCAATTAATGAACCTCATCGTGTGACTCATTTAACAGGACAAACACACACATGGAAATCTCTCAGCTTTATTTGTCAGAACAACTTTGCTACATTTCCAAAATCACATTTAACATTTTTACAATAATAGAAATGTAATTCAAATTTAAAATATTCAGATATTATTTAAATCTAAAGGAAGTACAATCTTATTCACATTTTGCCATTTCCATAAGCTTTGTAGACTTATTACAGATTAGGCTTTAAAAGCAGGAAAACAATGTTGGTGAATAACATTTTAAAGGCTTATTTATGTTTTACAGCAGTTAATGTAAAGTCATATGAACATTCCTCGTTAACTTGACAGACAGTACAAGGATAAAGGTGTGTGGTCCAGGCCCTGTAAGTGTAGTGACTTAGAAAGGAGGGTTTTGGTTTAAAAACAAAAAATGAGTCAACAATAAGTGATCCAGCAGTTTGTAGTACAAAACAATGTGTAGCACCTCAAGAGACTAAGTGGCAACTAAACAAAGTGGAAGCTAGCAAAATACAGTAGTAACGTTACGTCCTGCATAGCTAGCTAGTGTTTGCTGTTGTTTCTTAACAGTGAAAGTGAAAATCAGTGGATAGTGAAGAGCAGCATGATTAAGGGTCTGATCACACAGAAAGCTTTTTGCAGGATATCTGTGTGGTACATGAGACCCTATATAAAAGGGTGGATCATGGGGAGTACCACCAGTTGGTCCAGGAGCTTCTCCTTGATGATGGCTGGTTGCAGGCGTTTTTAGGATGACAACCTGCTATCGTCGGGCTATGTAGCACTGGGTATCCAGCAACCGCTACCACCAGTTTCTCCTCTATTTTTTACCAACTGTAAACTTGTTGTCGTGACCATGACAAAAAAAAAAAGAGATAACGTGGGGCATTTATCCGTTTTTTCAACTCGAGGAGTTCAGAGCACCCTGGCAAAAACGCCAGGTGACTGATGAGTTTTACACCACAGACAGTCAGTGAGCTGATCTGATGTGTTCAAGTGGTTTTTGTCAGTGACTATATGCTTGTCTT
Source organism: Epinephelus lanceolatus (assembly GCF_041903045.1). Taxonomy (NCBI): domain Eukaryota; kingdom Metazoa; phylum Chordata; class Actinopteri; order Perciformes; family Serranidae; genus Epinephelus; species Epinephelus lanceolatus. The sequence continues at coordinate 12,345,211 of NC_135743.1, read as the reverse complement.
ACTGACTATTTGTCTGCTTTTTACAATGTTGTCTTTTATGTTTGGTGAGCCAAAGACAAATTTCTACCCATGGTGGACAATAAAGATATAATCTATTCTATTCTAGTCTATGATCGTGGCCCCCAGCCTCCAACACTGTATCCACTTTTATTTATACAGCCATGATCCAGATACAGTGATGGCAACCGACCAGACTGCAAAAACTAGTCCTGCGACCTCATGTTACCCCTGTATTTCTAATAACGTACAGACAGGGAGTGCCAGCAGTATGTATGGCTGTTGGAAGGTTGAAGGAAGACTTTTATTTCTTCTTTTTGTTTTTGATCATACAAGGCACAAATAAAAACACACACCAAGAAGATATTCACTGATTTCTCAGATAAATTTCAACATCAGTTCAACTTAAACAGTTTAGTACTTTTGCTGCATATTGCTGTAGATTTTCACCATTTCCAAACATAAAACAAGGCAAATTAACCGTACTAATATCAAAGCTATTTTTTATGGGTTCAACTGGAATGTCTTTTACTATCGCAGAAACATTTAAGGCCAACGGTCAAAACAGCCAGAAGTTTTTTCTTTAGTTTTCCACCTTAAAACTGACACAAGTTTCATCCAAATGTAGCAAAAATTCTACCAAGTTTTCAAAAAAATCAGCAAAACAAATTTATTAACGTGCTTTCGATCAACTGCTGTTATGCAAATATTGGGAGCTGGTTCATCGAGATCAGCAGTGGGTGGCGGTACTGCTCCAGTGCAGTGCCACTGCAGGAGAGGGTGCAACAAGATGACATTAAGTAAGGGTTTTCATGTTAGGTACAATTGATTCATGCCATGCCAAAGTATAATTTCACCCCCACTCCTCTCCACCGCTGCTCAGCTTTCACATTAGTAACGTTATTCTGTACCAGAGTGCACTTGGGTCATCATCTACAGTGGGGAGAACAAGTATTTGATACACTGCCGATTTTGCAGGTTTTCCCACTTACAAAGCATGTAGAGGTCTGTAATTTTTATCATAGGTACACTTCAACTGTGAGAGACGGAATCTAAAACAAAAATCCAGAAAATCACATTGTATGATTTTTAAATAATTAATTTGCATTTTATTGCATGACAAGTATTTGATCACCTACCAACCAGTAAGAATTCCGGCTCTCGCAGACCTGTTAGTTTTTCTTTAAGAAGCCCTCCTGTTCTCCACTCATTACCTGTATTAACTGCACCTGTTTGAACTCGTTACCTGTATAAAAGACACCTGTCCACACACTCAATCAAACAGACTCCAACCTCTCCACAATGGCCAAGACCAGAGAGCTGTGTAAGGACATCAGGGACAAAATTGTAGACCTGCACAAGGCTGGGATGGGCTACAGGACTATAGGCAAGCAGCTTGGTGAGAAGGCAACAACTGTTGGCACAATGATCAGAAAATGGAAGAAGTTCAGGATGACGGTCAATCTCCCTCGGTCTGGGGCTCCATGCAAGATCTCACCTCGTGGGGCATCAGTGATCATGAGGAAGGTGAGGGATCAGCCCAGAACTACACGGCAGGACCTGGTCAATATCCTGAAGAGAGCTGGGACCACAGTCTCAAAGAAATCCATTAGTAACACACTGCGCCGTCATGGATTAAAATCCTGCAGCGCACGCAAGGTCCCCCTGCTCAAGCCAGCGCATGTCCAGGCCCGTCTGAAGTTTGCCAATGACCATCTGGATGATCCAGAGGAGGAATGGGAGAAGGTCATGTGGTCTGATGAGACCAAAATAGAGCTTTTAGGTATAAACTCCACTCGCCGTGTTTGGAGGAAGAAGAAGGATGAGTACAACCCCAAGAACACCATCCCAACCATGAAGCATGGAGGTGGAAACATCATTCTTTGGGGATGCTTTTCTGCAAAGGGGACAGCACCGTATTGAGGGGAGGATGGATGGGGCCATGTATCACGAGATCTTGTCCAACAACCTCCTTCCCTCAATAAGAGCATTGAAGATGGGTCATGGCTGGGTCTTCCAGCATGACAACGACCCGAAACACACAGCCAGGGCAACTAGGGAGTGGCATCTCAAGGTCCTGGAGTGGCCTAGCCAGTCTCCAGACCTGAACCCAATAGAAAATCTTTGGAGGGAGCTGAAAGTCTGTGTTGCCCAGCAACAGCCCCGAAACCTGAAGACCTGAAAACCTGGAGAAGATCTGTATGAAGGAGCGGGCCAAAATCCCTGCTGCAGTGTGTGCAAACCTGGTCAAGAACTACAGGAAACGTCTGATCTCTGTAATTGCAAACAAAGGTCTCTTTACCAAATATTAAGTTCTGTTTTTCTGATGTATCAAATACTTATGTCATGCAATAAAATGCAAATTAATTACTTAAAAATCATACAATGTGATTTTCTGGATTTTTGTTTTAGATTCCGTCTCTCACAGTTGAAGTGTACCTATGATAAAAATTACAGATTTCTACATGCTTTGTAAGTGGGAAAACCTGCAAAATCGGCAGTGTATCAAATATTTGTTCTCCCCACTGTACGTGACATTTTTGTTGCGCTACAAAGTAGAAAAGGTCGCCTAAGATGGACAATGCTGCCCCACGACTGTCATCAGTGCCAACAAGCAGAGCAGCAAGGCCGGATCTGCTGCTGTTTGATTTAGAGGCATCAGTATTTCACTGAGACTGTTTATAACTGGTTAAAAACTGCTTGTAGTCGCGTTACATAGTGTTTCACTTCTGTCTTTTGGTATAGTTGGATGGATCAGGGCACTATGTCCCTGTCCCTGTACTGTACAGTACACAGTGCCCTGATCCATTTACACTTCTCCAACAAACTGGTGTTTGGGGCCAATTGCACTTGGATCGGGGCCCAGGTCCAAGATATGAAAGCCTCCTAAAAGAGCGCCACTCAAACCTCAAACGAACGAAAACAATGGCTGTATAAAAACAGTGAGCTCACTGGACAATGGAAATTGTGTTTGAACAACAGTTAAAAACAGGTTTTTTTTAGTTTCCTTACACTGGCTTCCCATCTGTCCTATTTCCAGCCTAACCACCCCCAAAATTAAATACATTTTCCCCCGCTCGCTCTCTGCTTGTACATACTGGCTCCCGTAGCAGCTCTTTTTCTCTCCCTCTATCGCAGCTCAACTCCTCTTATCACCATTGTTGTATGAAGAGAACTCTGTTGGTGATGTTGTCTCGTATGTGAGACGAAGAATGGATGAGGAGAGACTCGTTGCTGGAGTCAGGAAATATCCCCAGCTAAACAACCCACTATCCCGTCATTACAAAGACAAAAGCCAAAAAAATACAGCCTGGCGAGTCATAGCTCTGGATATCAGCTCTTCAGGTGAGAAATCAAGTTTATTTAGGGGCTGTCCACACATGATTTTATGCTAATGCAGAGGTGGAGGAAGTACAGATCTTTCAGTAAAAGTAGTAATAACTTTGCGTGGTCGTTTCACAGCTTATTGATTGCAGGCATGAATTTTGTTGCACCTAACTTTAATCCATACACAAACTTTTTCATCATCCCCTAGAATGGAAAAGCACAAATTTGCATTTTATTTTGCTGATTTTGGTTAAAATTTGCACTTGATTTGGTTGGAAACCCAACCGGTGTCACTTCAACTTCTACTCACTGGAGGACAAACATCATAAAAAAAGGTCTTGAGCCTTAACATCATTTTAGCTTAAAGGCAGATCAATACTGTCAGGATTTAAAATTAAACATTTTCTACATAATTTACACAAGAATCATTAATACAAGAAAAACATATACACAGAAAATAAAAACTCATAGTAAAGTGTTTATCAATCACTACATGAAACAGAAAAGTTGATAGATTCTCCTAATGCCAGAGACGGTGGATATCACCTAACAGTACTGATTCTCTAACTTTGCATTGATCTTTGCTCAGAACAATTGTGACTATCTGTAGCTGTCGGCTCTCAGCTGAGGGTCTGTGAACCGTGTGTGCATTAATGTGTCAGTGTGGGTACTTATAGCTGAGATGTAGTGGCCAGGTGGAGCATCTGATGCAAGGAGCTGGAGAAGTTGTTGAATAGTATCACAGCGTCCGTCTCATGGCAAGATTTCCATGCTGACATGGAGATCACAATCCTGGAGGGAAAAAAGACATAAGGTAGCCATGATTGCAGTTGCTGAGATTACAGGGAAGGTAAACACTATCTCAGACTTTGATGGTGAAAACTGTGTTGAAAAGAACTTTTGCAGTTGAGTCACACTGATGCACACCATTGCCATTTCTGAAAACCTTTGATTTTGGCATATTTTGTGTAAGTTTTAAGGATCCGCCCGCAGGATATTTTTCAATTTAAGTTTTAACACCTCATACATAAATCATGACTGTTTCAGAAAAATATTTTAAGAAGAAGAAACAGCATCATGGAAACTTTTGTCTCGTCTGCCCACCTGTCATCTCTGATGCGATAGAAAAAGCCATAGCCGTGGTGCACCATGGGAGCCACGGCCCCCAGGATTGTAGTGTAGCCCACCAGACTGGACGACAGCACAAAGTTACCACCACCGCCACTGCAGACACAAACACAACTCAGTTACAGACAGACAGAAAGATGTCCCTAACACATCTCAACCAATGCAATGTCTTCAGTCTGCTTAAGGATTTCTGTACTGCAGCACAGTTTGTCAAACAGATCATTTATGAGAATGTCCGTCACGATCCAAAGGTAATTTTGTACCATCCCTTTAAACCTCAAATGTTTTTGCACCAACACCTATTGTTTAATTTACATTAAAGCCCAACCAACATGAGATCTGTGAGGCTGATGCTTTCATATTTGATGCCTTTATATTTCTTTGTAATTATTTTGTGCCTCTTTGCAGTTCCTTTGCATCTCTTTGTGGTAATTTTGAGTCTCTTCCTGGTCGTTTTTGTCATTGTTTCTCTCCTTCAGTTGAAAGGAGGTCCCTTTTTAATGTTTGGATTTTATGCAGTTTCATGAGTGTGCAATCAAAATAAAAAAGTTATTTGGGTGACATTTATTTCGCAGCTGAAGGCCAGGGGGTCCCCTGCCACTTTGGGCTCCTGGGCTCTAATCCATCAACGAGCGTGATAGCTCCAAAAGTGGCGAGTCATTGTATCAAACGCATCCCATATTAAATAAACAGTTGTGAATGGTTTGACCTAGGCCAGGTTGGCTGAAAACCTGTTTGGATGGGAGGGGGTATCTGTCAGAGCAAATAAAACATGAGCTTGTTGATTCATCCGGTTCTCAAGCTACTACTTCTGCATGTTATCCAGCATACTCACCTCTGCTGACACACTGAGGCTGTGGAAATAAGCTGACAACATGAACCTGCTGACATACGCCCTCTTCACCACAGACATGTTGATGTGTCATAGTAGGACAACGGCAAGTGAATTAACTTAATTCTATTAAGGTGAGCCAGCTGTGTGTGTTTGCTCACTGGGATGGCTCACTAGGACATGGTTAATGTTATTAGTCACACCTGTGCTTTTATCATTTAAGTCATTTAAGTCTGTATATAAAAAGCAGTTTTACAAAACAGAGAATGCCATTGTATTATCAGATAAAAGGTACATGCACACAATGATATAACCCACATAGACACACTGTTTCCAAAAACATGAGTAAGCTTTACAGCTCGTACCTCTTTGCATAGAGAGGATCTGTGAAGAGTTCTGGAGTGGGATGACCCTCCTCTTTAGCAATGAGGTACAGCCCAAGGAGATGCCTGTCAAAACCTGGCAACAGGATCACAAAATGACAACATAAGACAGGTACGTCAGTGCTACCCCCGTTAACACATAAACAACATGCAACACTGAGCCACATAAACAACAGAACTCCCAGTGAAAACACTGGACACATTTGTAAGTCCAATCTGATACTCTACACTAAAATAAGAGCGCTGTTGTACGGACAAACAGAGCGTTCTCTTTCTATATGAATTAACGAACGGTTAAGTTAATCACACATTCACACTGCTTGGTGCTCTGATGCTCTGAGAGTGTGGTTCATTCCAACAGTGCTCCCAATTTACCAACAGTCCAGTTTGTGCCAGAGAGCACTCCAGCACTCAGTAAGTATTTTGGAACCCATAGGTGTTCTGCCACTAACAGTTGGTATCAGTTGAACGCTCTGTTCTCTCTCCACTACTGAAACAAAGCTCCATAACATTAGCCCCATTTACACCAAGCAGTTCAGTTCAGTTCAGTTCAGTTCAGTTCAGTACACATTTTTTCCATTTCCATTGTGAAAAGTTGTGGATGGTACCAATGGAACCGTTCCGTACGGTCCCCATTTTTGGTCACTTCTCTGTTGGGGTACCTAGCACACAGATCTGACACTAAAAGCTGCCGGTACAAACAGTACAGTCTGTTGATTGGTCAGTATAGAACCGTCATTCTTGCTCAGGGCTGAGTTGTGGCTGGTTTTGAGGCTCATGTAACCACTGTTCATACTATGGCAAGTTTTACATACGATAGTAAACTATTACAATGAAAGGATGTTTTGCTGCCTCTAGCAGCAGCTGTAGACTAAAAAAAAATTATTTAATTCACTGGGCCGACTGCCGGCAACTTTTAAGGTGGAACATCTATCTGTAATGTTACTCAATGCATAAACTGATGATGTGAATCCATCAACACAACACACCTTAAATTTTAGTGAAAACTTTGACCATTACTTTAGTTTTTATTGTCTCTCTTTGATGACATACACTTTTAGTGATGAGTAAATCTTCCAGTGTTAAAAAATATATGTTATTTTCGAAAAGATTATGTGAACTGCATTTAATGAAATCCTCATGTGGAGGAACAAGAAAACCTGTCGGAGCATCATTCTGGTGTGCTGCAGCAGCACTAAACCCGTGAGCTTGCCTGAGAAGGGCTCAAAGCACAAACCAGCTATTTTTAAATATCCCATGGGGAGAGACTTCCCCTCCAGCCTATTCCATTTGTTCTGAAAATGTTGACGTGCAACCCCGTTCTGTGGACGATAAATCAGTGGAGATGAAATACAGTGAGTGACAACAGCCCTGCCCACATTGAAGTGTACTATCTACAACAGAAACGCTTAACAGATCTACAGTCTAGGTACATGTCTGTAGGGGTTACTTTTGGTTCTAAAAGGTACTATACCGAAAGTGTTTGTTGGAAACAGGGCTATTGTTACAGGTCTTTGAATGCTGCAGCCCCTAATTTGAGATACAGCTATTGTAAGTGTTATAAGTACTGTTAAACATCAAGCAATTACATGTATATATAAGTGAACTAACCTTTTCCTTCCTGGGCTTCACCCATCAGTTTGTTGTGTTTCATGAAGGCCTGCACCATGGCTTTCCTCTTGGTGTCAGCCTGAAAGAAAAATGTTCATGCGCCACATGAAATAAGACTGCTTCCACCTCCATCCTCTGTGTGACTTTGCCATTGTGTAGGGTTTCAGTCATGCACACACTCACATCACACGTTGGGTCCATCATGGCTTTGCACCAGTTCACAGCCTCCTGGGTGCAGGGTCGCATCGTATCCGTCCTGCCGTGGTAATATTTGCGAGTCATTGCTGTCTCGTAACAACTTCCTGGCCTGTGAAGAGTAAGACGAGACACTCAGGGACCTTCCCGTCACAGACTTCAAACATTAGTAAAGGCCTGGTCCAATTTTCAACCAGCCCATACCTTTTGTGAATTCTGTAGTAGGCCAGCTGCATTGCTAGTTGAACAAAGGTGTCTGGATGCAACTTCTTCTGTCTGATGTCTGCTTTTCCAAACCCTGTGAAGGCATAACACACAATCTGCAGGTCCTGTGCCTGTAAAACCAGCAACAAAGTGGACACCCACACAGCTGTGACTATGGAATATCATTTTATCATTTTGCATTGCACTTCTTCTGCTGTAGTTTGGTGTTCAATGCTGGCTCACCGCCTCAAGATATTGCTGTTTGGCGTGGCTGATAGCACTCTGGATTTTTTCATCCACAGTAAACACCAGCTCCTCAGGACGGGGTACAGGTCTGACTGCATCTGAGCCCTAAAAAGTATAGACATCAACGTGTGAAAAGTGGACAGATACATTTAAATGGAACCAGCAAAAACAATTTATGTATAGAATCAAGTGATGGTCAAAGTTTACCTGCCATTTGCCTCCTGCAGCTTTGATCTGCTGATCCAGATACCAACACATAGACACCAGTGCCATGGCATCATATGGCGCATGCTGCAAAACAATCTGACTTTTAATTCTAACCCTTCGAGAATTAGATTTTAAAGTTTAGAATTATTTATTAATTGGGGTGAGCAGCATGAAAATGTGTCAAATAAAAATGTGTCATATACAGGGTGTGTTGAAATTTCAGTAGCATGACACACACACACACACACACACACGTATAAACTCACATCACAATTGGATGCAAAAGTGCCATTTCCGAACACCAGTGAATTGTATGATTTGTCACCCCAGCGGATGGTGGGGTCGCCTGCAAGGGCTTCTACGGTCAACTGTGTTCAGAGATTCAAAGACAAAATTAGACACACAGCTCTCCTCTTTAAACCTCTTCCACTCCACTCCTCCAAACCACAGACCAACTTTGTCTTTGTTAGGGGGGGGGGGGGGCAAGGGATCATTAGGGGTAGATAGCAGGTCAACAGCATATGCCTCATGGAAGTGTTACACATCATCTGAAAGCACTGTGTGACAAGTTTTTCTAGTCATAAATCTGTAATAAACACTGTTGTGGTTAGGCGCCTGTTCAGACTTTGAACGTTTAGTTTGAATAAGCGCTTGGAATATTATGATACACGTATATGTCGGCCATTTTAATGCTCAGTTCTGTCTCATAATTTGTTGCGGCAATGTTTGGTTCGAAACCATTTGTCACCCATTCGATAACTGATAGATGTTTAGCAAATCCCTCAAAAATACCACATCAAGACACCAAGACCTTGATGAGCATCATAGAAAAATCCATGTTGTGATTTCTTATCAAAAACTTTTGACATTTGGAGATTTCTGTAAGAATTGCATTTTTCAGCGATTGGATGGGGAGCACTTCTGTTCTGGAAACTGCCAAGAAACCCTCTCATTGTCAATACACCTATGAAAGTCATACATCCTGTCAATGCCCAATGTCTCTAGTTTGTGGCTGTAAAGTTTCATGAGGTTGTGATGATCCTAGAGGTCACAATATGTCATTTTATACAGTCTTAAAAAGGGTCTCACTACAATAAAATGTCTAACGGGACCACCACACATGGATAAAACTGGGTTCATTGAATCCCCAAGAGTCTCAGCTCCCCAGTCATACACAATATGCAATGTCAAGACTTTTTAGGGACCCCAGAGTGCAGAAATATTCAAATACATAGGTGAAAATAACACATTTTTACTACATGAGAAAAACGGCATGAGTTTCGCCCCCAAACGGCATGGGACTAGAATAAAGTCCGTAAAGGGGAGACTTGTAGGTACCCATAGAAGCCCCCGTGAAAATGAGATGCTACATCTCAAGGGGCTATCCTTTCAATAAAGTCAAATTCAAAATTTAGCCTAACTTTTAAGAATTATTTAACCCCCTTCCTGACAAGGTAGCCTGACATGTCTGGTACAAATGGATTCCTCTTTAGGTCGTTAAGTGTCTTGTGATACCAGTATTTTCAATCTAGCTTTAAAACCAGCTACAGCTTCTGAAAGACAGCAAAGTCGGCCAAGGATGCCAGTGTCGAGTGGAAGAGGTTAAAAACACTGAACATTAAGTAATTAAATCATAAATAATTAAATACTCTGTGCAGCCCTTACATTTGAGTAGTTCTCTGCAGTGGAGTAGGGTTTCGCTTCATCCAGAGAAACGATGAATAGGCAGCTCTGGATGGTCTCCAAGATGGTGTTATTATGTGGGTCAATGCTTATTAGATGCTCCCTGGCCTGCAGAGAGAGTAAACAGATACATGCTGACAGTACTGATACTCAAATATGCTTCTGTAGTATGAGAGCTTTTTCCCCAAATGGGAGCCATTATCTGTTTTGGATTGTATTCACACAACAGGTGAACATTAAAGTCTCCTAGCATGAGCCCCCCTACCTGCGCCCAACGGGTCCTCTCGTCTGTGGTGAGAGCAGCCACTCCTTCTCCCACCGGCTCTCCTTCACAGCACTGCTTCACATAGCTCAGCTGCCTGTACAGGTGAACACACCCACATTAAAAAGGCAACATTAAAATCTTGGCTGCTTTCCATCAGCTTATTCCGCTTCCTCGTCCTCAAGCTCATAATTACAGGGTTTCTGCAGGTTCACCAAGTTTTAATTTGCCTTTTTTAACATCACACAGAATGCAATTTAAACCTGTGTAACAGTCTAGACAGTCTAGAGTTATTTATAACTAATGCAGTGCCCATTCAAAACATGCCTGCTTGGAGCAGGTTGACTGCATGGCCTGCTGCATTACTGCCTGCAGCTTTCACGTGTACCACTTATACAACTTCACATTCGACACCTGAACCACAAACGGCTATAAATGTATTATAATGTTATTATAATGTAGATATTAAAATATTAACTTTGATGCTATAGTTGTTGGTGTCTGAGTTTTTCAGAAACTGCTGATCTACTGGGATTTTCACACACAGCCATCTCTAGGGTTTACAGATGATGGTCCGAGAAAGAGATCCAGTGAAAATATCCAAGTGAGCAGCAGTTCTCCGGGAGAAAATGCCTTGTTGATGCCAGAGGTCAGAGGAGAATGGCCAGACTGGTTCAAGATGATAGAAAGGCAACAGGAACTCAAATAACCACTGGTTACAACCAAGGTCTGCAGAAGACCATCTCTGAACCAACAACACGTCCAACCTTGAAGCAGATGGGCTACAGCAGCAGAAGACCACACCAGGTGCCACTCCTGTCAGCTAACAACAGGAAACTGAGGCTACAGTTCACACAGGCTCACCAAAACTGGACAATAGAAGATTGGAAAAACGTTGCCTGGTCTGATGATTTCTGCTGCCACATTCAGATTGTAGGGTCAGAATTTGGTGTAAAGAACATGAAAGCATGGATCCATCCTGCCTTGTATCAACGGTTCAGGCTGCTGGTGGTGGTGTAATGGTGTGGGGGATATTGTCTTGACACACTTTGGGCCCCTTAGTACTAGGGTTGGGTCGGTTCTCGGTAATACCAATTCGGTCCGGTACTCCGTCTTGGACCGGGTTTTATTTTTTGAGACTGACCGGACCGCATACTTGGGCAGAACGTACGCAGTGCGGACGCCGCGGAGGTCCGCCCGGTAAAAGTGGACGTCCGCTAGCCCTGTGCGCGCAAAGCACGACCGCGCGGACTTCGCTCCGTGCACCAGTGTCACACAAAAGACTGTTCGGCATGTATTTTTCACATCGCGGGGATTTTTCACAGACATTTTTACACGTAGTCCACTCTGCTTATAGTAAGCCAGAGTCTGTGAGCACCTGTGTCTGCCTCTTCACCAAGCGCACAGCAAGCAGGAGAGAGAGGGGGGTGGGGCGGGGACTGAGCTAGGAGGTGCGAGTGCACATGCGCCTCTACTGTAGCCTGGAGTTTGTTTAATAGTGACGGGGAGTCGATAATGGCGGACAATTTAGTCTCGACGAAATCAAGGAATGCGCCACTATGGCAACACTTTGGCTTTGAGCCAGACGAAGGAGGCAACCCTTGTTTGCACTGATTGAGTAAGCTGCAAAATTTATTTGTAAGGAATAAAAGAAACAGCTTGTTACTGTCACTCTGTTGTCCTAAGGTCGTTTTTTATTTTAAATGAGTCAATTCCGCCCCGAAGTGGCGAAAATCCAGTATTACCGACTTGATGCGGTTTTTTACAAAAACCGGACCGTTTTTTTTTTTTTTCCCTCATACCGACCCAACCCTACTTAGTACCAACTGAGCATGGTTTAAACACCACAGCCTACCTGAGTATTGTTGCTGACCGTGTCCATCACTTTATGACCACAGTGTACCCATCTTCTGATGGCTACTTCCAGCAGGATAACGCACCATGTCACAAAGCTCAAATCATCTCAAACTGGTTTCTTGAACATAACAATGAGTTCACCGTACTTCAATATAGTAGAGTACACAGCACCTTTGGGATGTGATGGAACGGGAGATTCTCATCATGAATGCGCAGCCGACAAATCTGCAGCAACTGTGTGATGCTATTGTGTCAATATGGAACAAAATCTCTGAGGAATGTTTCCAGCACCTTGTTGAATCTATGACACCAAGAATTGAGGCAAGGAGGAACTAAGAAGCAAGGGAATGATGCTAGGAGCCATGTTACCAAAATGGATAGGCCCCCCTTGTCTGCTTCCCAAAGATACTGTAGGTGTAGCGCCCTCTTTGGGCTACCCATGGAATGCAATTTTTTCAGACTCAGTGGTAGGTTGTATAACACTCTTCTATCTTTTTATAAGTTTAGTTAACAGTGTCAGCAGCAGTTGGTTTATGGCCCCAATGCCTCAACTGCAAGTTTGTTCCCATGAGTGGTGTGTGTACTACCTGAGAAGTTCTGGAGGAGTGAGGATTTGTCCATCATGGACTGCGTCAAATGTGAAGATCCGTCCACGACACATCACTAACAAATGGGAGGGGCACGGACCTTCACTCTCTGTGGGGCAGCACAAAAAGCACATACACAACGGTGATATGTCAGCTTATCAGGGGTGGTAAATTGTATACAGGTGTGTCTTAAGGTTAGAGATAAGAGCCAAGTTGATCATACCTGTCTTGAAGTAGTTACGAATGGTGTCCTTCTTTACTCCAGGTACTTTGCAGGTGCAGAACAGCATTCTGAACTGGTCCATATCCAGCGGTATTTTTCCAGCTTTCTGAGGATGAATCCTCTCCCTAAAAAAAACAAAAATTACATTTATACCTGTCTTCATGTAAAAAGGAGAGCAACATCACAAAACACAGCTTGTAAAAATGTGTGTGAACATGTCTTACGTGCGGATCAGGTTCCAGTACTGTAGTGTGTGCCATGTGCTGATACTGGCCCTCTCCAGTTGAGTTCCCTCTTCAGCAGGCCAGCAGTGCTCTAAGTACGCCCCAGGGCCGGCAAAGTTCACATTCAGCTGAGAGGGGATGCGTGGCTCCAGATAAGCAGTGTCTAACCACCATTCTTCCAGCTGAATGATTAAAAAAAAACTTAGTAAAACATCCATGACTGAATAGGGCACATGCAACACCAAAAACAAGGCATTTACAGCTCAATTACACACCCAGTTCCTCCTTGTCCTGGCTCTCTGCAGTAGCTTCTGGTGAAGCTCTTTGCCAACACCATCTTGAAATTTCCTCACAATATCCGCTGTAGCCTTGAACTCTTCGTCAGATGCAAATGGACGAACTGATGGAAAACATGGCAAAGAAATATTAGTTAATTAAAAGCCCCAGCTGCCAGTCGTGGTGAACGTTAAGCATCTTCTGCTATAGAAACTAATTCAGCTTGCACAAAAAGCTTACATATACAGTTAATATTCAACACATAGTCATACATTCCTACTGATTCACTTATTAACACACCTCTATGTGGTGACAATAGTCAGAGTTTAATGTTCTATATGTGACATTCAGAGGATTAGTACACCAACAAACTACTACTGACCAGTTAAACTCCACCCGGATTAAAGTTAGGAGAGTTTTTCTTCTGTTAGTTTTTTCTCTCTTCTCTCCTCTCTCCCCTCATCAAAATGAGGGAGTAGGGGGAGGTAGAGTGTACGGCGCAGTTGGGCTAGAGAGATTTCAGTCCGCATTGATGTCTCTTCTTGGCTCTACTTACTTTTCTATCCATCTAACGTTAACCTTGTGGCTCCCACTCAGAAACCCCAGACAGCACTATCACTCCCACTCATAGTCTCAAGTACGTGCATCAAGGGATTGTAACATCTAGTCCTAAAATGAACTACTGAGCAGACGATGAAGTCACGCTCCCTCTCTGTGTTGTAATCTGAGCGTCTCTGTGGTTTGTTGTTGCAAGCTGCACGTTAGTGCATGTGTGCATCCCGTTGGCTGGCTTATCAATGTAACTTTGCACTACACTCATACTGCAGTTACTGCTGATATCCGGATGTGAAAGTATAGCGCCCACCCTTTGGTTTCGCCCGGTTAACACCTTTAGCTCCGTCAGTGCTGTTGCCGTTGTTTAGCGCTGTTAATTTCACCATTTCACCTGGCTCAGCCACCTCCATTTTGACAACCATGTCCAGACAACTCATATGTCCTGAATTTCACTTCTTCCTTTTAAGAGCTACTGACTTTGGCATATTGCACCTCTATGTAAGCTGTTCTGGTGAGAACTGTTGCACCTTTGACACAGACAAATCCAAAGATCTGAGATAAACTGTTAAATGCTGTCGCATAATTTTAATTTCAGTGTTGATGGCATATTTTAATTTAAACGTGAACGCATCCATTTATTTTCCAAAACTTAGTAGACTTGCTCCTAATCCACCAATTTTTGGAAGCGATTGAGATCAGTGGGAACATACTTCTTGTCCTGTCTTAAATATTGTCCAAAACCAAGAGAAACCAGTTTAAAACCAAAGATAAGGGCTTTTACCTGAAGGGCAAAATTACAAAATAACAATTTTCACAACACTAAACATTTACCTAAAGACAAATGACAGTAGCAGCAGCGAGCAGAAAGGCCATGGTGAATTTTCTTAAATATATACAGTATTTGTTTAAGTAAATATTTAAAGTTCACGTGATGAATATTTAAAAAACAAAACCTAAACTGAAACAGAGTAACATGTGACACAGCAGGTTGTTCAACGTTACTGTCCTACCTGCATTCAGGTACTTTGAAAGGCTGGTCTCTACTGATGGGACAGGCAGGGATGGCAGGCTGTTTTGGTACTGGAAGGTCCGCTCTGGCACAGTCTCTGACAAGTTATTATCCATTTCTTCTCCTTGGACGGAACTGAGACTGAAACCACAAAACAAACATCTGTAAATGTCTTAAGGGAAAACTGTGTGGGATTTAGTGGCAGCTAATGGTGAGGTTGAAGACTGCAACCAACTGAATACCCCTTCCCTCATGATTCCCTTTCCAAGTGTATGTTTTCTTTCCACTAGTCTGAAAGACATAATAGCCCAAAATCTTAAAATTGATGGATAGCATTATTAGTTATTTATTGTAAGCAAGTACAGCTATACAGCCCAGCCTATAATAAAAGCTAGTACTGTCTACATAAGTTACACATGCAGTGCAACATAAATGATTAACACTGTACTCAGACTCCTTGTCCATCTGATAAGTATAACACACCGACACCAGTGGTCCCCAGCTGGTGGGTCGCAGTCCAAAAGTGGGTCACAGGTCCATCCTGAATGGACTGCAAGTGATAATAATAATAAAATAATAATAATTAAAATAACTACGGCAGACAAACAGATCAGGGGCCTGTATCACGAAGCA
Organism: Epinephelus lanceolatus; assembly: GCF_041903045.1. Lineage (NCBI taxonomy): Eukaryota > Metazoa > Chordata > Actinopteri > Perciformes > Serranidae > Epinephelus > Epinephelus lanceolatus. The sequence continues at coordinate 12,329,772 of NC_135743.1, read as the reverse complement.
GGATTAATGTCTTAGCGAGGTAACTTCGGGGTTAACCCTGGGTTTTCGGTCTCATGAAGCCGGTTCAGTTCTTATTGGGGTAGATCACCATGGTAACTTACTCTGAACGGCTATCCTGCTCCGGAGCAGGCTAAGTTCAGGGTTGAATCTGATCCTATAAAAAGCACCACCCGCTGGCCAATCAGCTGTTCGAAAAAAATGACTCCGCTGACAGAAATGCAGCCCAGTCATGACAGGAAGTTTAATTAATTTGATTGATTTTGATTTGAAAGTTTATTTTGAACATTAAAAAAGAAAAGAAAGCAACAACAATAGACAATGAAAAGATTGTTCAAAAAGGAGTGGAAAGAAGTCGAACTTTCATCCCACCCCTTCATAAGAAAGAAATTGATCATTTGTGGACACTTAATAGCACCATTAATTAGTGCCAATGTTTTGTTTTTTTTTGTTGGAGGAAATGATCTCTGTTAAAGATAATGGGCCTAATTGACAGCTTTGCTGCTGGAAATGTGGAAAGTAGCCTATCATGTCTACACTTCATGGTGTTTGAGGGATTTTCCTTTTTGTTTTTTAAAGAGGGAGACTAGGTATATTTTTGCGCAGCTGTTAATTTCTAACACAGCTCAATATCAGGATGATTTTATTCAGACTATCAATTTGGTGTTGATATGATTTAATTGTGGCGTCAGCTTTAAGCTTTATTGTAGCATATATAAGGTTATGACAAAGAAGAGCAATTTATCAGACGCAATGATGTTAGACGATAATTGTAATACATGCAATTCATCTGCGCAGCATTGATTTCATGGGATTCAAGGGTGTGATCAGTGTCAGTTGTACAGGTACAGGTACTGTAGCTACTTGAACCAGTGATGAGTAATTTAACCTACACATCATTTTATTTGCTACCTTGTTTTGTCTTGATTTTTCCCTCTCTCCTCCTCTATTTCTTCTTTCCTGACCCGTTTTTTTTTTTTCTTCTCTGTTATGTGATTTCATTGATGTTTTGACAGGGGAATTTCTTTGATAAGCTTTTAGTGGCTTCTAACCTCTCCGGCACTTTTCTTTTTTTAATCTTGTAAATTTTATACTGTCTGTTTTTAACATTATGTGCAAATAAACTAAACTAAACATTATTCATCCCGTTATGCATTGACACTCATGTTTCCTCCTCCTGCAGCTGCCACGGTGTTGGCCTTTTCTGTAATGTTGCTTTTCTCCTCCTCATATTTTAGTAGAATTAATCTCTGATCCTCACGAGAAATACTTTCTTTTCCTCACATAGCCTACAGCGCTCTGTGAGGACACTCAGTGATGCTGCGCTTCTCTCATGATTGTGATTGGTCCACTGCGTGCATGTTCACGACTCTTGATAAAGCAACCCTGGGTTGAGTTACCGAGTTGATATCCAGCATCGTGATACCGATTATCCTGATTGCCATTGTTAGGGTTAGTCAACCCAGGATAGGTCTGGGTAACCCAGGAAAGGTTGATCTCGCTTCGTGATACAGGCCCCTGGTCAAACACACTGTAAACATTTCTCAACAAGCCAAACAGTTCTTGCAGATAAACTACAAAGCCAAAAGTGTGTGGACACCCCTGGCTGAGTACTTCTGTTTATTTAGATCTGGCTGTTATGTTTCATTTGGACTCCACCTAATCATAAGAAATCCTAATGATGGATGCCAAAAATCTGTCTTAAAGCAATACTCATGTGCCCATGTGTGCATCAAAACAGGTTGGACTTGCTATAATTATTCCTCCTCTTCACACAGGCCAACAGAAATCACTTTCTGATGTCCTTACAATGTAAGTAATGGGAGCAAAAATTCAATCTGTTGCCAGTTTGAGGTATTCCTAATTAAAACTAATACAATCTGATACATCAGTTCTGCAACATACTGTACCATCATTAAGGCTGTATAATGTTTGGTTTTTGTTGAAACTGTTTTAGAGAGGCGTTGATTCAACTGTATGGTCATTGTGGATGGTGTCGTTTGTGTTGGGTATGCTAAATCAGTGGTCCCCAGCTAGTGGGTCGCGGACGAAAAGTGGGTCACAGGTCCATCCTGAATGGACCGCAAGTGACTCAAGAATGTGTTTGTAGAAAGTTTGTAAAAAACACATTTTGTTTTGAAGTACAGTGAATTTCTGGCATAGAACTTTTTTTTAAAAGTGTTGTTTCCTGCTGTAGAGAAAGTGAATGACACAGCTACCTGACAGAGACAGCGAACTAGTTCAACATCATGGGCAAACGCAAGACTGTGAGTACATTAAACTACAGTATGTGGACCTTGAACCAGTTGGAAAACCACTGCACTAAACATATTAGCGTTAGTTGAATACGCCTGTGAGCCCTGTTTTGCCAGGGCTGGCTACACCACTTAGACCAAACACATGCAGAACATATCATAAACATAATGCAAATAATGATGGCAATTTGTTGAGTTAATTCATGATTTTGATTGATCACAATGATTATTTTGGACAGCAGTGTGTGGTTGGCTATCACATATCAGCATTTTTTTCTAATTTAGAATTTTTTATCAATAGTATTTGGCATATTTGAATATTGGGGGTGTCCCCTCTACTATATATTATAATTACTGCTTTGACCCAGTCTGTAGGCTGATATCATACATGTTCCCTGGGCAGGTGTACACAGCAGACCTGTGACCAGTCTGTTTGGCATTTACTGCTACTCAAAAGGATTTTCTAATGGTTGTAATATCCTCCAGTTTTACTGTGGGATATAAAGTAGCTTTAAACTGTTGCCAGCGGTGTTACTATATTTATTCAAGTAACGTTCTTTCATAATCTAATTTTATGACAACTTCAATAAAAGTTACTAGTGTAACTTGGCTTTCACACTAAGTTCAATAAAAATGCAGCCTGCTAACCTGCTTGTTGTAAGCAGCCAATTTCAGACATGTTCCTCGTTAATTATTATATCAAACTAACCTGTTAAACGATGTCCAATTAGCTAGCTAACGTTAGCACGACAACAGCGCGTTAGCCAGTCTCGCCCGCGGCAATTATTTAAGTTTAAGCTAAGTAAACAGCGATGTTTGACGTGTCCCGAGGACAAACTTGATTTCAAAAACGCCATTTCTAGCTTTAAAACAAAGTCGGTTTGTTAGCTCACCGTCTTCAGGTTGTGTTGACTTTAGCTGACTGCATCCACACACTGCAGAAATACATTTAATGAGCCCGGTCGGTGTGTTTGTATCCTCAGCAGCAGCCGCTACCTTTACCCCAGTGAACTAACACTATGCCAACCCGGAACACCACACCGCGCATGCGCATATGCAATGGCACTTGACCTACATTTTATCAGTGGAATAAAAAGGCAGTGTGGCTTTGTACCTTTATCAGTATGAATCCATGGTCTGTATACTGCAGAGAGGTGAGAGGTGAATTGATTTAGAGGCTGTGGGGACAAACACATGACCCATATAGAGACAAGGACACTACAAAGTAAAAATTTAGGGAGTGTTCTTTCAGAGGAAGGGTGGCTGGAGAGTGTTTTATTTTATCTTAATGTTAGTTTGACCTTCCCTGAGGCTACAGATATTTTTCCCTTGAGCCTCCCTGAGTGACTGCCTGGAAATGCATGACCCTCCCTCCACCATAAAGTAGTTATTTGATTGTAAAAGCTTATCCCGTGATGTTTTCGAGTTAAAAGATGAGGACAAATGAAGACAGAGTTGAGAAAAGCTTTGGTTTTTCACTTTTGTCGTGCAAAGAGTTTATTAAATGAGATGGCGAATAAAGTGATTTTCATGAAATATCAGTATTTGGTTTTGTCTGATGGAAGTGTTTGTGCCACATAATGTGCTCATCAAAGGCCGTGGGAAATTTACAAACCCCAACTCTAACAATAATTTCTGTTTTCACAATTTCTGGCCATGATAAATAGTATAATTGTGGCAATTTTGGGTTTGTAAAGCATGTTTTCTTTAAAATCAGCTTTAAGATAAATACAAAATACAGCCATTTAACGTTGTGTGCCCCTCTCCTAAGCCAAATTTAAAAACAAAAGTCCTCCACAGTGCTTACATTTTTTTGACATGCCGTGGGTTGTGGGCCCATTCTGAATGGACCACAAGTGACTCACAAATGTGTCAAGTTTGCATGAAACACACTTTATTTTGAAGTACAGTGAGTTTTTGGCACAGAGCTTTTATTTTGAAGTGCCATTTCCTGATGTAGAGTGAGTGACTAACAGACAGCTACTAACAGAGACAGCAAACTAGGACATGAGCAAACACACGTATGATACTAAATATATTTAACTGTGTGGACCTTGAAGTAATTACTGAGGAGAAGTCTGGACCCTGTGGCTGGACCAGTTGGGAACCACTGTGCTAAATAACAACAAACACAAACAGTGTACAAAGAGGTTTTATTTTCACATTTGACAGCATTAATTTGTCCTGTTTTGCATTATCAAGCTACATATCAAAGTGTCAGTGTATACAGTAAGTTGCTGTGCCCGTGTGGATTACAAGAATAAACTACATAATTAATTGCAGTCAGCAGGTTTTACACTTCTAACCTTAAAGGATGCATAGGAGTTGTTCAGTTGTATAAGTTAATGGGAATAATCTATGTATAAAAAAAAAAAAAGACTGTCCATGAAAAGAAGTCACAGCAAATTTTAAATGACACTTTATCCTGCATCATTATGGCCTCTGACAGCAGAAGGCTACTTGTTATAGAGACAGCAGCATTGTTTCAGTGATTTAGTTCAGAAACTGTCATTTTTTGCATTAATTCTGCCACTTTAGTGCGTTGCAAGCTTTACATGCCGTACTTGCTGATGATTTCCTTTGCGAGTGTGATGTAGGCTGACATGGCATCTTCCTTGGACATTCCTGAAAGAGAGGAAATTTGAATTGAAAACATTTTTTTTGCCAGCAACTTTTACAACTACGAGTGTTTTTAATTTGTTACCTTTCCTGGAGTTCCAGGCGTCCCACTTGGCTTTTCCTTTTAAATCTGTTATTCCTGGTCTTTCTACAGTCGTGAGAACACACAGAGAGGAGGACCTATTCAGAATTCAGGGAACATGTAACATGGAGTGATTGTGTTTTTCTGTAGCAAGTCATACCGGTGTTAATCTCTCCAACGACTGACTGCTTGTACAGGCCGTACAGGTCCAGCAGCTCCTGGTCCGTAGGCCTCGTCTTCACGTTCTTCACGTCCACTGCCATCTTCTCAAACTCTGCCTGCAGATAATGAATGTCCGAAAAAGTCAGACAGACAGACAGGTAGGTAGGTAGGTAGAGGACGTATGAGGAACTTATCAATAAACAGTAAATCACATACAGTAGATGTCAATCAGCATGACCCCAGTTTACAGAAGCAGGCTGAAGTACCAACACAGAAGCTAAGCAAAGTACTGCTGTGGATGGGGGCAGGCAACAAAATGTATTTTAGCCACCTAAAAAAAGTCCCTCCTAAAAACAAAATAAATATTAGTTTAGATGTATGCTATATTAAGAGTATTTCCACCTCTTTATCTTTCCATCAGACAGCCCGTTCAAACAGGAAAGCCATTAAAGGCTTCAAATCCCCATCCACGCACTTGTCATCTAAGTCACCAGACTCCATTGAGAAAAACAGTAATTTTGGCTCACTGAACGTGGGAGCTGCTGGTCTACTGCTGCCTCGATCAGTTAGTTAGTTTGTGTTAGTGTGTGACTTTGGTGAATCTAAACTAACCCTTTTAAATGCCGAAGCCACTTAATAACACAAACAAAAATACCAGAGGTGGCAGAGGTAGACCAGCAGCTCCTTTATTAATCAATGTTAAATTGTGTTTTTTCTCAGTTGAGTCTGGCTTTGAAGAGAGCCATATAACTTAATTTTCCCATTGAAAATCGGTGTCTGACATTAAGGTGTAGCAGTGAAAATACTCTCAATATAGCGTACACTTAAACTGATACTGATATTTTTTAGGTGGCTAGAACACGTTTTTGTCCACAGCAGTACATTGCCTAGCTTCTGTGTTGGTACTTCAGCCTGCTTCTCCAAACTGGGGACATGCTGACTGAACTCTCCCTTTACAGCGAAAGATAAAAAGCAAAGAAATATACAGTACTAATCAACAATACAGTGGCGTAGTGAAGGTGTATGCTAAACTGTGATTTCGATACTATACCTACCTGTTATCTCAATATCGATACTGAAATGATGCCATGGCAAAAACCTAAAACCTAAACTTGAACAGGCTAATAATCCTGGAAGTGCCAGCCTTACAGTTAATGTCATTTATGTTTAATATTTTCACGCTCAATGAAACTGTAGTTTATGTGCTGGTAAGTGTTTTCTTGTTTGTTTTTCATACACATAGGTGCGAATTTGACAATGAATGAGTACATTTATAACATGAATAATTAGGTGACTGTAAATAATTACATCAAGATCATAGTGTTATTAAAGCTTTTACATGGGTATGCAAGAACACAGCGTATACCTTTCTCTTTTTATGCCCACCAATCAGCCAAAAGGCCATAGGAATATTTAGGGGAGAGTATACCCAATTTCTCCTCGGTAAAACACCCGTACACCCACCTCATCAACTGCCAAAAAATTAAACAAAGTACATTATTACAAAGTAATCTGCAAAGTCATAGTGCAGTTATAGATAGATTAAAAGTGCAGGAAGCTGATGTTTGTATTGATTTGTATGTCTGATAAATTATTCAAGCTATTATATTTGCACAGGCTGGTTATTCTACTCTCTGACGGATGAATCAATGTCATGTGGTGCAGCAGAAGCATACAGTAATCCCAGAATATGAGAAAGTGCATATTAATCAGTTACAAACAACGCTGAATAAGTAATCTGAGTGTAGTATTCCAGTCATGGTGCAGAGCCCTGGAGACCTATTGTTGCACAAGTTGGAGACAAACAATGGGCTTTTATTCAAGACTCTAGTGCTTCTGTGCCTACTTGAATAATCTACTTTACAAAGGATCTAGGGCATTGCAGAACAGATAATTATAGAGCATGGGAACCCAATTCAACAAAGATTAATCGTAAACCTTAAGATTAATCATAAACCTTAAGCAGGCCTATAGTTTAAAAGCATCGGTTAATCAAATATTTTTCATCTGCTCAAATAAATCAGAGCCAGATCCTGCTTGTTATTCCTTATCATTATAATATCATTTTAATTTTTTTTGGCAATCTGCTTTCATAACGTTAACTGTAGCTGCATTATCAGAAGAACCACAGAGCCAAAAGATATAAACATATATATATTCAGACTCTCTTTTCTCTTTTCATTCACTCATCCCACACTGTCAAAGATGGATGACACACATACAGTGAATGGCCTGGACGCCCCGCCGCTGCGACCGTTATTCATTTCATAGCGATAGTGCGTCTCCCGTCGACACACAGCTGAATCAAACAGAGACTAAAGCAGCAGACATTTTACCTGTGGAGACATTTCTGCAGATGTAGCCCCGTAGTTTGGACGAATGTGTTCCTCCTGTCGGCTCTGTGCAGCTGTGATTACAGCAGATCTATGCAATATAATCGGGCACAGAGAGAGGTACTGCAGCAGAGGAGGGAGCTGATTGGCTGCGTGTCACCTCATTCTCACACACACACACACACACACACACACACACACACACACACTGTTTAATGATACTATTTCCCCATTATATTACAGTGAAACTAATTTATCTGACCTAGTTTTTTTTTTGTTTTTTTTTTGTTTTTTACAGGCTAACAATAAAATCTTTGTTATAATAACCCAACAGTATAGTTACAATAAGCAAAACATTAACCAAACATGAAAGTTAAATGCTTCTTACCATGAAAGCATAAAAAAATAATAAATAAATAATATAATGTCTATAGTGAATAGATTGCTTTTATCTTAGTACATTTTCCTTCAAATATTTTGGATTCAAATATTTTCTTTTGCAAGAAAAATTAGCCATGAACCCGGGACATGGTTATTTACCAATATATAAATAATGTATAAATACAGGAGACATATTTTCAAGGGTCATGTTTGGATCAAAGTAATCAATCAATCAATTTTAATTTATTTATGTATTTTTTTTCATTTATGATTACTTATGTTATTGATTCATTTATTTATTTACATATGTAATTAATTTATTTTATTTTTTTTAGTATTACTTATTTTATTATTTATTTTTTATTCATTATTATATATCTTATTTAATTCGTTTATTATTAATAATAATAATATTTATTTATTTTTTTTCTATAACAATTGGGTTTAATAAATGGCTTTTGCTTTTAACACGACTCCGTTATAATTTGTGACACACATGCACTATGAATGTCACTCCGGCCGTTGAACGCTGGTCGGCGCTGTTGGCCTTTTTTTTTTTTTTTTTTTTAAATAAAGTTTTTCAATTCAAACAAAATGGCGGCGCCCTGTGTTCCAGCCGTGTTGTTGGACTGTTGATGTGAACGGAGCACGGGTTTATGAAAAGAAAAGAACCTTTGCTGTATTAAATATCAGGTAAAGTAACTTAATGTGACTCGTGTTTGTCCGGTCCGTTGTTGACAGCTGTAATATTGACGCAGTTATTAACAGTTGACGGTTTTAACGAACTTTTTAGCCTGTCAAGTAGCATGTCATGACTTGTGTTTTTTTATCTGTTTAGACAAATACTCATTAAACTCTGATTAAAATATTGCACGGAATCATCAATCACGGCCAAAACAATGCCACAATATTATTTAAGTACTAAAATATAACTAATTCTTCATGTTATTGATTGTTATCATTATTCGTGCCCACAGCCAGGGTTACAGATATACCAGTTTCAAGAAATACCTGAAATAAAAGTTGACGGTTATGACACCGTGTGTATTTGCTTATCTACGATACTAGGTAACAAATGTAACCGGATGTTGAAGCTCCCCTTTATTTAAGTTATTTTCTGAGGTGAAGACTTTTTACACATACCTCTATTAACAAAATGGTTATAACTTTCAATTATAGCAATAAAACATTTGTTCAACCAACAACAACCCCTCTGTTTACACATCTTAAGGGTCAGTCTCACTGCAATAATGTAATTTTTATAACACTGTGATATTTTCCACGATATTTTCTGGTACGGTTGTACAGTGAAAATCAACTGAAACCTTGTTATTATTGGACTCAGAATGAGATTCAATACTTTATTGAGCCCGAGAGGACATTATGATTCGTTACAGTCGCTCCGATGTAAAGAATAGAGAATTAAAAGAAGTAAGAATAAGAGTATGAAATAGAGGTACCTAAATATAACGCAATAAAATAGAAATGAAACTCATACTTAAGATATTAAAATATTAAAAATAAACTATATCGTCACTGCTGAGGCTGTAAGTGTGGAAACTGAACTACAGTGTATAAAACAAGAAGAATAGAATAATATTAAACATAAGAAATATATACAGTTACACTTATATTTGATTTTCTCCACATCGCCCAACCCTTATCCTAATTCCTTATCTTAATCCACACACAAACAGTTTTGATAAGGATCCCTTAAATTTGGTCAGTAAAGAGTTGTGACGAAGAGATTATTTGTAAAGTTTGCCTTTTTTTTCCTCGTCTGTATTGAGTCCTGCTTCCAATTATGTACTTACCCTATTTTTAATGTGTTGTATTTTTTATTAATTATTGTTTTTAAATTGGGCTATTTTACACATCTTTACTGTGGAAGAAGTATTCCGATCCTTTACTTAAATTAAAGTAGCAATACTACGATGTGAAAATACTCTGTTACAACTAAAAGTCCTGCATTAACATTTTTATTGAAGTAAAAGTAAAGTATTAGCATTAAAATATTCCTTAAGTACCAAAAGTTAATGTATTCATTATGCAGAATGGCCCATTTCATAATCATATATATGGTATCATTGAATTCTAATTAATGATGCATTAATGTGTTTAGCACTTTTGTGTTGCAGCTGGTAAAAATGGGGCCGTTTTTATAGACTGCTGGGTATTTTAACCCACACTTAATAAATCATTATCTATTAGTTAAGTTATATTTTGTATTAAGAATCTGAATCTGCAAAAGTAACTAAGTTGAATAGATGTAGTGGAGTAAAAAGTTGAATATTTGCCTACAAAATGTAGTGAAGTAAAAGTATAAAGTAGCATAAAATTGAAATACTTAACTAAGGTACAAGTACCTCATAACTGTACTTAAGCACATTACTTGAGTAATGTTTTCTTGTTGTCATTTCAGAGGAAGAATGCCTGCTGCAGGAAAGTCAGCTAAAAAGGAAATCAAAAAGCCCCCCAAGACGTCCTTCACATCACCGTTTCCTCCACAATGGGGTACGATTCCTCAAGAAGACATGCACTTCATCCTGAAAACCCTGAAGGACACGCTGGTGTCTGTGGGTCTTAAGAAGAAAGAGGTGAAAGTGTTTCGGCCATGGAGGAAAAAGAAGGACAAGAAACCTGCTGCCACGTCAGAATCAGAGCCTGTTCCCCAGGTGAGCCAGGAAGGACAGGCGCAGGATTCTCCCAAAACCGGCTGGACAGACGTGGCAGTGAGGAAACAACTGGCCATTGGCATCAACGAGGTCACCAAAGCTCTGGAGAGGAACGAGCTCAAACTGCTGCTTGTGTGCAAGTCTGTCATGCCCAAACACATGACGAATCACCTGATAGCACTGAGCGTTACGAGAGGCGTGCCGGCCTGCCAGGTGCCTCGGCTGAGCCAGAGCGTGTCGGAGCCGCTGGGGCTGAAGAGTGTCCTCGCGCTGGGATTCAGACAGTGTGCCTCCAAAGACGACGAGGTGTTCACTGACACTGTGGACGCCATCACACCCAAAGTGCCTCCAGTGGATGTTGCATGGCTAAAAGGTGCAGCACCCAGTGTGACACCTGAAGACCCTGCTGACATGGAAGAGGAAGAGGAAGATGGCAAGAAGAGGAAGGGCCAGAAAAGGAAACTTGAGAGTGAATCTGACCAGGTCACAGAGTCGACGTCCTCCTGCACTCTGCAACCTCTCAAAGTGAAAAGAATAGTTGCTAACCCTGCAAAGAAAAGAAAAATAAAGGCTAAGTCACAGACAGTCTAATTAACAGAGACTGCCTAAAGAAAGAAAAGGACCATTCCTATGTTTTTGCATGTTTTAGCCCACCAGTTTCTGATGTTGACCTCTTAAAACGAGGCGGAGGACATGAGAGCAGTTTTGTCTCCTCAGATTGTTTCATTTTAAGGATTTTTAGAGGCCTGAGAGTTGAGAATGTTCAGTATTTCACCTCCTGACCATTAACTTGGGATCCACTGTTTTAGTTCATTCACTTACACTTTTGTCAATGCATTTTTCCTACGTATTAGGCAGCCATTGACTTTCAGTTGTGTTTGCACGGACTTGAAATGTGCTTGAGAAAGATACTTAATTTGTGACACTGAACTAGAGCTGCAGTACTCAATTGATTAGTCGATTGACAGAGGATTTTTTGGTTTCAGCTTCTTCAGTGTGACAAACCTCTGCTTTTCTTTTTAAAGTTTATTGAAAGTCATTTGGGTTTTTGGATTATTGATTATAAAAAAAACAAGTATTTGTAAGATGTGACCATGGGGATATTTCACAAAGTCTGTCATTTCATAGACATAATAAGAAAGCAATCTGCAGATTAATAGATAATGACGAGAATTGTGGTTGCAGCCCTACATTTAATGTCAGCTTTTTTTGTCCATTGTCAGTATTTCATTGTAAAGAAATTGACTTTCTTTCAAAGTCAACAATTCATAAAACAGAAAAAATATGAATTAAATTCTGTCAAACACAGAAGCAGACATCATTTGTTGAAATGGGCAGCCTTTTTAAATAAATTTAGTTTCTGTTCTCATTCTCTGTTGAAATGAATGCAAACCAGTGGCTGCAGTAGAGGTAAAAAAGTGTGGTGCGGTTTGGGGACTGGGCTGCAGTTTACATGACTCGGAATAACTTTAAAGGACCCTGGTATGATCCTTTAAACCGGTGGTTCCCAACTGGTTCCCAACTGGTTCAGCCACAGGGTCCAGATTTCTCCTTAGTCATCAGTTCAAGGTCCACACAGTTGAATTTATTCAGTGTCACAACTGCCATTGGCCATGTCATCGAGCTAGTTTGCTGTCTCTGTCAAGTAGCTTTTCCTTAGTCACTCACTCTACAACAGGAAATCAGACTTCAAAACAAAAGCTTTGCGCTGGAAATTCACTGTACTTCACAATAAAGTGTGTTTTTTGCAAACAAGTCACTTGCAATCCATTCAGAGTGGACCATCCACCCATCAGTAGAGAACCACTGCTTTAAGTTGATTTTATTTTGTCAGTTATATTTTTAAGGCTGCAACCAAGGATTATTTTCACAATTAACTGATGAATCAACTAATCGTTTAGTCTATAAAATGTCAAAAAATTGTCTCTAAGTGCTCATCACAATTTCCCAGAGCCCAAAGTGATGTCTTCAGACTGCTTCTTCTGTCCAAACCAACAGTCCGAAACCCAAAGATTCATGTACAATCATAAAAAAATAAAGAAAAGCAGCTATTTCTCATGTCTAAGAAGCTGGAACCAGCAGATGTGACATTTTTGCTTGAAAAATGCCTAAAACAATTAATTTTCTTTAAATTGACTAATTGATTAATTGACTAAACGTTGCAGCTCCAGATATTTCTTTGGCAAGAAACACACATATTAAACTGATGTTTTTGTTTCTGAATAAAATCTACTCAACTGTGTGTGATATATTTTTTCTTTGGTAAACGACTTAAGTTAAAAACTAGAATTACCGTCTCTGCCAACCAGTCACGTTTACAGTTTACATCCATGTCTGTCCAGACTTGTATGCAGCCATGACGGTATTATATTCTTCAAATAATTGATGTTGCTGCAGAGAAGCCACATATTCTAAAACGTGGACGCTTCACACATTAGCCCGGCAGCACACATCTATACACAGCAGATGAGTCAGCACTTTTTTTTAGACGGTCACACAAGATTAGAGTCACTGACCAAATATCTCTCCTTCTGTTCCTGGGTTATGGCGTTGAAAAATGGCCATTAAATTGTTTTTACAGAACATTACAATGTCACAGTAAAAATGACCTTTGACCTTTTGAATATGCCTTCATCACTTCATTTTATCCTATTAGAAATTTATGAAATATTCAGCATATAAATTCCTGCGCTATGGCCGAAAACATGGTTTTTTGAGTTCACAGTGACCTTTGAGTATCAAATTCTAACAGTTCATTGTTGAGTCCAAGTGGACGTTTGTGCCAAAATTGAAGATACTTCTGTAAAGCATCCTAGAGATAATTGCATCACGATAAATGGAACAGACTTATGTATGTATGGAGAACCCGTTGGCGTGGAGGTATAAAACCCACAGAAACAAACATGTCAGACCCTAACCAATTAAAAATGTTTTGGGGCAGAGTCCATTTATAATTCTCAAACCGAAATATACATGAAGGAAAACACTTGCTTTGTATTCTCGTTTTCCACTGCCACGTTAAAAAGAAGCGCGTCACTCGTGTCCCTTTTTAAAGTGAGTTTATTCAATCAAATATCCATGCTGGTATAGCTGACGTGTGTGTTGAAACAGATTGTTATTTGCATGGGGGTCATGTCTAAATGATGCTGGTACAACTTTTTCAGCTTTTTCACAGCTTACAATGGATTTGAATAAAAATATTGTTCTTCAGTTAGAGAAAGCTGTATGTCGTTTTCAAAAGTACACCTCCCACCCCACCCCACCCCACCACCCCCAAAATCTTTTAAATAAGGCAGGTACTTCGGGTTGAGTTCTCACTAAAGGATGTGGCTAGTAACAATAACGCTAAAAATCATCACAGCAGCAAAACTGACATGCTCATTCAAACAGCTGCAGGCAACACATGTGTGACACAACCAACATCCATGAGGCACACCGTTGACTCAATAACCCAGTTCTTTCAATGGTAGAAAAAAGAAATCTTTAAGCCCTGAAGCACTGACTGTCCACTGGTTGTCATTCTCTTGCTAATATATAAAGGGATGAGAAGAAAAGTACATCACATACAGAAAAAGTAACGACGAAAACGGCAGCAGAATTCACCTCTTAAGTTACGCAGAGCCACGTGAACAGGAGCATCAAACACAAAGTAACAAAACTCAGAGCAAAAAGACAATTTTAAAAACATTTTGACCTTTGAGAACACCAGCAGCTCCACCACAGAACAAGTGGTCTGACAAATCAAAGATCTCCGTCGCTCAGGCGAGCACAGGGAAATGCCAAATACTCCAAAAACCCTCAAAAATCAGTTTGGACACTGCCTATTAAACTGGGAAATTTGGGGAAATACTGAACAGGAATTATGTCTTAAGACAAATTGCAAAGTACAATTATAAATATCAGAACTGTTCATTTAGCTGCACGACACACTAAAAAAAATGACCCACAGTATTTTTTTTTTTTTTTTCCAGACACAAATACAGTACCGTTAAAAAAATTAAATAAAATATAGTGACGTCAATAAAAATGGATCTGGAAAAAAGAGAAAAGCTCAAATTTCAAATTGATGCTGTTACTGAAACAGGCTTGTGTTTACTCAGATGCTGTGTTCTGAGCACATGCCGTTAAATTATTCCCCACTCAACACTCTGAATGTTGTGCTCCGCTCTCTGTTTTATTTAACTGAGAGTTTGATTAGAGCACATTCAACATCCTGCTGCAGGCCAGGGAACTGATGGTTATTTATTAAAGTGGAAATAGTCACGTTTTTTGTTTCAACTTATCATTTTGAAGCAAATGTTGATTGCAGAATGTGATGGTTACAGAATGATCTGCGCTTAGATTGGTTCCCTAAACCACTGGTTCCAACTGGAGGGTCGCGGGTCCCTTCTGAAAGGATGACAAGTGACTTGCTAGCGTATCAACTTTGTAAAAAACAAACTTTATTTTTAAGTACAGTGAATTTCCAGCACAGAGCTTTTATTTTGAAGTACTGTTTCCTGCTGCAGAGTGAGTGACTAATGAACAAGTGCTTAACAGAGACAGCAAACTAGCTCGAGGACATGGCCAAAGGTAAGCATGATGCTAAATATATTATACTGTGTGGACCTTGAACTAATGACTAAGGAGAAATCTGGACCCTGTGGCTGGACCGGTTGGGAACCACTGTCCTAAAAGCCTCGCTTGCACTCTGCAATTCCGTCTGACACCGGGTACGAAAATGAAGGCTTGATTTACTGCACAAAGGAAGTGCATCAACCACTGCGCAACCAAAACAGGAAGAGCATAGAGCTTTTGTTTTCCCCAGTAGCTGTAGGTAGCTACCCCTAGTGACCAGAGGTGGGGGGTTGACAAGTTGTCTGTTTCCACTTTAATAAAAGAAACATCTCAGTGTTGTTCTTGTGGCCAATCAGCTGTTTCACAGGGGCGTCTTATTCACTGCTTTGCAACAGGCTACTGAAAGTATGAAGTCATAGTTTCTCTGTGAGAGGCAATGAATAAATTAACAAAGAAAACAGACGTTGGCTGCTTTAAAGGAACATTTCACCTGCCAAATGACCATTTGTGTATCAATTACTCACCGCATGTTGGAAACAATATTCTCACATGGCTCTACGACCACATTTAAAAACATCAAATCTATATCAAACCATCAGTTTACAAACTCTCACACAACTCGTGCAGTATAATCCATGCCTCATTTATCTAGTCATTTGCTCATAATTTCCAAAGCACATTACAATTTCAAACACATGGGTACAAACAGTCTCATGCACGGCTAAGTAGCGTACCTGGGCATGTGTGTTTTAACTACTTTAGTGGAGCTCATACATACATACATACACCCGTGCTGAGACAGGTTCAGGGGCGCCAAGTGTTTTATACTGTCACATTTTTTGTGAAAAGGCATGTGTTTTGGAAGTACTGAGTATATGACTGAATAAACAAGACTTGGATTATGCTGTACGAGTTGTGTGAGAGTTTGCTAATGGATGTTTGATATAGTTTTTCTGTTGTTAAATGCAGTCCCCAAAGACTTCAATTCATGAGGAAGGTTCAGCTTTTAATGATTCTCCATTCACCATGGAGGCATGCAAGAAAAACAAAGATTTCTTCACAAGTTCAAGGCAACATGCGGTGAGTAAAAATAAATAAATGGTCATTTTGCAGGTGAAGTGTTTCTTTAAATGAGACTTAATTAAGAGCATTATTCTTAAAAGTAAGTGAGACGTTTTTATGCTATAGAACTATCTCTCGAGGGCAACACAGACTATCAAGATTTTGTGTAAATCTAAATCAAATCCACCCTGGTTAGACTTCAATTTCTCTCTCACTGCCCTGCTTGTGTGTACTCTTGTAGCCTCTTACAGTATATTACAGCCTTGCAAACTGAACAACAAACCATTCACATGCAGATAACTCTGAGCTGCATGAACAGTGAATACAACAAAACATGTGGCTTAGATGTTTCATTAAACATCTGCTCCAGAGACAGGTTTGTAACATAACAGCTCACATCCTGTAAAAACAAGAGGTTGTTCAGTTTGTAATACAACCCATCAGTTTTGAAATATGACCTTTAAAAAAACAAAAAGAAAAAGACCCTTTTGCTTGTTTAGGAACTCAAAAATTGTGCTTCATTGACGCAATACATTCTTCATCAAAAACCATTTTAAATCCACGTTGTCGGAACAAACTCAGTGACATCTACACTACCTATGAGGAAAATACTTTGGATCAGCCCTCCCGAACCCCGAACTCACACTACAGGAATAAATATGATCTGGCTTTAAATGTACAGGTAACTATATATTTTTAACAAAAAACATGTATATCAATGCACCAGTTGGAGGAGTCCTTCCATGAAGATATCCATTATGTGTGTGTTTATTTGACAGTGTGTGTGTGTGTATGTGTTTCTGTGTGTGAAAAGTTAAGATATTTTTCTCCTAAATGCTTTTATATGTCAGCTATCACAGAAACATGTTCTTAGCATTTCTAATTCTACTGAGGCCCAAAACAGCCGCCAGAGAAACGTCTGACCACGATGATATGAGAAGAAGATGGGAATAATATCTCGTTTAAATGCCTTTAAGACCCTCTTATACTGCCGCTGCAGTGGGACACAATAACGTATTGTTTTGTATTGCGGTCGTGTTGACTTGTTGATTATCATTTACATAGTTCAGTGTGAAAGTAATTGACATGCCAGTCCCTTGTAACGTCTGCTGAGGAAGAAGAACTAAACAAAAGTCACAATGTCAAGGCATCCTCTTGTATGTCAAACTGGTATGTTTTAAATGTGAGTGTGCATGTCAGGAGCATTGTACTGTATGAGTATCTCAGGCATAGCATGACTTCACATTCAGGATGTTGATGATTTAAGAGTTTTCACCTCCAGGTGAACTGAGAATGTTCTTGAACTGTCTCCCAGTCTCCCAGGTTGGTTTTACTGTTGTGGTTCTCATTGTCTAACTTGGGCTACCTGTATGTCCAGGTAAGGAATAGCCGGAGGTCGCTAACGACCTCCTGATCAGTGTTTGTGTAGCAGCCGTGAAGAGAGCTGCTACTGAAG
Source organism: Epinephelus lanceolatus (assembly GCF_041903045.1). NCBI lineage: Eukaryota > Metazoa > Chordata > Actinopteri > Perciformes > Serranidae > Epinephelus > Epinephelus lanceolatus. The sequence continues at coordinate 12,312,193 of NC_135743.1, read as the reverse complement.
GACGAGGCCAACCTGAAACACACAGACAACAAACTGCTGTTAGATGAGATTTGAAAAAAATTATACAAACATTTTGTAGATCAGATGCTGAAGCCGCTGCGCCAGCTGTTTGAGTTCAACTTGTCTTAATTGTATCTTAAGTGTTACCAAATGGAGATATGCTGCATCACTAAATGATGTAAAGATACACCAACTAGGTGTAACTGTAGCTGTTGTGTTTGGACAAAACTGTAGAGGTGGGAATCACCAGCGGATCCACGATACAATTTTAGCGCGATACTTAAGTCACAATACAATATTACCGCAATTTTAAATGTGTTGCAATATGTTTGCCTTTGCTTGCTTTTGATGTTTTTAACATTTGTTTTTTGTGCTTTAATCTGTGTAATCTGTAAAGCACGTTGGGGTGCCTTTGGGTATGAAACGTGCTGCCTTGCTGCCTTACAAATTCGGATACTCATTGTTAAAACACATATTTCTACACGTATGCATCTATAAATGAACAAAGTCATACTTATACAAAGGCTTTGCAGGTGAGTTTGATTAACATCTGGCCTACTTAGAATACTGTTTTAAAGTTATATTAGGCCTACATCTTATGAGGGTGTTACAGATGTTTCCTAAGAACTGATTTACACATTATGTTTCATTGCTTTTAGTCTTTATTGTCCAAGACATAGTTTTACTGGTGCAGTCTGATTTAGTAAATCATTAATTTGACACTAGCTGGTAGTTACAAAGACCTTAGGAGGAACTTTAAACACAAAGGATTCCCTTTGCATAACCTGCTATATGTTGACTGTAGTGGGATGATGTTATGAATTGGTGATTACTAGCTGTAGAAGAAACATTGTTTAGGTACATTTAAAAAAAATATTATTTTACTTATGTATTGTATTAGAATGTTAGTTTTTTGTGTTTGTATATACTGATATAGTTATATATTGTTCATGATTCTTGAAAATCTAAGAGTGTAAAATATTGTTTTTATCATTACAAGTAGCCTACTTTTTACTGTCACAACTGAGTCTTTACTGGCAGGCTAACTCAAACCCAGTATTACTAATCCCACTGACTACAGCATTTTAGTCCACTAAATGTGATGCACCTTGCAGAGGTATAAACATGATAAGCTTCATATGAAATAGAGATGTTTAATACAGACGACGTCCACTACCATGGTATCTACAAAATAACCTGCTTCATCTCTCATTACTGGATCTTAACATTAGACTTAGATGATTGTTGGCTCAGACGAATGGTGCTGCTGACCTTATCGGGGTCCATAGGGGGACATTTCCAGTTGTAGAGGTAATACTGCAGATTTCCATCTCCTATGCCAAACTTGAGCTTCTCCAGGAACACCTTATTCTCCATTAGATCCAAGGCATTGAACACATCAAAACCTTTCTGTTAAACACACAGAAGAAGAACAAACTAACTAAATACCATGATGAATTACACAGTAGCAAAAAAGTTGCTGCATGATTGTTCCCTTTTCCCAAATTTAAGTTTAACAACTGATGGGTCATTCCATGGAAACTGTTTTTTGATCATAACCAAATCTAGAATTTTTTATTTTATAGGATGAAGAATATGTTAGACCTGAAATAAAACATATTTTGCAAGCTCAGGAACATTTTTGTCACCCATTATATTCAGAAATCAGTCTGTGACAGAGTGGAAAGATACAAAATTATATGGCCGGAATTCTCTTTATGGTCAGAGCTAACTTATTTAGCAAGCAGCTAAATGAAAAATGTAGATGGAAGCATTACTGCCCCCAAAAACAAGTAAGTCTGAGATGTACGCAATATCTATTGAATGTTAAGGCCCAGACACACTAAACTGACATCAATGAAATAGTGGCAGTGAAGGCGGACTGTTGCATCTACTCACTTACGGCACTTGTTCACACCACAAAGACCACAGGCAACATCCAACTAGCATGTACATTTGTGGGGGAAATAACTCTCTATACCAGCAGGCGGTAGTAGTCTGTGTTCGTCATTCAAAAAGGGAAACCGGAAGACTAACAGAGCGATTCAAGATGGTAGTTTGTTAGTTAGCACACTAGTAACACAACCTGATGTTGAAAGAACAAAGGATCTTTACAGTGTGCTAGCCAACAGTAACATCAACAATTACTAACCTTAAGAACTCAATTGCAAAAAAACAATAATCTTAATATATAAAAAGTTTGTTTTTAACTCACACCCTCTTGACTTTAACCGTTTGTTCGCTTTCCTCATTTCTGTTTCTCTTGTTGTGCACTGAGCTCAACTGCTAATCAGAGTGATTTCATTTCAATGCCGATTAAACATGTTGTATCGGCCAGAAAAAAGTCAACAAGCCAACAAAGTCCGACCATGGCTAACTAGCGCCAATGGTGCAGGACACACTGCAAAAAACGTGGGCAACAGATGCTCAACCAACAGCCCAACACTGACCGACAACTTAGTGTGTCAGGGCCCTTACCTAACATGAATGTGAGAAATGGTCAGAACTAGCATGAGAAATTAACTACATTAGAAAACAGTTAAAATGTTTGTTAAAAGTTTGGAACCCAACTTGACAGTTTTCATGGAATGACTCTGATAGTAACATAGAAAAGGTAAATTATTTGTTCTGCAGAGAGAGTAACTTTACCAGCTTGGCCAGGATCAGTGCGTCATTCATTAAGTCCAGTAGTGGGGTTTGTGTATGAACGTTGTAAAAAGAGTAAGCAGCCTTCAGGCTCCTATGGAGAGGGTGATGCATCACGGTCGAGGGCAGAGTGTAGAAACTAGTGAAATCTGTCAGTACACCACCAGCACCCTGAGAAGACAGACACACAACAGCTGTTTAAACAGACAGAAGAACCTACAGTGAGTATCTTGAGGATAGAAACTAATTCCTGATACCTCTACTACAAATGTGTCAATTATGTTGTCCTGTGGCAAAAACCAGTGAGCCACCTCCTCTTCCCCCATAGATGGTGCAAGCTGGAAACGTCTCAGGAATTTCTGTAGCAGCTCGGTGACCTGGCGGATGTCGCGCCTCTCCATCGGCCGCAGACCTGGGGTCTTGGTGCTCTATATGAGGCGTAGAGAACAAGAGGGAAAGTCGATTTAAGTTGCTGCCATGAATAAGAATCGTAAGAGAGATCCAGGACTGACAGGTGGAAGTATTTACATCTGGTAATCTGTAGAGTTTCATGGTTCTTTGCAGCGTCATGTTTCTGCTCAGGTGGGAGAATTTAACTTCCACAAGCTTTCTGGGGTTCAAAGAACGATGCCAGTACCTGACCCAGACAAAAGAGGGGAAAAAAGCAACAGAGAAAAGAGTCAGTATTGGTTTTAAATGACTTTCTGACACCATGTCTTATGAGTGTCATGTTTAAATACTGCATTGCACACCTGCATGTGGACACAGGTTTAGGCAGCACCACTCCTGCTGTGTATACTGCCTGAAATATTCCTTCTATGTTCACTCTCCGTGTGATCTCTCTGATTAGCACTGGAGCAACACGCTTTGAACGCAGCTTCTTATGGACACACAGGAAGTTGATTTCGACCATCCTCTTCAGTCTGGAGCAGCAGAAGGAAAGAAGATGTGCACATTACAGTTGAAGTGTTTCTACTGACTCGTATCACCACTCTGCTCCACATGTATATGATCGATAATTAGTGCTCACGTGTCATAGATGCGTATATCTGCAGGGATGGCACTGATGAAGCCAACGAGCTTCTTATTTGAGGACACTCTCACTCCACAATGCCACTGTGGTAACCAGCCGGGGGGACGCAGAGCCCTGAGAGGGGAGGAAAGGTTTAATGAGAGAGTAGACGGTTGAATACCTCACGGCAGAAATACATGGGGCACGGATGCAACCCATCACGTAGGCCAGGTGGAGTGTTGTTTTTTCCGTGTGTGGTTGCTGCCAGCTACACTATGTGTGTACTGAGTTTTGCCAAGCGATAATGCAGCTGGTGATGCAGAGTTTGAAAGCATATAGGCTATAATAACTGGCAGTGAATTAATTAACTGGATTGTTTGGAGTAAAAGATGCATTGATTTATTTAAATGTGAAATGTAAAAACACCCACAAGGCTGCTTTGTTGCTCTGCACTGTCTCTGGTACATTAAGTTACTTGTTTTAATCATATGAAAACAGATTTTACTCGTCCATTTACACAGCTTTTCATAGTTTTCAACCAATTGGAGGGCCGCAGAGACGTGTATAGAGAAAAAAAAACAGACCAGCAGTTTAAAAATATCATTGAGCAGGGCAATGCCCACCTGGGCACGCCTTCTGTGGTCAGTGTAGCAGCTTCAGCTGATCATAATGGTCTCCAATTGCCCTCTGCTGTGAGCATGCTGCAGCAGACAAGTAGAGCCACTTCCATGTCCTATGTATTTCAGCCGTTTACACACATTTGATGAGAAAGCAAAGTGATAAACAAGAACATCATAAGAGCTGACAGCTTACCATTTGAGAAAGTTTGGTGAATAATCAAATCTGAACATGTTGTCGTCATCCTCCACATAGTTCTCATTTAACAACGTGTACAACTCCTTCAGCTGGAAAAGACAAGGCAAAGAAAATGTGTATTACAGCTGTGATGACTGGTCAATTATCAATTAGACGATCAAAAGAAAATGAACGGATGACTATTTTGATAATGGATTTATTGTTTAAGTCCCTTTTTAAGCAAAAATGACTAACATTTGACAGGTCTAAGTTCTTAGACATGAAAAATTCCCCTGCTTGGTCTTGCATTTAAGGTATATTTTGGATTCTTGTTCTGACACAAGACATCTGATGAGGGCACCTGGTGCACTAAGATATTGTGACGGTCCAAACCAAATCTACTGGCATAGAAGCCAAGCAGCAAAATGTATTTTAGCCACCTAAAACTCAATGTCAGTTGAAGTTTACGCTATATTTGTAATATTTTCACCTCTTTACCTTACACACTAGACGATCGAGGCAGCGCTAGACCAGCAACTCCTGTGGTCTGTGAAGCCACGAGTCTGGTGGCTTCCATATAACCACTTCAATGGCAATGTAAAGCAGAGAACATCTTCTAAATATAGCGTACACTTAGAAAGCTACTGATTTTTTTTTAAGTGGGTCTTTTTTCAGGTGGCGAATAACTAACAGAGGCTTTCATGACATGGGGTTTTCCTCACGGAACTTCATTGTGTGATTCGGTCTATAGACCACACAACTCATCAGTCAATCAAGAAAAAAAATCAGCATACTAATTGTTTCGTGTCTGGAGCACTGTACTTACTACATCTGCATTGCTGAGATCCAGAGTGTCCCACATAAAGCCTTGAGGTAAGGAATATGGCTCCTGTCTAATGTTTTCTTTGTCTGCTTCTATCGGCCCGTGACTCGTCACCACCTCATCTGCAAAAACAGCACAGCTCTCGTTAAAGATATAAAACTTTTTTTCACCAATCACATATTTCCTGTAAATTTAGCATTTTGCTCAGCTGACACTGATCCTGAGCCAACACCAAACATTAGTGTATTTTTAAAATTGCTGACAGTTATAAAATCTGCTTCTGTTGGTCCATGCTGACCAGGCGAGCCTATGGCAGTAGCCCTCGTGCACAGACCCGACTCTGTGGCCAACAGTTGTCATGGAAACGGCTTAATCTAATGCCTCTAAGCATGTCCAGCGAGTATGCCTGGACCCCCACTGAAGTTCACAGCTGACATGACATGTTTTTGGGACACAGGCTCTGAGCAGCACAGACTGTGATGAAATAAAACCAGTAGATGGCACTGGTGCATGGGAACAGTGCTCAATAAAGATGATAAATCTGCTGGTAGCTGAAATATTTCTGTTTGAGTAGGGAAGCAAATTAAGCACTTTCCATAATCATCATTTGGCCAAGCTGTTGATTAAAAAACACTTAATATTTCAGAGTTTACAAGGTAAATGCATGCTTTTCCTCAATTAAAGCGTTATTCAAACATGACATGGACTATTTTTGCAGCAGTTAAAATAAATTAGATTAAAAAACAAGACTCTTGTTCACTCTGCCTAAGTGAAGTAGGTACTTACTGAGCTTCGGCACAGGCTGAGTGTCCCAGAACTGGTACTTGTGCTTGGCTGCCTCGTCGATGCTCTTGGCTGGACCCTGGCAGGACAGCAGCTCCATGGCTCTTTGGATGTCCTGCAGCTTCTGAATGGGTAAGCCAGGGTTCTACATGTGTTAAAAGACAGTGGGAGTTCGAGGTTTAGTGTGTAGGGTTTAGGCTTTTCCAAGAGTGTAGCAGAACAGCAACGGCAGACACAAGAACAGCAAGAGCTCATTCTAAGGTAACAGAAACACAATGATTCATAGTTCCAGGTAATTTATACATTGATGAAAACATAGTTATGAATATTACGTTCCATTTCTGCCACTATATCCACCTTAATCCTACACACTGCGCCTTTAAGAACAAAAACAAAATGAATGAAGCTTTCCCTGCATGTGTGATACGACATGTGGAAACATATCATCTAAATTCAAATGTAGCCATATAGATACAGCAGAGAGCGTGTGTAAGATTTATAACCTGTTCAGATAAAAAACAGTGCCTGATAAAGGATGTTGGACACGAGCTGAAGCCACATTGGACTGTTCACACCGGATTATTGGTAACTGATTAAAGCTGCATCATCACTGTTCACAAAACACCTGTGTCCACAGCTGTAGTATGTTTACATGCACACGGTATCCCTGGTTGTGGTCATTCTCATGATATGAAGTTCATATGGAAAAAGATAAACCTGGTTATTCATGCACATGATTCTAACAGTATCCAGGTCTTTAACAGTGGAGGCTCGTATTCATGGCGAGTTGCAGTGGTGCCTGTTTCCAGTGTTTATGTCTCTCGCTGTCTCATTTGCTGGAATCTGCAATTCCATGGATGAATTCTGTTTGATTTTCTTTCTTCATCTCATCAGCAGAAAATGAGGTCGGGAGCAACAATTTAAATTCATCCTCTACACTACTGTCAGCCTTACGCTGTCATTTCAGTGTGTATTAAATTGTTTATCATCAGTTTTACTGTGTCACTGACTAACTGCTCACATATCTCAAGCTGTGGAGGCACCTGCGCACATGACAAGGGGTGATCAAAGACCTGGATAAGTTGTAAACATGTGATAGTATCCCAGTTTTGTATGCGACTACTCCAGGAAGCAGACAGTATCTGTGATGGCTTTACAGCTTGTCCTGGTGTCTATAAACCAGGATATGATGTTTATATGGACAAAGAAATAATGGGGATAGTAATGTTTATGGAAATCTGCTCACAGTGTCACAGTGGACACCTTCTCCATCCATATTCAGAACATGTGTCCCCCCTCCCATTGCTAATAAAAACATTAACATAGCAGGGGACATTGGCTACGTTTACATGCACACCGATATTCCTCTACAATCCCAAATAAAACAATATTTTGAATTCAATGTGGGTCATGTAAACAGCATATTCATTTAAATATTCTGAAATAGACCTTTTTCCAAACTCAGCATTTTCCGATTAAGACATGTAGGATATGCAAGCATTTGGGTTTTAACAGCATTTTTTGGACATGTATACAGCACATGTGGAATTTGCATATTAATCTGGGTTTTTACCAGTTTGCCACACACGGCCTCTTTCCTTTTAAGGTCATAATTGTGCCTATTAATGGATAAGTTGTACACAAACCAACAGCTTGCAAGGCTGGGGTAAAGATGCATGCACAAAGGAAAAACCTACATTTCTGATCAGAAGTAGAAACACACCTGTTTTTGAGCATTAAGGCCCAGATCACACAGAAAGCTTTTTAGCAGCTGGAGGCAGCTTTTTGTCATTGTTTTAAATAAGAATTAAGGTTTTTGCTCGCTGTTTTTGCATTGCTACGCGGCTTGTCTTTCTGTTCTCTAGACGCCTGGAGTTTTAGCTGGACTGCTCTGAACTCCTTAAGATGAAAAAACTTCATCTCAGAGCAAAAAAGCACCCCACATCATCTCCGCTTTTTTTCCCCACTCTCCAATCAGATGACTTGAGAGACAGACCTTCTGTGGTGGTCATGACAACAAGTTTACAGTTTACAGTTGCTGAAAACCCAGAGCTATACGGCTCAACGACAGACAGCAGGTTGTCAAACTGCCCCCAGGTTATCCTAAAATATGCTGGAAACAGCCATCGTGGAGGCGAAGGTCCTGGACCAACTGGTGGTACTCCCCATGATCCACCTTCATTATTAGGTCTCATGTTCCTCTGTGCCCAACAAACTATTTACAGACAGCCTCTCACCCTCAACCAGAGCTACAGCAAGTACCCTCTGCCTCAACGTTTTAGGAACTAGATACTTATGACTGTCAAATAAACAAAAACAAATAAATAAACACAAGATTGATTACATAAGAAGGTAAGGGTAGGTTTTATTGTTGGCAACGATGAAAAGATGCAGCAAGCTTTTTTTTTTTTTTACTAGTGTCATTAATTTAAAAAAAAAAATGGCAGTGCGGTGCGCCTCATGTTTTGCAATCTGTAAAATGCTTTCTGAGTGATCGGAGCCTGAGAAAGCCTTGGATATTGACAGATTTGTGAATATGCCCAAATATTGTAATGCCAAACTTTTTAAGAGGGTGGTTGAAGGAATAGAGGAGGAAAAGAGGAAGGCTGTGTTTGTATGGTTGAACAAGTCTGCAACTGCCAAAATCCTGGCACAAGTGACAGCTGTTCCACTTTTCCATATTTTTGACATCATAAACAACAGGGCACATTAATCAAAGTATGCATGGCTGCATGTAAATGAGAATGTTAGTGGAATCGTTTTCAGAATATGAGTGAAAAACAGAATATTTTGTGCATGTAAACACAGTCACTCACTCTGGTAAAGTATGTAGTGGCAGTTTGCAACCTCAAAAGCAATGGTTGCACTGAGAGAGGGGACTGTGCACAATTAGAGCAGGAAGTACCATGAAGTTACCACCATGAAATGATGCAGAAAAGGCACAATTTGGTGAATAAAAATTTACCAGAATGCAGGAACTCAAGTGTTTGATGCAAAAAAATGTATCGGGGGAGGATCCCCTGCTTAGTATGTGTACACCCAAATGTTAAAATGTTGATTAGAGTAACTCTGGGGTTATAGACCATGAGGAGAGTCTGGACCAAGATTGGATAACCCCTACTGACCCATTCACTCTGATGGTAAACAAGCAGGGTTTTCTCAGGATGTTTCTTGTGCGCAAAAACAGTATTCTGTGTTTCCCCTCACTTGCTCCTTGTCTAGCACCAGCCTGGCAAGATGCTCCACTAGGTTAGTGGGTTATTGCTTTGCCATAAGAGGGTCTGTGCACATTTCAGTGGGTCATCATCTCACCTTTATCTCCTGAGAGTCAGAGGCAGAGTCGGACTTGGCTCCCCCTGAGCTTGGCTTCTCTTTCTTCCTCTTCTGCTTCTTCTTCTTCCTCTTAGCCCCCAAATCTCCCCCCGGACTGCTGCAGACATGAACACAATCCCACATCACATTATTAAACAGGCTCTGACTTTATTTATCTCACATTTGAGTCCTTACACACAGCAGCGGTAAGCTAACGTTAGCTACCATAGCAACGAATGACAGCTGAGCTAGCTTACCGTTAGCTAACTTAACGGGCTGTCTGAGCGGTTGGCTGTCATCGTGTCATTCAGTCGGGACGCTAGTTGTGTGTATAAATATGTCCCTGACGGCACACACAGTTACACCGATAACAATGGCAATATAATAAAGGTTTAAATCAGCACTCTTCCTGTGGTTACTAGCTTGAATTGACGGCCTTGTAGCTGTGTTTGTGTCGGCTAATGTTAGCTAACTGCGCTAGCCGTTCCCGACCGAGCACACACATAAACAGACAGCCTGAAATAACGTTACTGCGTTTCCCAGCCGGACCGGACAGGCCATCCTCACCCCTGCATATGCTCATTCTCCTCCTCGTTGTCTCCGTCTATCCCGCAGGTGTCCTGGTCGTCTAGCTCCAGGCTCTGCTGACTGGCCGCGGATTCACTGTCCTCCGCCATCATAAAATGTTTTTTTTAAAAAAAACTGTCAGCCACCGTATGTGATAGAGATCGCAGGCAACGGGCGAGAGGTGGAAAAACAAAGAAAGTGCCGGAGGAAACTGCACCGCCTAGAGGCCGGTGGCGGAACAGCAGCGCTAAACTCCTGCCTTTAACCTGAGGTACAGTCCAAATTAAACTGTTATCTATTTATATCTGTTTATCTCACTACTAACAGTATCCAGATTTTGTCAAGTATCCCTTTGTGGTAATTTGATTGAACAAAACTATTCATAAATATGCAAGCACCATCTAGAAGACAGGATCACAACAGCAGGTAATAAGTCAAAAGCTTTTTTAGATGATTTTGTATTTTATTGTATTCCCAAACAAATGCGCAATTAATCAAATTACAAAAAAGAATTAATACAGTGAATCTGGAGTTTTGGGGATCTCGTGCATGATGGTAATCCAGCCTCGTCAAAAGATAACTAATATTTGATATTCATTTGATTTATTTATTTGATATTTGCTTAAAGAATGGGGAAATTACAACAGAGCAAATTGTTTTTTGCTCACTATAGTAGCCTATAAACTGAATTTTTGAAACTCAAGACCATGTCACTTGCAGGGGCGTGTCTGTCATCAGCCCATGTGCGGGCTAAGACATTGGGGGCTCAGCCTGGACCTGTGTTGGGGACATTTCTTTTATGAACAAGCTGTATTTTTATGCTTTTTTAATGCACTCTGGCAACCTTATTTACCCTGTAAAACCATTTTAAAATTTTCCAGACTAATCATGAAATGTGATGTTAACAATATTAGTAGTTGTTGGTAATTAGCACAGAGTAGAAACAGCATAATTTACAGCAACTATTGGAAAAATAGTCAAATGTATGTATTAATGTTTAACAGTGGTGGACTGTTACTAATTACATTTATTCAAGTACAAGTAGAAATAGATTGATAGATTATTAGATCTGGGGCCATTTATAAAACATTCAGGGCTGAAGCATCGGACACCCAGGCATGACGACGCCACTGTTCATACGGTATATTATACACAATATAATAATGACAAAACAATGGAACATATCTTAATTAAAGAAAAGGTAACTACTTCAAGAAGGCATCTAATTTACACGTAACAATCTGACTGTATCTCATAAGAACATTCAATCCTATTTACAAGACAACTTTAAAGGTCCCATGTTGTTAAAAAAAAATCTAATTTTCATGTCTTCTTTTTAAAAATTATAAAGCAGGTATAGGTGCTATATAAATACTGTGAAAGCATCCTAACATTTAATCCAAAAAAAATGTGCAGTCTGTATCCAGAAACTGGCTTTAAGAGCTATCAGGACTGTGAACTTCCGTGAAGTTGTGATGTCACAACTTTACTATATAGACTGAATCACTGACATTGTGCTAACAACAGTGACTTAAAGGGAGAAAACTGGCAAATATGTGACAACAGCAACTTGTTTATTTGTTTTAATTTCCCGCAGTAACTGTAACGTTTTAAGATATATAGTTAAACACGGTGGTCCGACCTATCTTACGTTTCTGCTGTGCCTATTTTATATACTGCATTGCTTTGCTATCATCTTTGATAAACCAAATCTACCAGCATGGGGGCTAAGTCAGAAGACTGTCAGCGCTTTACCATGCCATCAGACAGCCTTTTCCGTCAGGGAATTGTAGCCGTTATATCAAAGCCACCAAAATCGTAATTTAAACTTAGCAGAACACTGAGTTGCTGGTCTAGCGTGGCCTCGACTGAGTAGTGTGTAAGGTAAAGCTGAGCAAATATTCAAATATTGCGTTTCACAAGTTTACTGATAACATGACATTTAAAATGGAAATAAAAACTCTCAGGCTGCAAATCCCTTCTTTGTAATTATACAAAGCACAGACGCACACACAGATCATTCCAGTTTGGCGGTTTATTCAGAATAATAGGCTTCAAATATAATGCAAGCAACCAAGTTACACACTCAGGATGCTGTGCTGCAACTCCACCCTAGAGCTGGAGGTTGCTGTGGGATACTAAGAGGAAAGAGGCCATTCACAACACCAACTCACACATCATTTTGACCTGGTAGAGGAAAGGAAAGAACTATACACACTCTGTAATATGATTGCTATGACTATATGATCCTTGAGTGGATGCATGTTGATTATTCATCACGTGGACAACACAAACTCACAGCCAGCAGCAGAGGAACACTACCACCACCACTCAGGCGCACATAAACACATTCGAGACAAAACATTCACCATCCAAAAAACACCAAAATAAGAAAATGCACTGAAATGACCTGCAGTTTAGCTTCACATACAATCGCACTTAGCTTTATCTATCCCGTGCTACACTGAAAACTTGTGTAAATCCTTAACTGCTTACTCTAAGACAGATTGGTGCCTTGCTGATTACTGTAGAGGATTTTACGATTGCAGCAGCTGGTAGACATTTTCTGAGATGTCTGCAGTGTAGCTTTTAATACGCTAGTGCCGAGGAAAGTTTACTGCATGCTTTCTTTCACAAGTGGGAGAGAAAGGGAGGGCTGAGGTAGAGGAGAAAAGCTGAAGGCAAAGGAAGGTGAGAAATAAATAAGGTAATCTGTTCCACAAATTCGTTGCAGAGTCAGGTTGTTCAAAGGCACTTGGAACGTGAGGAAATGGTAAAAAAAAAAAAAAAAAAAAAAAAAATCAAGGTTAAACTCAGCATGCAAAAATAGTTTGGTTTCAGGTAAAACTTGCAGTTATGTGTTTTGTTTTTTGTAACTAACGATAAGGCGGGTGAAGAAGAAAAGCCCTTAACATATTCGAAGAAATAAAAATAGCCTATTTTTCGGGTAAAATACTTCATGTTGGCAATTAAAATGATTAAAATTACAAAAAAAGGCATCTCAAGCAGCCGTATAAAAGTGATGCATAGCCTTCAGAGCAAAAAATATGCCAGTCAGTGGTTCAACAGTTACAAAACCCTTCATATTATTACACCTCACAATTAATTTGGGTGGAGCTACAGTCTTCGTAGTGGTATTAGATCCTTGCCCACCAGCATAGTGGTGTGTCACATTATCTGTTGCAGTGCGGATAGTGGTTTAATTTCTTCAGTCCAAACCATCTGTAGATCACATAGAAACATCCGTGCAGCCTTCTGACTGGCTAGATTAAATTCTAGCAACATACTCCAAACTATCCGAAGCTCAGGATTCACATGTTGACGTCAGGGCTGATTCTTGTGCAGACTGTGAGAAGAGTAGAATCAGTTGCTGTGTTTTGCAAAGATGCTCCACAGTCTTAAAAATAAGGGTTATAATTTCACTTGAAAGTAGTGTGGTGTGTTCTTTACAGTCAGTGGACTGAGGCCAATATGGCTCAAGAAAAAAAAAGGCTCCTGTAGTCTTTCAAATGTGAGAACCACCCATCATCTGTTTCAGTTCCTTTATGCTTACAAGGCTATTTATAAAAAAAAAAGGCATATATCTGTTGTGCATAAAATATTCTTGCCTCCAACATCCGTTTGTCTCCCTCAGACGATGCATACGTTATTCCTGATGAGTGGTGTGTTCGTGTAGAGGGTCATGAGGATGACAAAGTGGAGTGCAACAGTGGTACTTTCATAAAGGGGACCTGGAGGTTCGTGAAGGATCTGAATCGTCCCTTCGTGCTCTTGGCTAGAAGGGATCCCAGTGCTGAAATGTCTTCTCAGTGCTCTATTAAGGAAAACAAAGGGCTTCAATTTAAATGGTCCTTCACGTTGTGGTCTGAGCAGAGGGGGGAGTCATGATTTAAGGATTAATTCACATTTTTTCAAGTCTATCTCAAAACTGATCTGCCCACACGCGCAGCTGAACAATTTCAGTTGCTTTACATGCTCCTCCTGTCTCACTAACGGCAAACAGATCCATTCCTAATGTGATTTCAGTGAGATGAAGGACAAAGAACATGGTCCTGGCTCAGTGTGTTTTCAGTATATCCATGACTGTACAGAGAAACATCACTGGATTACTCTGATAATGAAGAAAACTTAAATAAGTGATGATTCACAGACAAGTTCTGGAGTTATATTTAGCAGACTTACGGCTCTTTATTCATGATGGACATCTGAGATAATGATGTCAGGGAGTATAAGTCAAACTGAGATTGAGTTATGACTCAAGACTTGTGGCAATTCACCTCACCTAGTATCTTTGGCTAACACTGGCCTCTCTTGTATATAGAGTACGGTCCCAGTTCTTAGATTTGTTTTCATTACTCTATTCATGTAGTCATCCAACTTTGTGTTGTGTTTCATGCGTGACTTGGCTGCTGCAATGCTGTGTTTTCCTATTAGGATTAACAATGTACTTTATCTAAAAAACTAATTTTGATATCACTAACTCAGGATCTTAAGCCTCCAATTAGCTTCAGCTGAATCAGAATGAATTTTAGCACAGGAGGAGGATTGTCAATTTCATCCATCGGCTCATACAGGGAGGAGGAACTCAAGTATTTTTCAATGTGGACTCTATTTTCCCATGTGATTCGTAGGAACAATAACTTTTTAAATTGATCTAGTGCTGTGCGAGAGAGCTGCAGTCGGCAGCGGCAAAACAGGCCAACTACTTAAAGTGCTAGTTTTTGTCACTGACGGGCTCAGATTGTTATTAGGAGTGTCTTACAACATTATGGAAAGAATCCTACAAAGGAATAAAACTTTTTACTGAACCTTTCAGTTTATCTGGTCTGTTTTGTGTCCAAGTCTTGCTAAAGGAGAAGTCTCTTTCTCATGAGAGGTGCCTTATTGCAGGAGGTAACCAATGGAAACATGAGTGCGAGTTCTTAGTCTTATCTACAAAATTTTCAATGACATGGCTGAATATTTAGTTGATTTCAAAAATGTGAGAAAGTCTGTGAAATTTGAGCGAGTGAGTGAGACTTTCCATCAGCAAGACTTGGACACAAAACAGACAGGATCAGTGAAACGTACAGAAAAATGTTTCATTTCTTGGTAGGGACCTTTCCATAATGTTGTCAGACACTTATAAATAATCTGAGTCTGTTAGTAGCAAAAACAATCACTTTTAATGGAAGTAAACTAACGGGGCCTGGGTTTTATTGCTGCAGACTGCAGCACTCTTTCTCAATACTGGACCAATTTCAGAAATTGTTGCTCCCACTAGTCACTTAGACACAAAAAGATGGGAAAATATGTTTAAAAATACTGAAGCTCCCCTTTAAAATAGCTTTAAGTAGAGCCAGTGTGGACAGAAGGAGCAATTACTCTGACCAAAAACACATTCAATGCATATATGGGCATATCAATACTCCATGACAAAAAATGTGAACCTATCCTCGAAGTGGTCATCTGTGTATCATTTCATGTTGAAGGCCAGCAGGGGTCGCTCCTCTCTCCTCTGCCAGGGACTCTTCTTCTCCTCCTCTCCATCCTCGTGTGCTGCATCATCATCAGGAGAGACTGACAGCAGCACATGATCAGTCCTGAACGTCTCTCCCTCTGGTGTTGGCAGGGGAGGAGGAGAAGCAGGGGATGAGGACAGTGAGGGCGGCTCCTCGTGTATTTGTACCCCTTCTACTCTTTTCCCCTCCACCTCCCCCTGACAGTGATCCCCTCTCTGACCCTCCGCTTTGTCTGACAGGATGGGTCCTGTTATACTGTCCTGTGGGCTGCACTTGGGCGTCTCCTCCTCGCTGCCTCCCACGTCTAGGTCGTCCATGTACACCAGCTGAGTGTATGCCATGGCTGGTGCCGTGCCTTTCGACCTGTCGACATCTCTTTCCTCCCGCCCCCCGTCTCTCCCTCTCCCTCGGCCTGCTCTCGGCTCGTTCAGGTCCACGCCGGAGTCCAGACTAGCATCATTGCCGCGCTTCCCACTTTTGCCATTACTCTGCTGACCTCCTCCACTTGGTGTGTTGCTGTGGCACCCCGCCCGCTGCAGGTCGATGTAGGAGTGGCGAATATGAGCGTTGGAGCGTCCGTCAAGTGAGACAAACCAGGCCCGTGGGTGAGGCAGAGGCTTCCCTCCCCTTAGCTCCATTAATGTCTTTTCAGCCAGTAAGGTGTCCTCACTGTTTATTTCCACTAGACCTGTGTCCCCGAGTGCTGCTGGGATAGAAAGAGACTCTGACAGGCCAAGCCGTTCTCCATCACTCTGTTTGTTGGGATGTGGGGCACTGTCAGTGGGGGTTCCCCCCAGGGGCTGCTGGGAATGTGAGGCATTGAGCTCAGCCTGGATGGTCTCCAGATCACTCTGCTGGTCAGTCTGCAGCAGGAGGGCCTGACCAGACAGAGGGTGCTCCCCGGGCAGCCGCATGTAGTGTGCTGGGATCACCAGTGTAGGACGCACCCTCGGGTAGCCTTCTCCACCACTCAGCAGGTCCACGGAGCCGCAGCAGAGCAGCTGGCCTGGCCGAGACAGCAACGGGGGGCTGGGACGCTCCAGGTGGTCCACAGAGCGCGACAGAAGGTAGTCAGGAGCTCTGCACTCACACCCCTCCCCTCTGCTGGGGGAGTGAGGAGGAGAGGAGGGGGAGATGCAATCAACAACCCCGACACTGCTCAGCTGGTTAGCCGACACCTGGCCGTGATTGGCTGATGACAGTGTGTCTGAAATGGGGTTGCTGGATGAGCAGACGGAGGTATATGATTGACGGTAGCCTCTGTCTGTTCCACATGAAAGGGCAGACTTTAATTGGAACGTCTCCACAGACTGCCGGTAGTCTCTGCTGCGAGGCGTTAGATTGCCAAGAGATGAGCCGTGGTGGCTGTTGTTGCCGAGCGAGGAGCGGCTGTGTTTGCTGTGATGGATTAAGCTGTGTTGACGCTGATTGTCTTGGTGCTCATACGAGGAAGGCTTCAGCATTGGTGTGGTCATGTCGGGCTCAGTCGCTGTGGAAACAAGCTCCAACTGCACCTAGAGATGACAAATATTGAAGTGTAAGAAACTTTTGAAATATACTCAGTGTAAAGTGAGATATAATTCAGACACAACCCAAAGAAAATCATCATATCTACTAAAGTAATCACAGCACAGACAACATGAGAGCGTTGTTGCAACAGTCTTGATTCTTACTAGTTCAAGAAATTAGTTTTTCCACCCACTGCAGGAATATTTGATCAAGGATGTACCCCACGAGGCAGATATTCCCTGACACAAGGAACAAGGACTTCCTCTGATAATCACTAAAGCCGCTCTCTCAAATGAACTCCGGAGAGTGCCCGGACAATCAGGTCCAGACATTCAACAGAGTTTCCCTTTCACACACAGGTAACACAATACAGGAGATTGTCTGTGTCAGCAGCGTTCTCACCTACTGGAAAGACTCTATCTGGTTTATGTGAGTGATGGCGTCTGGGCAGAGGACGCAGAACACGATGCGGATGACACCATAGTCGGAAAGCCGGTTCATTACTTGGTCATACACAATCAAGTCTCTTGCTGGTCCTAGAGTTTGTTTGGTGATTTTGTTGCTGTCTTCGTGTAAATGACCCGTCCCCTTCATCCTGGGATGTTTGTTTTCTTCGGGTTTCACGCAATTGGCATGATAGAAATCTTATCACTGTGAATTCTCCAGGTGATTATTCACACAATCGGACATTAAACTGACTTTGTACTGGGACGCTGGCAGGATAAAGTCTGTTTAATGTCCGATTCCAGGGGCAGGGGCGGCTGTGGCTCAGGAAGTAAAGCAGGCTGTCCACTAATCAGAAGATCAGCCATTCAATTCCCGACAGATCCTAAGCCACGTGCTGAAGGGCTAGATACTAAACCCTAAATTGCTTGCTCCTGCTCTGAGAGTGCTGATGATTGTTTAAAAAACTGTATAGTTGCCTCATCCACCAGTACATGAATGTGACAAGTAAATCCATTTAACATTTAATGTCTAGATAATTTCAGGTTTGCAGTGCATGTGTGAACAGGGGCTTAGGACAGTGCATTGTAGACTAGTGAGTGGATCATTTAAGTCAGACAGACCTCGTTGCTGATGAGGTTCAGGTGGGACATGGAGGTGGCTTGGTCCCTCTTACTGCTGTCTAGACCGGAGGACAGTGTCAGCTTACGGTGAGACCCTCGAGGCTTCAAACAACGACGTCTGCAAAACACCGAGACAACAGATACCAGATAACATCAAGTACAAAAACATAAAGTCTAAATTAGTCAGCGACTGTACATTCACATATTCCCCACAACCAGTCATGAGAACTAACTGACACATATTACTGTAAATTCCTGACACTGTCAAAATGTTGCCTTTGATTCCTCATTTTGGAGACAAATATGGCGACTTCAGACAGTCTTTAAGATGAGATATTGCCATGGAAATGTTTCACACACCTGCAGTAGTACAACAGAAGGCAAAGCAGGCAGAGCAGGATGAGAGCCATGCCTCCCAGTATAGCCAACAGGAAAAAGGTGTGGTACGTGCTGATGTCCTTCGCAAACACTGGACCTGTAGGACAGACGAGAGATCATATTTTAATATCAAGGTTATATCACTTACTGTCTACTATCAAAACAAAAAGGTGGAAAAATATTTTATCTTATTCCTTCTGAGGAGGCTTTCACATCAGGGACATGGGCCCCGATCTGACTACATCTGACCCCCAAGTCCAGTTTGTTTGATTAATGTTAACATGGTGCACCGGACCTGGTCACGGTACATTAATCTTTTCCCAGGTCCACATGAAAAGGTGGTCTCAATTACAGTTCTAAGTACTAAGGCCAAAGAAAAAAAGGTTTCAAAACGGTTTGATATCAAGGCAAATCCAGACCAGACCAGCATTTAGAATTTTACCACCAGGTGTCTCATCTGACTCAGCAGCTACATCTGAGCGGGCGATAATGTGACTCTGCTTTATTACTACCTCTGCTGCCAGCTTAATGGCCGAACAACAATGCCCCCCATTCGGTGTCCCTACGTTTAACACAGAACGGTGAGGTTAAATAACGGCGCAACAGGCTGTATAAAAGGGGCTAGAGAGAACCCTCTTGACTTGTCACCCCAAAAAACACAATGTGCACTACACTCATCTTCCCCCTCCTACCTCATCTTAAACCTGATCCCCTTCATGTTGCTGGGGCTCAGCTTGGCAGTTATGTGCACAAAGCCTGACTGACACTATTAGCTACATCCATCCATGGGTGATGAAGTTGGAAGGCGGGCAAGAGAGTCGTCCTTGACATTGTTCTCCAAAACATAAACATAGCAGACTTCATAGTATGGGCTCGGGATCTTATGCTTGGTGCTCTTTTCTACGGTTCGAATTGTACCTAATGTGAAAATGCCCTTATTTGTTAACATGACTATATCGACACCATATATCTTTCCACATACAAAGCACATACATGACATGACAAAATGTGTGTTGTGCTCTCTACAGCAGTTTCTCACCTGAGTGCAGTGGAGACATGGCGGCCACCCAATATCCCAGCTGAGGAGCAATGTAGGTCAGACTGAGCTGGTTGCCCTCCCGCTGCACGTGACCCCAGCTGCTCTTTATCCAGGCACCTGCAAACACAATCACAGGTCTTGAAAATGTATTTTCCAACAGTTATTTTATAAAAGAGCCAGTCTGCCAGTTCACAGAATGCATTCAGGACAATGTGACAACTGACAAGGCCTGCAGCGACCTCCGATCTGACTCTCAGTTAACCCAGTATAGACAAAGCAGCGCTCTTATTTGTTGGATTTCCCTACAAAAAAGTAATCCCTCTCAATCATCTTCTGACCCATGAGCAGTGTGTCGTAGTGTCTGCATCTGCAGAGAACCTGCCCTCTTCCTGTATTCTCTCATTTTGGTTTGTTCGTGGTGTTTCTGGGTGTCAACCTTTGGGTAGTGGTGTGTAGACCCCAGCCAATAGCAGCGTGAGATCGAGACTCTATAAAAACATTGCCCCCTGGGTACATTGCTGTCTCTGTCTCTTTCCTCTGCTCGGTGGATGTGAGCTGCAAGTCACACACACACACACACACACACACACACACACACACACAGCAGAAAAGCTCAAGTGTGCTCTTCAGCTGAATTCACACAAATATGGCAATGCAGCATTTTGCTGCAGGGTTGTGCAGAGGTTTGAGTGTGTTTATTTGTGCTGTGGACGCCACTCCCTCTCTTCACTCACTCTCTCTTGACCCCCGCTGCACTCTCAGATTCACTGAGATGAAGAGGAGGGACCAAATTTGCATGTTGTGTTTACAAACAAAATGTGACAAATCCTTTAAAGGGTGCCCTTAAAGAGGAAGGACTTGCTACTGTGACAGATGTAAACTCCATTAACAGCAGTGGAAGTTAAATTTAACACTTTCTTTTAACACCAAATACAGTGCAATGTAATGAGTGTTTCAGTTTGACAGTTTGATGAAAAACCAGTAAACACAATACTGCTGAGAATTATTTTATGTTATCTTTGTTTTTCAGCAGCTCCTGTCGATAAAATTAATCAAGTTGATGTGACCTGGATAACAAGCACAAAACTGATGGATGGATTAAATGAATACTACACAGGTTGTGAGATGTTGTTAATAAACATGCTCACCAGCGAAAGTACAAACCAACCCCAGATTCACTCTCGGTATATATCCTTTTGTTTTTGGCGCCATGTCTCTTCGATACCTGCTGTTAACAGTCTGGCACCACATCGCTACCTTTTTTAAAGGCCCAACTTCACTAGAGCGCTGTGGGGTACACGCCCATAAAGGCCCTGAACACAGAAAATAAGAGAATACAGGCAGAGGGCAGAGTCTCTGCGGATAAATACACCACCACGCACTTCAAGTGGGTCCTAAGTGATGATTAAGAGTAATTACTTCTGTATGAGGAAAATCCTGTACGGTATATCTAAAAGCAATGTTTCTGCTGAGGTTGACACTTCTCCAAATGTATAAATGAATCTCCTAGCAACTGTTACTAACAAGCAATAGTAACAGTGTTTGCTACAGTTCCGATGGTGCTGACAAAGACTCCATGGAAATTGATTAAACATCCTCCTGTGTGCACAATCCTGATTTTAGCTCCTAATGTCAACAATAAACAGCAATCAGATACAAAATCATTTTATGACTAAACTACAAGGACTTATGTGTCTTAAATTCAAGACTATTTTACACCTCTCAAGGTTTATTTAGAGAAAACTGAATTCAATGCTTTGCAAGACTTTTCAAGGTCTCTTAAAAACTCAAGCCCGGTTGTGGGACAGAGTTGAGTGTTTTGGCAGTACTTAACTCTCCCACAGGGAGGCAGCATGCTCAGTCAAATGTCACTGAGGGCCTATGAATAGGAGCACAATGGCAGCTCCAGCACCAAAAAAAGCCCCACAACAAAGCCAGAGTCCCTGATTGATTGGCTCACAGTAAATCTGCTCCAAGAGGAAACGTTCAGTTGTGCCTCCACACTTCCCCTCCTCTGGGTCTCAGGGCTAATGTGGTGAAAGCCACTTTGTTTCTTTGTTTATTCCCAGTTATACATCATCAAGTGGTCAAATATCGGCATCGATCTTCAGGGGGGAGGGAGGAACCAAAAAAAGAAGGGAGGGAGAGGATATTCGATGAGGAAAGACAAATATATGAAGAGCTTGGAAGGGGAAAACCATAACAAGGAGAGGAAACAAGAGGAGGAATGGAAGGAGAGATAAGGGAAAAGGCAGAAGAAACGAGAGAGGCTGTGTGACTCAGCACCCCACACACACACACACGCACACGCACACGCACACACACACACACACACACACACACACACACACACGCACTAAGCCCTGTGCCCAGCCCTGCCAGGATTCACCCTGGTTCTGTCTGATTGTTTCCACAGGGGAGTCCTCTCTCTGTGTGACTGACCTGTTTAATAGTGACATTTAATGACTCTGTTCCCACGCTTCAGTACAATACACTGCAGAGACTCTGGCGGCTGCTTAGACTCAATGCAAACATTTATAACGTCAATACGGCCTGTACATCACTTCTGCTTCTTGCCCATTCATGCAAAGTCAACACAGCTGACACTGGGTCTTTTTTTGTTGTACAGATAGTAGTCTGCATGTCTGAGGAAGCTGATTTGCATTATCATACTCCTCTCAGGATGAAGGTGCGTCTGTTTACAAATGACACCCAGGTGAATTTGATCTGTTCCAACATGACATCATTTTTACCACCACGCTCCGTTAACATGTAACAATACATAAGAGGCTGTCAGTTATACAAGACAAACAGGTTTTTGCGTGTTTGTGTGTGTGTCGTCCATGTGCGCACTTTGTAAACAAACTGAGCTTCTTTGTGAGGGAGCTTTCATCAGCCTGAAGTATTCCACCAAAAAAGGCACCAGACGGGTTTCAAAAGATCTTTTCTTTGTGTCTGTTTTCTATCCTCAATTCAACACACACACACACACACGCACATTTCACACACTTAAGCGCTCAGTGAAGACACTCAATCAGGAGCAGGGACTTTCTGTTGTGTTACTTATTTGGCGGGGTTGCTAAGGAACACGAGATGTAGCCCGGAGAGGGGTCCGGGGATGACTTCTGTTGTGGAAATACTTGCTGCTACAGGCTGTGCGTAGGCTACAAGTGTATGAGTGTGAGTGTGTGTGTGTGTGTGTGTGTTCCCTCAGCTTTTATCAAAGCCCTTTTTATAAGCTCTTGATGTTGATACTGTGGGCACTTTAAAACTGAGCCTCGAGATCCTTAAAACCATCACAAGAGCAAAGATGGTCCAATTTTAAAATTTATTACCCTAATAAAATGTTCCTAACTTAGCAGGAACATCTTTAGGGTAGATTTAGTAAAATGATAGTCTCATCTCACATACAGTTGGGACCAAAACATGTTTAATGTGGAAGAGATTTATCCCAGTGGCATGTGGCCTATTATTCCAGTTAACGTTGAAGTCTGACTCAACACGTGAACTTGCAGGGGTACGCCTCAATCTGTTGAGCAACAACTGTTTACTGCTTCTCCAAGCTTTCTATTTTATTCTTTTATAAAACATGTCGAGAAAAATTGTCATCTTAATAAAGTATCTACCAGTGTCTACCTCACAAACCCTTGACAAGAATGACTGGTTTAAGGTGATCACACTACAGCTGAAGCAAACAATTATTTTCATGTTCAATTAATCTCTTGTAATGTCAGAAAATAGTGACATAGTGAAAAAAGCCTCTCACAATTTGTTGCTGACAAAGCTGGCATACTCAAATTGCTTGTATTGTAACATCTACAGTTTAGATGTTTAGTTTATGGCTACAGGTGAGGAAGTTAATCAGCAAATATTCACATTTAAGAGGCTGGAGCCAGGTAATACTTGGCATTTTAGCTTAAAGCTGCTAAGATCTTTCCTCACAAAGACAAAGCCATGAAGACCTGGAAGGGCACTCAAAGGACACAGACTTCTGCCATGGCAAAACGGCCTCTCGCAATGTTAACAAAGGTGAAAAATGATTTGTGTATCAGCCCTATGATTCGGATCGGCTCCAAAATGTAATGGGTTCTTCCTTGACCCCGTGCCACACCTTTCCAGCAAGTTTCATGAAATCAGGCCAGTAGTTTTTCTGTAGTCCTGCTGACAAACAAACCAAACCAAAAGCATAATCTCCTTGGTGGAGGTAGTTTTTCCGAGACTCTGTAGTTCCACTCAGCTCCATGGAGACTGGAGAGTTTCAGCATCTTTAAGCTCACTGTTTTGGTTTTCGGGCCTATAACTTTACTGTTTTGGTTCAGTCTAACTACTCTCTAGTGACTAGCTGGTGAACATTGTTGAGAATTTAGCAGCTACAGTGCCACAAATTTCCCACATGAGTTGGTGGAGACCAATTACAGAGCTAAAAACAGACACAAACAGAATGAATGCTAGAAAAAAAAGAGATGGCTGGTTGCTCCGTATACTCAAATGTAGATTGAATATGTGTCTGAGCTCTTGGACAACAGGAAAAAAATAGGATAAACAGGAAGGCAATCCAGGCACTCCAAAAATATTCGAAAAAATGTATCAATGGTGGAGCAGTCAGTTCTGGTTTCAAACTCGCATGCTGTCTGGGGCCCTTGTGTGTGGAGTTTATACTGTAGGTTCTCCCTGTGTCAAAGTGGGTTTCCTCAGGGTGCTCCGGCTTCCTCCCACAGTCCAAAGACAGCAGGTTAGGTTAAATGATGACTTTTAATTGCCTGTAGGAGTGCATGCGAGCATGAATGGTTGCTTGTTGCTATGTGTCAGCCCTGTGATAGTCTGGTGACCTATCCAGGGTGTACACTGCCTTTCGCCCAATGTCAGCTGGGTGACATTGTTCCTGCTGTCCCCATGTGGCCAAAAACTGAGTATTGCAAGTTTTAAAGAATGAATTAAAAATTATTCAAATGTGCCCCCTGAAAGTCGGAGATTCGAACCATCAGTCGGAAATCTCTTAAGTCGACTGAGATTGCTTCAAATTGAGCAGTCTTTTTTTTTGGTAGTCAATGTGCTGTGCAGTGTACTTCTGGGGACGTTTTGGTCCCTAGATTTAGCTGCAGAGTGAGCGCTCTTGACTTTCACGAAACTCTTTGGCACAGAAAGCTGAGGACAAGGTGCAGTGGCACAGAGTAGGAGAAACTTTACATCACAAGGCTCTGAAAACAACTCTTCTCTCTTCTGCTTTGACGTGGTGAAAGTACAGCTCACATCAGTTTAGTACGATACAGTCTCTGGCATTTGTTTGATATCTAGTGTTGGAAAAAAATTTGTTTATTTCCACTCTGTCCTTAGCTAACTTTGCTTGTTAACTACATTACGTATATGCGGCTTTCACACTAACCATCCAGCTGGGCCATGTTTAAACTTTGAAACTTTATATATTTATATAAAAAAGAATAATCAAATATTGGTGTGATTTCACTGACATAATTCTGAGTTAGGTACAACCCTACTTACAAGATTAATTGATCAAATTTGCTACAGATTATTCTGTTTCACAGCTCGCTGATTAATCAACTCAATGTTTCAGCTCTATACCCACTGACCCTGTACATTTCATTTCACCAGAAGAATGTTAATAGGTCCTGGCAGAGCACAAACATAATGTACAGTTGATCTGGAAATGTGAGACTAATGTACACACAGCGAAGGATGTTTTGTTGTGCAGACACTTCTGACTCAACTGATGATCTAATCACTGTGTTTCAGCTCAGCTTGTCCAAGAAGAACTGGGTGTGTCACAATGCGGGACATCTGACAACATAGATTTAAGATGGCTGAAATAAATCAGAGAGTCCACAGAGGCGTGAAGGGTCTCTGCCGTAGGAGCCAGCACCGCAGAGCACTTAGCCATTCTTTAGCTCAGTTCAAGATTTAACCGACCTGTAGCAGATTATACATCCACAGTCTAATCTTGTGATGTGGGGCAGTGTTTGTTTTGATTTGCAGATTAATGTGGCACTGCACGCTGGTCATTTTTTATGACCTTATGAATAAATTCATTCATCACTCAGACACACAGCTACAAGTTGTGACCTGGCTGCACTGTGTGGACACACACGTGGTTTGTATTAATGCTCCTACTCTGATAATGTCATAAATCATTCACTAGAGGAAGTAGGCCTCATTTACACAGAAGTAAATATATAACAGCACTGCACTTTTTAAAGGTGCTATTTTTCTAAGATTTTAGTTGAAGGTGTTGGTGAGAAAACTTTACGCTCACAAAGTCAGAAAATCTTCTGTGTTTCTGTCAGTACATACCCAAGCGCGGGTCAAATCTCCAAGCAGGGATATGATCATTTTCCTTCAGGCCACTGTCAGCCGGCAGGGGGACGGAGACCGTGATTGGCTCATTCACCTGCAGCTCCACTCCGTCGCTGGCCAATAAGTGAACAGAGATTGCCGCTACAGGAGTCAACTCAAACCTCTTCTCAGTCCCTGTGAGAGAAGCAAGAGAGTGTTGGAGTGAAAAATGCAGCAAAAAGAAAGTGAGTGGGAGTAAGGTGCAAAGGAGGGGGAGCAAAGAAAGGAGCAGACGGCGGGTGGTGGCGTAACATGAAAAAGCGTAGATAAAGCAGCGCTGTCAGGGGAAAGACAGACAGGAAAGAAAACAAGGGAAAGACAGGAAAGAAGGAAGCAGGGTGGAGAGTGAAAAACCTACGAGACTGAGTGTGAGAGAAAGTGTCACAAAGCACACGTATGCTTGCGTTGCCTGGAGGGAGAAGGTACGAGCTGTGGGGAGGGGGGAGCTTTTGAGGGGTATTCAAGCTGAAGTACACACAAATTCATACAACACACAGACACATCAAGAAGTGGATGAGACTGCCTGAAAGCTGGTGTTAGACAGAGAGCACACACACACACACACACACACACACACACACACACACACACACACACACACACACACACACACACAGGGGTTATTGTGTTTCAGGAGGTCAGATACAGAGGCCTCTCTAGGGTAGAGTCTCTCTGATGTACTGCTGCTTCTTCCCTTCACTCCCCACCCCCTCTGTCATCTGTGCCCAACTATCCTTGGCCCTGATTTTACAGTCTGTCACCATACGCCAGTTCGAGACTCACCTGTGCCATTGCCGCTGAGGACCTGCAGGTGGGGGAAGTGCTGGATGTGCGAGGGGGAGCTGGCCACGGTGAGCAGAGCAGTTAGGTTGGCATAGGACGTGTTGGAGGGAAGACTCAGAGCTCTGCGCTGGAAGTGAACGCTGGGCTGATGTCGTAAACCTTAAGAGACATCAGAAAACATGGACATGTTGAATGAAGTGTTGTAGAAGTTTTAGTTTTAGACCAATTTCAAATTGCTTTTTTAAGATTTTATTTGCCATGTGGCAGTTAAACAGGACAGGAGAATGGGATGACACTCACAGATACTAACTGAAATTAGACCATCGTATATTTTTTTAAATTAGTCTCTACATTTTTTAACATTGTCCTGGTGGATTCTAATAAAGCCATAACATTCCCAAACTAAAAAAGTGCACTCAGTAGAGCGCAGATCTCCACCAGGCAGCCAAACACCCAAGCAGCTCATTATCATCCTCCCTCCAAACTCCCTTACAGTCAAGACAGAGGCAAAGGTAACAGCATCAATGGACTTATTGATCTTCTATAATGCCTATTTTTAGAGCATCATCACACATTGGGTATGGAATTAATCTGCAATTGCTGTGCTTCAAAATAAGACCACACTTTTCTATGAATGTCAGTTTTTGTGTTACAGTGAGGGCCAAAATGTGGCCTGCAACAAACAGTAAGGCTTGTTGTTTTCAGCTAAACCCATTCCTGGAAAACTTGCAGCCGCTATCAAGTGGTTAAGAGGAGTGAGCAGTCACAAGTCAGTGTCGGTATAAAACAGAGGATAAAGCAGGTTTTTCAACAATAATGAATCACTGCAACCACGAAAGGTCCTTGAGCATACAGTCATAGATGTCCAGGCAAGATATTTGGTTGATTGATCCGGTGGTTTCGAGATTAACTGCAGACAGATGGATTCACACACATGACCAAACGCATAAATATACATTTGTTGTTCTGTGAGTTATAAACAACAACATTAGGTACTTATTACAATTGTCTGGTGTGCAAGGTATTAAAGAAGAATCTCACCCTTTTGCGAGCCATTATGGGAATTTGCTGTATTACAGATCACACACTGGTCATTTTTTTCCTTTGAGACAATGCTAAGAAGGCAAGTGTGCAATTAAGATAAATAATTACAAGTAAAACTAAGAATTAGAAAAAGAAACACTTAACGATGAAAATGCAAAGATAAAAAATCATGAATATATGTAATTTGAGTATCAAAACACGAACACATATATTGAATCTGTATAGGGCTGCCCCCCTTAAAGACAAAGATTTGAATCATCAGGCAGAGAGCCCTCAGGCAACTGAGATTTCTCAATGTGGAGCTACTTCTGGGGACATTTCAGTCGCCAAAACAAAGGAACAAATAGTCGTATATTTGTATTGAACAGCCAAATCCAATTCAAATGACAAAATCCTGAGTCGGGCACAGCCCTAACTCTGTAAATATAGTAGTCACAGTTGTAAGGCAAACAACAAAATAACATTTTTTCATAGGCTATATAAAACCCAGAACAATAAAACTTTAATGACTTTTTCTACTCCAGCTTCCCCTTTAAAAAGAAATCTGACAATCTGAAAAAATTTAAGTAAGGAGGTTTTCACCCGACAGCAACTGTCCATCTTGCACACTGATGTTGTTTCAGAATGTTTTACAAGGCGATTTTCTACTCCTTGTCTTTGCCTAGTACCTTTTAAATACAGCCATCAAATTAGGCTTAATGGAGGCAACTCCGGATCAATACATTGGAGATAATGCCTTACTCCACTTTTTCTCTCAGCCAGCGTGATGCTTCTTTCTGATATTTTGCTGCGCAATTAATAGTTTCCTTTTCATTTCTCCCCATCGCTGCTGTACATCCAGCCTCTGCCTGCCATTAACAAATTATACATAAAGAGTAATAAACGGTGAAAACTGCATGTAGCTGGACTCAGCAAGGTGATGTCATTGTGGTTTGACTGTACCGAGTGCACATTCCTGAGCAGTGAGACACACATCCAGCTGTAAACCAGTGTTCACTGTGTTTCTAGTTGTGCTCCACATGAAATTTGGCTCTGCAGCGAGTGCATCCTTTAACTTTTATGTTTCTGTCTGACGCTTGTTCTTGAAGTTCAGGTGTGGATGTTATTTCCTGTCTCTGTCTCTGTTTTTGTGGGAGGAAATGACCCTGTTTCTGTTCTTTGTGTGCTCCCTTCCTCAACTCCTCACATCTTTTTTCCCTCCACTTTCCCCTCACCTCATCTGTTCCTCCTTCTGTTGGACACTGCTCTGCCCATCCCCCTTTCTCCTCTATTCTCTCCAACTGCTCCACCCACAACCCCACTTTCCAGCACTTACTGTATCATCCTCCTCCTCCTCCTCCTTTTTCCCCCTCTTTTATTCTCTTTTCTCATGCCACATGCCGAGGTTTATCACTCCCCTGGGCACCCAAGTTCACAACATTGTGACAAACAGTGTGCTGGACAGAGGGCAGAAACTGCGCTCCACTCAGGCACGTGCTGCTGGCACTGTGTACTCAAGAGGTTTACATGTTAATGGTGTCTGTATATTTATGTGTCTGTGAAGTTCTTTCTTAGTCAGACAACACAGCTGACACATTAAATTACTCCCCTGTCGCTCACAGACGCACAAAAGGACCAGCAGACAAAGAGGCAATATTGATTCTGCCTCAGTGAGAAAGCCTTATCTAATATAATTACACACACCTTAACAAAGAGGCTGACTAACAAAGACAGGCTCATGATTTATATTTGTGCATGTGGGGATGGAGGATGGTGGGTTTTTACTCAACAATGAGCAATTTAGTGTGTATGTAGGACAAAATATAGTCTTCCTTAATGACAAATATGTGAGTTTATTTGTGTTTATTATTAAAAATTGGTAGCAAATCAGATTCTGACTCTAGTTTAACAATGTATTTTTCCTGCAAATACAAACTTAAAGATGACACATATTATAATACATTTACGTGTATTTCGTTTCACATTCTTTTATCTAAATATATATAATAAGCTGCACTGAAAACCTAATTTACTGTGAGTTGCAGTTATCAGTGTCTTCTTGACGCTGAAAACACAACAACTTTTTAATGTGTCTAAACCATAGATGGTATAAAAGAAGTAGCCAACATGATGTCACCCACTGGCTTGAGGACTCCCATTTTGAAGCCTTGACTTTGGAATTCTGGCTGTCGCCATCTTTTTTTTTTTTTTTTTTTGGAGTCAGGAGTAACCTTATTTGGACCCGCTCCTGAACCGAAACTGCAATGTGCAATAACGCACCCGCAAATTTGACCAATTAGTTCCGCAGCCTGACCTGACACGAAATCAGCAGCCGGACCAAAAACCGCAAACGCCCTAAGAACCACACGCTGCTGAAAAAAATTCAGTAAGGTAGCACATAAGTGATTATTTTTTGACATTCCATACATGTGAAACTAACATATTATATTTTAAATTTGAGGTAATTCAGTATATATAATTTAAATGAATATTTTTTGCTTATTCTCATAATATTGAGCAGCACATCTTCACAGTTAATTTGCCTGTTAGTAACACACCTCTCATGTTCAAGCTAGCGCAGAAGACAGAGCTGACACACAAAGTCAGCAGTCAGAGGATTAGAGCGTTAAAACAGTAAATTCAATTACTTTCATTTTTATTGAATATTTTTATGACATGACACCTGTGATCTGACCCACATATTCTTTTTTTCCACCCAGAACCGAACCCAGAAATAAAATTAACACCAAATACCACCTGCAATTCACTTTTTTTTGCAGGTCAGCCAATGCAGGACTATACAAGAAGGTGGACCTAGGAAGGATACTCATTGCTACACCTCGATCCTGGTTAATAAGTCGCTGTGATGGCAACTTGTCAATCACAAGGTATCCCCGTCCTAGAGCATACCCTGCTTTATCATCTATCCTACTCTAAAACGGGACCATAATTTATAAAATGAACACGATGCTGTATTGAAGAAGACTTGAAACTAGCAACTGAGACCATAAACTCATTAGAAAAACGTTTACTGAGGTAAGAGATCAAGTGAGAAGTTGGGTCATTTTCTCATTGATTTGTATACAATCAGACTTCATTTTGAAACCAGTGAAGTTGAATGCATATTTAAGTCACTTCTGCATTGGCTTCATTTTCAGACCTGGAAATAACCCCTTGTTGGAAACATAAAATCTAGGTGAAAATTCACATTGAAAGTTCATTCTTACTCTTGAAAAGCAACTGTAAAACAATCTCACCACAACATTCCTTGCTAGCTGTTCTGGAGCCTTGGAACGCATCAAACGATCTTCCTCAACAGATTCGGAGTATTTATTTTTCTGAACGTTTTGAAGACTACTTGCCAGTGTTGGCCTAATATTTGAGATTTTAAGTTCAAGTTCAACTTCATCTGCTGAGGAACATCGATCAAAAACTCCAGGAGCCTCATTTATAAAACAATGCGTATGATTCATACTGAAAATGTACATACGGACACAATCCAAAAATGGAGTGTGCCAAAAAATATTTGACCATTTCCACAATCAGGTTTCCACCTCACCATCTGCGTCGCCAGTTTCCTGTCTCCAAAATGTTCGTCAGTATGGGTCAAAGTTTCTCCCATCAAGTCTATTTTACTAGGTCACAACTTTTGGGTGGGAAGTGTCATACACCTCTTTCAGGCCTCGTTTTGTGCATAGGCAGTGTTTATAAATGAGACCTGGACCCAGCTACTGATGGATTTTGGGATTAAAATTATTTTACAAACAGTTTGAGGCTTAT
Source organism: Epinephelus lanceolatus (assembly GCF_041903045.1). Lineage (NCBI taxonomy): Eukaryota > Metazoa > Chordata > Actinopteri > Perciformes > Serranidae > Epinephelus > Epinephelus lanceolatus. The sequence goes on along the minus strand of NC_135743.1, from coordinate 12,280,827 downwards.
TTTAAACCAATCTGCTGCTTTTAAAATATTTGGGTTTGGGTTTTCATGGTGAAAATGGTTTAAAATAAAAAACAAAGAGCTAAAAATACAAATGCAAAAAAGTACCCACACACACTGTGTTTACCTTGTAATCCTGACACAATCTCCACCACATCTTCATACACCATCAGAGTAGCAGCTCTCTCTGGTAGCAGGTCCAGGCTGATGGAGGAAAATACTGGAACACAAACAAAAACCGCAAAGCGTACACACACACTACATTAATGGACAGAATGAAATCACAATCAGATAAGAAACAAACTGCAGCAATCTACCTGGCCACTTTACTGATGGCTATCTGACATAACAAGTCATTAAACCATCTTTATACATTTTTAATCGTCCTGCTTTCATCCTGTCTGCTGTGCAGCAGGACACAAGTCTGACCCAGCAAACTGCACTTCTTTCCTCTTCCTTCCTTCCTTTCACTCCTCCATTGTTCGGAGCTGGTAAGCGTGATAATCCAATTGGCCGCCGTTCCGTTGGCTCATAATACCCCCCTCAGTCCACCCCCCCACATGCAACACACTCAGACACACACACTGTACTGCCGCCTCTTGGGAAGTATTTTGTGTGTAAGTGTGTGTGTTAGTGAAAGGGGAGCTTAAGCAGCCCCCTTGCTGGGTTTTGGCATCTATTGTAATAAATTAGTAATGGAGCACTCCACTCATCATTAGCTCTCACACCTGACACAAACTCACACTATTTCTACTTCACACTAACATACACACATTAAACTGGCCACACACATGGAAATCAATAACCTGCAAGGCGAAACTCCCAATCTAAATGTGGCTATTTCATAATGCACCTTCTACATTTGTCCTAAAATATCTCTCACACACACACACACACCTACCAGGTAATCTTGAGGGACTCCAGGGCACAGAGTTTGGCACATATCCCTGTTTGGTTGCGGTGACAACCAACGGTGTTCCAAGGCGGTAGGAGAAGCGCAGGTAGGTGTTGCCATCAGGTGATGAGGTTTCCGAGGTTACAGGCGTGTGGTTGGCAAAGAGCTGTATGGAGGCTCCTCCCAGGGGCTGGTGAGTGCTGGCATCGCTCAGGTGAACCTTCAGAGTCACCTCTGTGAACAAACAGAGCATATATCTGTGAGTGTTGGTGTTAAGCAGAGAGGAGTGATACAGACACAAAACACAGCGGTGATACAATTACAGCCGTCTAAAATACACTCGTCTCTTTAACCGCGTTTGTTTCAGTGCCAGGCCCTTTGCCTCCAATCCGCACAAACGGCATTCTACATTCCAGCCAATCACAAAGAGAGAGCCCGCTGACCATTTCCTGGACTCTGGCCAACAGCACTTCCCCTCTAAAACAATGGACCATTTCCCTCTCTCAAAGAAGCCTTGGACCAGAGGGGAAAAACAACTGTATATAAAAACACCTTCAGTAATGGAGAGGATGGATAAAAAAATGTATACAGACAGCCTGTTGATTGAAGAAACACTCGCAGTTGAAGATATTTTCACAAGTTCACTGCATGTTACACTCCACAAGCTGGGTCTAGTAAAAATCTTCACATCCTACGTCAGACTAATTTCAATACACAGATAAAATGATTGATTAATCGCGATGATGATCAGCGGATAATACGTACATTTATATACATATAGTACACGTCAATTTAATTTAAAGGTCGAGTGTGTAGGATTTAGGGGATAGTTTGGCAGAAATGGAATGTAATACAGTTCGTGTTTTCTGTAGTGTATTGCTGCGTTCAAATGGGGTCGTGTTTATCGGGTTCACAAGAAGACTCCATATGAACTAGGGTTGGGCGATAATACGGTCGGTTATCAGTTTCATTACCGTACTGTTATTTATTGTTCTGTTTTTCTTATTTGATAAGCCCTAGTACTGGATGCTGTAGAGCTGTGCTTTTAATGTATTTGATTTATGTTGATAGGTTCTAAAAATAAACCATCGGAGAGTAGCCGCTGCGGTCGGATACGCTGTATAGCACATATTATCGTTACCACCGTTGTTATTTATTGATACTTTTCTAGAAGTGGACTGTAGCCCACAGTTGTTATTTCATTCTGTTTGGTTGACTGCTGCATTTGCACTTTTTTTCTTTTGTTTTTTTTTAATTTATTAATAAAAGTTGTTAATGTTGTACATGTTTTGTTGTTATTTTTTTCAGTATTCTTAGACCTATGTAATGTTTGTTATTATGTTTCTGAACGGTATAGGCACAAGCCGACATTTTGGCGACTCCCTCTGAGCCCTTTACAGTGATCTTTAATTAGTCATGGTAATACCATATACCCCAGGAAGATGTGGGGAAGGTTTAACGGTAACAAAATTTGGATACCGCCCAACTCTAATATGAATGTCTCCCTCTTATGGAATTCACGACCTCGTAAGTGGAAATCTTCTAAAAGCTCCCATGACTTCCCATGTCGTAAACATGAGCTCACAAGTTCCATTTAAATGCAGCATATAATCACCTCAAAGTAAGAACTGTTGTGTATTCATTTCCTTAAAATTAGATGTTTATATTTCGCAAAGGGGGCAGGTCCCTAACCACTGTGTCAGCCATATTGCAACACCATGGTTCTACAGTAGCCCAGAACAACTTGCAACTGTAATTAGCACCCTCCCGCAATGAGCAACATCAGAAAAAAACTAATGTTTTTAATGTGAAACTGTTTTATTAAGAGTTTTTACTGGTTTAAATAAACAGGTCTATTTGTTTTTAGAGAGGACGATACTCTGTGGATAATTCAGCTCCCAGTAAAAACCTCCTGAACGTCTGGAAATTATGAGAGAAAAAAGGGGAGCGCACATTTGCAGGCAATAGGCTAGCCGCCTGTCTTTGACAAGCCAAACACCATTGGAGAAACACTGATATGTAAAGTGAAACAGTTTTATTCAGTGTTTTCACAGGTTTTAATCACCTGGTCTGTTTGTTTTGGAGAGGAAGAGTCTTCTGTGGATAATTTGGCTCCCAGTAAAAAAACACCTGAACTAAAACTAAAGGAATTCTAACCGGGAAAAGTTTCAGCTGGTTGCAATCTGCAATCCTCACCACTAGATGTCACTAAATCCCCCTCAATCTCACACACTGCTCCTCCAATTTATCTAGTGCCCTTTACTAAATTCTTTTTTAAAGTTGCACTTGCACAAATGTCACTTTTTCGTGCAACTACTGCTGTTTTCTGGGACTACTTTAATTTACTTATTCATTTATTGATTTTTAACTACATCAAGAGAAGTATAATGACAATAAAGATCATTCTTATTCTGAAAATACAAAAGCAGTAGCATCAAAAGTATTTTAAGTCCCAAAGGTAAAAGTACTCATGCAGAATGGCCCATTTCAAATTAATGTTTATTATATGACTGGATTAGAACTATTAATGCATTCATGTGTAACTTACTTACATGTTGCAGCTGATAAGGGTGAGTATAATTTTAATTACTTCAAATACTAATGGATAGCTTGGGGATTAAAGAAACAAAATAAAAGTAGTGGAATAGAATATACAATTTTTCTCTCTGAATACAGTTATAACATGGCAGAAAATGGAAATACTCAAGTTCAAATATCTCAACACTGTACAAGTACAGTATTTGAGTAGTTTTAAAGAAAAAGTTACTTTCCACCACTGCCAAACAAGGTATGCACACATCTGTTTACTCCTCTGAGGAGGCAGCTCAAACACTGTGAGGTTCTGTATATCACAAGTGGAACAACAAACACAAAGTTAATGTCAGCTTTGCATCCCAAAAGGTACGATAAAAACAAACCCATTACAAAAACACTATAATTTAAAATCCACACAAACCCACAACCTTCCTCTCTCCGTCTCTGCACACATGAGAACCTAAACCCTGTTTGATCATTGGCTGCTGGTTAACCCATTGCGACCTTTCAATTAAGCCGAAAAGGTTTCTCCCTCCTTCTCCTTTCACCTAAACATGCCCACCTCCCCCACACTCACCGCAACTGAATTTTGTCGTAACTCTTTCTTGTAACCCCACCCTCCACGACACACACGCTAACACACACATATCCCTGGCTAGACGGGTCCCCCTCCCCCCACTCAGGGATCCTGCGGTCAGCAAGGAACCACTCTGACAAATCTGGTGAGAGTTCAGCCTGAGTGCAGTGGGCTCCACCTTAAAAACAAAGCGCTGGGCCAAATGATACCTTTGCATGGGTGGAAGTTGGTAGGTTTGGCAGACCAACATGTCAATTTCAAACCGTACACATCATTATCCTGAGAGGTCTGGTGTGAAGATCCGCTCTGTGGCTGCCTCCTAACCCTTCTTTTCATTCCTCCTTGTTAATACATTTGTACTGCCACAGCTAGAGGATTCGAAAACTAAAAAGACATCTGACAGAAATTCCCCATTTGTATTAAGATTTGGTGTGTGTGCGCTGGAGAGATCATGACCTCACTTCCTGTCCCACTCCCAGTGATATGTTGTTAGCAGTACCAGCTGTGCTCACTTTAAAAAACTCCCTTGGGAGACTCCGGATTGACAAATGCAACAGTCCCCCTCCCAATCCTCATCCAATAAATCACTACTGTGGTGACATCATTGTTAAACAAGCTAGGAGCCTCCTCTGTGCCCCGATAAACTGGAGAGAAAAGGGTCGGCCCTGAAGAATCACTGAAGATTCTGCAGCAAAGCCAGCACCTCCATGACTGCTCCTCACTGTACTGACTCCTTATCTGAGTGTGTTGAGTACCATATGGAGGATAAAGGCATCAAAGAGAGTTTTGCCTGCCCAGCGCTGCGATTGCAGACCAATTATCCCAGGCAGCAGCCGCCAAAGCAGCAGGGTGGTTGTGTGTGTTTGAATGTGAGTAGAAAGAGAAGAACCCAAGAGGAGACTACGGGGAAAACACAATAAGTGTGTGAGTGTACTTCAGCCCTCTACAGCTTGAATTGATGCATGTTTGGTGTATCAATCACAAGTTATAAGGAGCCGAAGCATTTCTGCGCCATAAAAGTGAGGTGCGATAAACTGGAAATGCATAGTATGGCTGGCATCCACTGGGTGTGTGAGGGGGTTTGGTGTTCTTCCAAAAAGGGAGGGGGGGGGGCGAACAGATGCTTTCTGCACACGAGGCTGAGTGGAGAGCTTGCTCGTACTCAACATCCAGTATAACACAGTTGCAGCTTGTTGGAATCGGCAACTTTTTACAAGTTACTGGAGCTCAAAGTGATGCCAGTGAAAAATAATGAGCACAAACAAACCCTAAAAGCACTTCCCTTCACTTAAATTTCCACAGTAAAGACTTGTAAAACTGAGTGGAAGTGCTAAAAATAAAAACAGTTTAAGGCCTGGTCGAGAGATTATCAATAAAAGCAAGATGTGACATTGTGCAATGGAAACAGACAAACACATCATGACCTACATGAATCATATGACTTTAACATCCACTACGAAAATTGTCAAAACACCAGATCTGTGTGCACCAACAAGGAGACTGTAATCTTCCTAAATTCTGATACGTGAAAAAAACAAAAATGGCAAATTTCCATCACGTAGTGTTCACTGTTTTCCACTGTTTGATGCTTGACTACGCCCTCTTTTTTCTTCTGCAATGATTTAATTGCACCTAAATGGAAAAAATAATCAACAATGTGGGATTGGTTTGCTTACAAAACATCAAATCCTGAACAAATCACAGTAATATGTTGAGGAGTGTGAGAAGATGGTAACAGCAAACTTATATCTCACCATCTCAAGCAGGAGCACATGGTTGAGTACAAGAAGAGCCAGAAATCATGTCACAAAAACGCAAGAGGTGTTTTTTTCATAGACCTAAATCCTTATAGGAATAGTTTGGATCTTTTCAAGTGATGTTGCATGAGGTACCTATCCATAGTCAGTGTATTACACACAGTTCACGTCTGTCGGCACGCTCCCAGGTGGGAGAAGCAGGAGTAGTACCACCACTGAAGCTAAACAATGTACTGCTGTGGTTTGGGGCAGCATCAAAATGTATTTTAGCCATCTTAAAAAAGGTCCACCTAAAAAAACTTTAACAGTTCAAGGGTGTGTTCACACCAGGATAGTCCGGGGGACTCGGTTTGATTGGGCGGGAAATGCTGAAAAATTACACACCTTCATTTGGTTCAGACTGCACTTTTTAAAGCGGACCAAACCATCCCAGACAACGTCACGCAGTTACAACAGCTGCTCGTTTGGGGGCGCTATTGCCCGAAATGACCACTGACCAGGAAGAAAAAAAAAACATGAGGAAGAAGAAAACCCGGCTCATCAGCCAGGACCGAAAATGGAAATCCATCCCCTTCAGCCGGCTTGATCACCAAAGACCAAAATGCACTGCGCTCTACGTCACTTCCTCTCTTTGGTTCGCTGGATAGTCAGTTTGCACTTCCCACCTCACTTGCAAGTGAACCGAGACCCCCAGTTTTCAAGCAGACCAGGGTTCGCTCGTTTGGTCCGCACCAGAGTTCGAATGAGCTGGTGTGTTACGTTCAATGTCACAGACAGGCCAGATAACAGGTTAGTAGACAGTAGAAAGCAGCGTGAAAGCCAGTGAAGATGTTACGGTGGTTACTCTTTCATACAGGCCCGTTTCTACCGCAGGAACTTCGGGGTAATATTACGGGGCCGGGGCCGTTGGTGCGTGTCTCCACCGCAGGAACAGAGTTCCGGAACTTTTACAGGGGCTAAACAAGTCCCTGCCTCGGAGTAGGTACTCAGAATGGCCCGAGAGACTCCTGGCTGGGGCTTGGGGATTACTTGGTGCTGATTGGGTATACTCAAGGAGGGATGTGATGTCAACAGAAAGCAACAAAATAGCCGGCATTTTTAAAACTCAGCAGACGAGGGTTAGCTCGTTCATATAGCTTCCTCCGCCATGTAAAAAAACTCAATAAATGGCCCGTGAAAAAAATATTCTTTCCAGCGGATATCTTAGTTACAACACGATTGAGCTAGCAAAGCAGTTTTGTGTTGATATGTGTGGTATGTATTCAGTTTTGGGAAATCACGATGTCTAGAAAGCATCAGTGGCTGCAGCTGACAGGGACAGCTAACAGCAGCAGCAAAGCTAACATCAGGACGTCATCTGTTAAAAGCCTCCTGTTGTCGGATACGACATGAAACTACTCCAGATAGCTCAATCATGTTGTAACTAAGACAACATGGAAAAAAATTTTTTTTTTCACAGGCCATTTAGTGAGTTATTACAGACACCGCTAAGGGCTATCAGCTAACGGCGTCCCTACGTCGCTCCGGTAAATGGTCGCACAATGATTACGTCACATCCAGAGCCCGGTAACTTTACAGGAACCTTCCTCATACTCCACTCTCTCAGTGAAGACACGGCGGTTGAGAGGGCCGAGCGAGAGAACGTTCCTGTAGTAGTTCCTGCCCCCCAAATAGTACCAGGAACTTCTTCAGTGGAAACGCGCCTTATATATCTGTTATTTATTCAGTCATTCTTTCAAACTTTCAAAAATATTTTGTGCCATCTTGTTGCATATCACCAGTTAAGGGCTAAAATTAGCAGGTTCACTCAAGAGTTTTGTTTCCATAAATGCCGATCAGAGCCAGAGCCGATAAAAATACCCATGACTACTGCAGAGTCATGTGACCCAGACCTGAATGCCAATTGTAACCTTTCCCATTATAATGAAAAGCCAGATGTTTGGGGGTGTTTGCAGGCTTTTTGTGCAGTGGGAAAAAGAAGCTTCAGCTTCCATGTCAGACTGCAGCCTGCTTCTCCAAACTGGGGGCTTGCCAAGTGCCAACTGACATCTACTGTATGTAATACACTCACTGTGGATAAGCACCTCATACAACCCCACTTCAAATGTTTCGAACTTTTCCTTTGTAAGGATTCAAGCTCATGAAAACTACAACAACGCATGCCACTTTAACTTCAAGCTCCAGCAGACTTGTGTGTTCTGGATGCAATAACTTGTAAAACCACAGCAAAAGGAATCTCAGTGACTGAAGCTATTTGTTTACCATTCAGATAAATGACAAACATCTGACTCTCAGTTTGGTGATCTCGCAAACAAGAAAAAAAAGAATCAGCCTTATAAAACGGTTATGGGAAAAGAACGAGGAATACACAAAAAGGTCATTGCCATTAAGTATGAGTCATCAACGGTGACAAAGAAAACGTGTCTCTACATGCAATATAGAAAACAGAAAAATAAAGTCACACACAAACACACGCCTGTTTGTTGAACTGACTCTGCCATTGTAAATAAAGAAAAGGGCTATCAATAGGTGTTCAGCCTGCTATTTTCTCTCATCGGGATTAAAAGTAGGATTAGATCGCCATGGTCGATCCCATTAACTCAGCAGGGGACACAGCAATTAGGTTACATCATCATTGTGTCTCAGGCTGTAGAGCAAATGGACTCTCTTCATCCTACTACAGTAAATACTCCCATCTACTGTACTACACACCTCTACTGGATCTGCTCTTTGGCTCAGTGGCTTGTTGTCCCCGTCCCTAAACACAATGCCTCCTCATGGCCTGATATATCCTCCCCAAACTGGATCTGCTGTTAACACTCACACCAGAGCCTCATGATTAAAATCAAGCTTGGCTAGCTGGTGACAATATGATCGGATTGGTCTACTTCCTGGCAGGCCTTGTCCAGCTTCAGCGAATGTTTGTCTGCTGGAGATGCAACGCCATGCCTATTATGGGCAGCAGTAATGTGAGTGAGATCTATATCTGCGGGGAGATTGTCTGTCTGGCTCCACTGTTCCATGTTTGTCTGCTTGACAGACCAGGAGAAGTCCTCGGTATCGACCTGAACATAACCCCCCCAGGGACTACTGAAGGTCAATCTGAGGCCGCCAGAAAGAGAGTGAGAAAGAAAGGGAAAACAGAGAGCAGAAAGAGGCCAGGACAGACTACACCTTGTTCTTTACCAGAGCGTGTTGTTGTGAATTCAGCTGATTTTCATGATGCAGAAAATTCCTGATGACAGGCCTTAAAGGGAAACTACTTCAAAAACTCCTGAACTAAACATAAAAATATCAGAAACTAACTCGTCAATTTTGAGAAGAATCTGTGCTCAGTGTTGCTTTTTTAAACCCTGACTGACTTACAGCATTAGTTACTGTATGTTTACATTCATACTTGAACTGTAAACACAGTTGTAGCGAGAGGACCGAATGTAGGCCAGCCAAAAATGTAAGCGAACACAGACGACCAGTGCTGTGTGTGCGTGCTTGTGCATGCAAGTGAGAGATAAAAGTGACACATAAAACAGATGTGGCTCCACTTTAGTTGTTACTGTGACAGGGCAGCTTTGAAGATAGTGGCTGAATGAGATGCCAACAGATTATTGTGATTCATGATGGCTTACAAAGTTTGAATGTGTCGGCAGCTGTACAATAGTGACAAAATACCCCCTTTGGATACACTGCTAGCTGCAGACACAAGACACATCACCAACGGATTTCATTTGGTTGCAACATATTTTCCTCTCCTGTCTTTTTTTTATTTGTGTATTTCTTTGTCTTACAACACTTGGGATGCTTGGTATATATACTACTCATGAGTAGGAAAGGGAATCACCAGGAGACCCATTTGTTATCAAAATACTTAATTCACAATACAACATTATTGCTATATTTTATATTTTGTGGTAACATATATTGCCATTTATTACTTTTTTTCAACTGCAAATGATGTCCCCAAAGGAAAACTTTGTCAACATCAGTTTTATCTAAGTCTGTTTAAGTTTATCTAGTTTTCAGCTGGTTCTTCAATCATTTTTACTGCTACAAAATAGTGGACTGAATAGGCAATTGATTTTATCACTCTCATAGGCTCCCAAAGGTTACATTTTATGCAATATTAAAAATTTACACATTAAAAAAAATAATAATTTGAGTCCATGTATTGATTACATATTGCCACGCAAAAATAGCGATACTATGTTGTATACATTTTTCCCCATACTGCTATTATTTAGAAGAGCTGACGAATATTTTCATTATCAATTAATCAGATTATTTTCTAGATTAATAGGTCTATAAAATGTCAGGAAATAGAGCCAGGGAAGGTTTGGCATTTTTGTTAACTTTTTAAATGTATTAAATAGCTTTAGCTCTAGTATTTTTCATGCTTTGATTTGTATATAGGCCCAATAGTGGGTCATAATGTATACACTGTAAGAAAACTGAACACACCTTTTTTGCTTTTGCTCCCATTTTTCACAGCTTAAAATCAGATAACTCAGACTTTTTGACTTTTGGTCACAGTTTCTTAAAACCCCTGTCAGTGAGCAGTTCCCCTTTTCCAAGATAATCCATCCACCTGACAGGTGTGGCATATCAAATTGCTAAATAAACAGCATCATTACTACACAGGTGTGCCTCGGGATAACCACAATAAAAGGCCTCTCCAAAGTCTACAGTTTTATCACACAACACAATACAACACATGTCCCAAGTTTGGAGGAAGTGTGTCATTGCCATGCTGACTGTGGGAATGTCCACCAGAGCTGTTGCCAGTTAACTGACTGTTCACTTCCTTACCGTAAGCCACTTCCAATGTTGTTTCTGTATATTTGGCAGTACATCCAACCAACTACACTACTGCTAAATAGGAATAAAAAATATAAATGTATTGAGTGAATTAAAAAAAAAGTCTTAGATTTTTAGTTAAACCTGACATGCTGACTGCAGGAATGTCCACCAGAATTGTTACCAGTGAACTCAATGTGCATTTCCCTACCATAAGCCATTTCCAGTGTTTCTGTAAAGTTGGCAGTACATCCAACCAGCCACTCTACTGCAAAAATATGAGAGAAATATATATGTACTGAATATTGCCTATGTATTGAGTGTAGGGCTGCAACTAACGATTATTTTCATCATCGACTAACCTGTCGATTATTTCTTTGATTAGTCGACTAATCATTTTATCGAAAAATGTGTTAAAATGTTGAAAAATGTCGGTCTGTCTCTCCCAAAATTATGTCATCTATTGTCTTGTTTCGTACTCACGCCAAAGGGTTTTAATTCACTGTCGTGGGAGAGTGTGTAAAGCTGCCAATATCTGAACGTAAGAAGCTACAATAAGAGTATTTTGGGGTACTTTTATAGTACCTTTCTATAAAAAATGACTCAAGCCAATTAGTACTAAAATAGTCACCAATTATTTTAATAGTCGATTAGTCATCGATTAGTCGACTAATTGTTATAGCCCTAATCGAGTGCATAAAAAGTCTTACATTTTTGGCATAAACCTGTGGAAAATGGGAGCAAAAACTAAAGTGCTGCATTTTAATTTTTCATCAGTGCAGTGTACTACATTTTAAAGTAACGTATACTATGCATACCTTCTTGTACTTCTACAGCAACAACACTTTAAGTTCCATGTGTGGGAAGGGAAAAAGTTTCATTATTTTATCTTATGTTACAAGTAATTAAAGTTGGGCAGAAATAAATAGAGAATGCATCAACTAAAATTTCAATGACTGATTCATTACTTAAGTGTTTTTTAAAACAAGAATACCAAAAGGTTCAAAGGTTCCTAAATGGTAACATTGGATGTGTTTTTTATGATAATAACCTGATCAGCTTTGTGTTCAGGACTGTGAGCTGCACAAACCAAGCAATCTGAATGTGTCAACTTGGCCTCTGGGAAATTTACACCTTCAAACTGATTATTTCATTAATCAAAAAAAATAGTCATTAGTTGCAGCTGCAGCACTAAGGCCAAGGATCAAGTTTTAGCTTGTTGGTGTTCATCTACCTGCAGTGGGACACCTGAGCAGTTAGCTCAAGGTGGACGTTTGCAGCCACTGACATGAGAACCTACTGCTTAAAAACACACTGAAACAGCAAAACTGCAGCCTCTTTCTGCACAAATGTAAAGTCACAAGAGTGCAAACCCTTTAAAACTACAAGATGTAACATAATGGTTTAATGTAGTCTAGTTCCCAGATAAACATTCAGGAACATACAGGAAAAAAAGTATTTTCTGAGATGCTAAAAATGACAAATCACAGCAGCTGGACTCCTCTGCTGCTGCATTATCTACTGGACAATATGAGGACATGCTTTCAGCCACTGCCACCAACAAAGTATTTCACACAGATATAACTGCGTCACGCTGAAATAAAGTTGCGTCAAACTGTTATCCAGGGACATAAAAAACAAACTGGATAGCAGACATTTCAGAGAAGTTTTCTTGCTCTCCTTCTGCCACCAGCTAACTTGCTAACGTTAGCTAACTTTAGGTCACATCAGCATCCGAGCAGGCTAGCGGCACCATTAGCCACCAAAAATAGCCACACAACCAGATTTATTTAAAGGACAAAGTGTTTAAATCACTTTTTACCTTCTGTGCCAGTGTCCTCCGGTAGTGTTTTGGCGACAGCTCCGGAGGAAAGGTATCCCAAAAGGCAGAGTACAATCGCAGCGGCTCGTCCCCAGTCCACAGCCCGCATCATTGCAGATGTGTGTATCAACGGTTAGAAAACAAAGTGTGAGCCCAGATCTTTATCCTTTAAAAACTCACTGACCGGACACATCAGCGTTCACTAGGTTTATTCCGCAAAGGAGGCGACACTCCATGTTCAGCAGCATCAGCATTCCTGGTTTTTCTCCTGTGAAGCTGTTTCCTCTGAGCCGTTGTGCATCCCCCGGCCCTTCTGCCGCTCGCTCGGTATTTTTTTTCATCGACGGGTCAGAGAGGAAGACGGCCCCATTCCTCTGAGCCACATGCACCAGAACAGCACCAACAGGCGGCTTCTTCCCCACGCAGCACCGCTGACATCTGCGGAGCTCTGGCGCCATCTGCCGGCCGAAGAGAAGAAAGTCTCCTGTAGTCTTTTAACCATTTGAAACCTGAGCAAATTGGTTTCTTTCAAAAACACCAGAAGGTAATGAGCAATGAAAGAAGAAATGTCCCCAAAAATTAGTAAGAAATTAGTTAAAAGAAGAAAAAAAAAAAGAAAATTAGCACAAAAAAGGTAAAAAAAAAAAAAAAAAAGAAGAAGAAGAAGAAGAAGAAGAAGGAAACAAGGAGGGAAATGCCCTGGCAAAAGAGCATGTAACATAGTTTAAAATATATAATAATCATAATTATAATTATAGTTTTTCCTAGCTTTTTTTTTTTTTAAAAAAAATAATTGTCTAAATCTATTAAATGTTATTGCACTTTATGTCACATTTTTTACCAAGTTGCTCATTGCCCTTTTTCCCCATGTTTTTGAAAGACATTGCACCAGTTTGCTCAAGGTTCAAAGGTCTGAATATTTGTGAGAGGTGTCTGACAGCAGCACAGGACAAGTGAGTGCTAGGGTTAAAGGTCTTTTTTTTTTAATCTAAATTATGGACCCCAAAACTGAGAAATTCAAAAATATGTTTTTCAGGGACTGTTCTTTATTTATCAGATGAGGGGGGTGGCTGCGGTTTGACTTTTTTTTTTTCTGTTTTTAATTTTTATTTATTTAATTTTTATTAATTTATTTATGTATTAATTAATTTTTATTTATTTATTTATTTAACTTTAATTATTTGTATATTAAGCTCTTTATTTAATTTTTATTTTTGTATTTATTTTTTATTTATTTATTTATTTGTTGCTGCTTTTGTTTTTGACCCTGGCCAAAGCTACAAATATTTTCCTTGAGCCTCCCAGAGTGACCGGGGAAATACATAACACTCCCTTCACCATTAATTCGTTATTAGATTTTTAAAAATTTGCCATTTGATTTTTTTATAGTCAAAAGTTGATGCGACAAAATCCTGGAGTTGAAGTCTCTCTTGTTGTGCATGATGGTTAGTTTGTGCTAACAGTTTGCTTTTGGCCAAATTTTAAATGAGACACAGAATAAAGTGATTTTGATGAAATATCACTATTCTAAGCTTAGATTTTGTTATGTTATGTTTTGTTTTGTTATGTCTGATGTAAGCCTTAGTAACCCATGATCTCGGAAATTTTAAAATCCAACAACGATTTCAGTTTTTACAGTTTCTGGCTGTGGCGAATGGTGTCAATTTGGCGAGTTTTGCGACCCCACCAGGATAAGCACTTACAGAAAATGAATGAATGAATATAAAGAAGAGATGATCTAACACACATCCATTTGCTCTTCAATCCTCCTGTCTCACTCTGCATCTGAATTATGTTCAACATTAGTTCCCTTTTCATTTTTGTTGTTTTTGAATGAACTAAAAGTGGTGTGACCACGGCCGTAGCCCCAAATTCTGGGCCATATGCATTAAGCAGTCTCAGTGGGCCCCCCTGCCCTTCCTCTTTTGATTCATGTCTCTGTCACGCAACCCTGGCCTCACTCCGAAGTCATGTAAATCTAAGGCAGTAACTTGCGGCGTCAGAAACCAACTAAAAAAGGCATCATTTAATGTGGGCATGATATGCAGCCAGTTACCTTTATAGTTTAATGGTGCTCAGCAGCGTCAGGGGGTAATGCTGTGGGACAAGGACGAAAGTTAAGGTGGCGAATGTCCTAGTGTGGTGGGCAAGAGGGGAAGTGGATGGGTCCAACAAACACCGACCTTTACCCGAGAGAGCGATGTTAGCGTCCCATAAGATTCTAAAGCTAAACCCTGTTCAAAGTCAGTTTGCGGTGTTGTACTGATGTAGTGGGTTTATTTTGAAAGAGACTGTATGTAAACATTAAATTTCCTGTGAAAACGGAAGTGTATCTTGAAAGAACACAATGCATGTAACAGGCAGAACTTGACACAGTGTCTCAGAACAACAACCCAGGGTACCTTGCGTCATTTTTTTTATTTTTATTTTTTATCACTAAATACTAGAATCACTATGCACTTTAAATAAGATGCATCAATGTATGCTTGCATACATTCATGTTCTTGTTTGTTGTCTGTCTGCGTGCTTGTAAATATGTGCTCATATTTTATGTTTTTATACATGTTTTTTTGTGAAGCACATTGTGTTGCTTTCTGTATGAAATGTGCTTTATAAATAAATCTTCTTCTTCTTCATATGTGGATGTGAAAAGTCCATGAGCAAAGGTTGTGCAGCCTCTTCCTCCTGCACACATCTACAGACCTCCAGCACCACCTGCAGCCCAACATGGTGATGGTAGGGGGAAAAAACCTGTCAGAGAAGTTTAGTTATAACATCATGTTACCTGTTGTTATGTAACACAACTCTGTTGCATTTTGTATTCTTTCATTACTTATATGAGGATGAAGCTTAGATAAAAAGTTAATTCCCTGTCACACATCGTGAAAAATTGGACCCATTTTTTGGTATGTCTGTAAATAAAGTAATCTTTTGTCCTGTCTTCTGTTTTATCTTTCTGGGGTGAATATTTTTGTTTGTTTTTACTTCTTTTACATAGACTCCAGTGGTTTAATCTCCTTCAGCAATGTCTTTTTTATTGTGAGACACTGGATAGTCCAGCGTTTCTGGCCTCTGGCAGCTCTTTAGATGAAACAGTCAGTATGGAACCTTTGATGAGGGTTTGTGAGACCGTGAATCACTGCTTTATGATTTAAGTATTTCAAACCAAAGGCTGATTTACAAAATAAATATCTGCACTGCTTATGTACACTGACATTTCGAGAACCTGCTCCACAGGTTAGACGGCTGTGTTCCCATCAACATTTACATAACAAGGAAGCTTCTGCGTCTACCAAATACGTCATTTACATTTCCGACAGTCTGATGTTTCTAATATCTCACTGACATATCGACACAGCTTCCTGATGATTTACCAGGACTAAAAATCCAGCTTTCCTCAATTTTCTGTTTTGTACATGACCTGGTTATGTGATCACATGTATGAAGTGCAGATTGGCAAAGGAGATTAAACTATTTCTTCAGACTGAGAGTCTCCAATGATGAAGTTCTTTAGCCCAGACATGAAGTGCTCTGCTCTTGTAATCCTGATGATCAACAGCTTCTGTGTCTTCTCACAAAGTAAGAATATCTTTCACATTTATTTTTTTGTTCTACTAACACGAATACTCACAAAAACCTTTTGACTGTTTTAAGTTTCTGTATAAAATATGAATGCCTGAGAGAAAGTCAAGTATTATTGTCATACATTTATACTTTATTTTATTTCATTGTTTTTCAGTTCCCCATAAATTTCTCTACGTTGTGGGTTGCTTTGAAAACGGGACAACTGAAGTTCAGTATGAGTATGATGCTGAGGAGATGTTATACATGGATTTTGACAGAGATGAGGTTGTTTACACTGTGCCCACATTTCTTGTGGACGACCCAAGTAAACTCTTTGAGAATTTGCACATATATCTAGACGCTAAGAAAGCCAAGAGATCATGTAAAGCGATTGTGGTACTCTGCAAAGAGGAGGAGGAAGACCCAACAGAGGAAAGTGGTGAGTTAACCTCAACATTTCTCTCTGTTGTGACGTGACTGCTAAGATGCTGATGATGTTTTTTAATTGTCTTTTGACCCACTAAAGACCCCCCTGAGAGCATCATCTACCCTTCAGAGGAAGTTGAGCTGGGAGTTGAAAACAGCCTCATCTGCTTTGTGAATCATTTCTACCCACCTGAGATCAAAGTCACCTGGACCAGAAATGGTCTCCCAGTTTCGGAGGGGGCGTCACTCAGTCGGTATTATCCCAATAATGATCAAACCTTTCATCAGCTCTCCACCCTGACATTCACACCGAGGGAGGGAGACATTTACAGCTGCACTGTGGAGCACATGGCCCTGGACAGGCCTCAAACAAGGATCTGGGGTGATTGATTTATCTTAAGAAGCCACTTAAATATAGAAATAATACAATGATTTGTGAATGTAATGATGTTTTCTCACGTTCCTTCACAGAACCTGACTTTAGTCATGACAGTAGTGTGGGACCAGATGTTTACTGTGGAGTGGGCCTGGCTGTGGGTTTATTGGGAGTCGCAGCTGGAACATTTTTAATAGTTAAAGGACACCATGGACGGTAACATCTCTGTTTAAGAGAGATGAAATTGATGATGATGATGATGATGAAGACAACGATGATTTTGAAGTGCACTATTTATTGTCTTCTAAACCGTGATTTGGTTTAGAGGGAGGTGTGAACATCAGGCCTGCTGTGGCTCATTCAAGAACGAATCGAATGACATGTTTAGTTGTGGAAAATTTACACTGTTCAAACAAATATTTTCTCACCATGCGCAAAGAAAACAGATTGTAAACTATATTTCAGCCTGTCATTTACATGTGAACACATCTTAATATACTGTACATATGCAAGATTATGTTTAACTTTAAAACAAAACTACGAAAGTTTTGAGGGAGGAAATAACACATTGTTCCTCTTATTAAAGAAATGCTGAATTCATAAGCAACTAGGGACCATCAACATAAAAGTAGTCACTGATTTGAAGAGGAAATGTTCACTGTCCAGTCTGCTGATCAGTACTCTTTTTTAAATGCCCTCACTCTTTGTTTCGTCTCACTCTGCATCTGAACTGTTTAAATATTACTTTACATTTTTCTTGTCTTTGAATGACCCAAGTTGTGTGACATTCATGTATCTGTGGTTACCTACATGCTCCAGAACAGCCTCTTCCTCCTGCTTGCATCTACAGACCTCCATCGCCGACAGCCCAACATAACAAATTTCTTTTGATGTAAGAAAAAAACCTGACAGAGAAGTTTGGTTATAAAATCATGTTACCTGTTCTTTCTGCAACTTTCTCTCTCAGGTTGCATTCTTGTACCCTTTCATTTCTAATTTGAGGAAGAAGTTCAGATGAAATTGTCACTTCCTGTCACATGATGCATCATAAAATTTGAACCCATTTTAACTAAAGCAGTCTTCTGTTCTGCCTTTTTTGAAAATCTTTCTGTTTGTTTTTACTTGTATTACTGAGACACTTATGCAGTGGATTAATCTCCTTTAGCAGTAAAAATAGATGAGACGCCAATCTCCAGTCACCTAGGTATGAGACACTTTGATAAAACAATAACAACCAACCACCATCTCTCCTCACAGCTGCAAATGTTAATTGCGAAAATGCGACAACCTTTAATACATAGGTTAGTGTTTCCTAATCTGGGATCACGATCTACACATTTTTGTTTTACAAAATTAAACTAATTTTTTCACTAACCTTATTTTTTATTTTTTATTTTTTTTGTGAGACACAAGATGGTTCAACGTTTCTGGCCTTGGGAAGCGATTCAAAAAAAAAAAAAAATTATATACTGTACAACCCCACTTCCAAAAAAGCAAATCTTTTTCGACCTATATTCAACTGAATACAACACAAAGACAATATATTTAATGTTCAGACCGATTAACTTTATTGGTATTTGTAAATATACACTCATCTGAATTTGTTGCCTGCAACATGCTCCAAAAAAGTTAGGACAGGGGCAAAAAAAGACTGGGGAGGTTGCTGAATGCTCAGAAAGCAGGTTAAACAGGTTAACTGCTGACAGATGATAGTGTCATGACTGGGTATGATGGGGCATCCTCAAAAAGCGAGGACAGCGGGAGGTTCACTGCTTTTTGAAAAACTGCATGTTAAATAGTCCAACAGTTTAAGAACAACATTTCTCAAAGCACAATTGCAAGAAATTTAGAATTTCACTATCTTACAATCAATAATATCATTAAAAGATTCAGAGTCAGCACATAAGGGGCAAAGCTGAAAACCAATACTTCATGGCCATGACCTTTGACCCCTCAGACGGCTCTGTATTAAATACTGACATGATTGGATAAAGGATATTACCACACAGGCTGAGGAACTCATTGGAAAACCACTGTCAGTTAAAGAAAAAGCAAAAGAAAAAAACATATACCAACAACATCTAGAGACACTGCAGACATCTCTGTGTCTGAGCTCATCTGAAATGGACTGACACAAGGTGAAAAGGTGTTCTGTGGTCTGATGAGTCCACATTTCAAATTTGTTTTTGGAAATCAGGGACAAAAGGGCCGTCCAGATTGTTACCAGCTCAAAGTTCAAAGCCAGCATCAGTGATGGTATGGGGGTGTGTTAGTACCCATGGCATCATAAGTAACTTGCACATCTCTGAAGGCTTAGAGGGACATACAGGTTTTGGAGCAACATATGCTGCCAAAGATGACGCTTTTCAGGGACGCCCCTGTGTATTCTAGCGAGACAATGCAAAGCCATATTCTGCACATTACAGCAGCGTGTCTTCGCATTAAAGGAGTGCAGGTACTGGAGTGTCCTGCCTACAGTCCAGACCTGTCTCCCACTGAAAATGTGTGATGCATTATGAAGCGCAAAATATGACAACAGAGACCCCAGACTGTAAGGCAGCTAAAGCTGTACATCAAGCAAGAATGGGAAAGACTTTCACTTTCAAAACTTGAACAATTAATTTCCTTGGTTTCCAAATGCTTACTGAGTGTTGTTAAAAGAAAGGGTGATGTAACACAGTGGTAAACATGCTCCTGTCCCAACCTTTTTGAAACATGCTGCAGGCATCACATTCACATTGAGTGTATATTTTAAAAAAACATATATGTTTGTCAGTTTGATCATTAAATATCTTGTCTTTGTACTGTATTCAACTGAATATAGGTCAAGAGGATTTACAAATCATTGCATTGTGTTTTTATTTACGTTTTAAGCAGCGCAACATTTTCAGAATTAGGGTTGTATATCTACACTTACACTTTCAAATGCAACAATTTTGTTTTTGCTCCCATTTTTTCACCTGCTAAAGTTAAAGATCTCAGGCTTTTAAAATGCACTTAACAGATAAATGTCTCTCAAATTGTGGTCACAAATTTGTTATAATCTGTGTCAGTGAGTACTTCTCCCTTTCCAAGATAGTCCATCCACCCGACAGGTGTGGCATAACAAGAAACAGCATCATTACTACACAAGTGTGCCCTGGGCTGGTCAAAATAAAAGGCCACTCTAAATGTGCAGTTTGATCACACAACACAATGCCGCAGATGTTTCAGGTTTTGAGGGAGCGTGCCATTGGCATGCTGACTGCAGGAATGTCCACCAGAGCTGTTGCCCGTGAACTGAATGTTTATTTCATGACCATAAGACATCTCCAATGTCCTCAGGAAAGCTCATTTGCATGCTTGTCGTCGTCACAAGGGTCTTGACCTGGCTGCAATTTGTCATTGTAACTGACTTGAGTGGCCAACTGCTCACCGTCAATAGCATCTGACACTTTGGAGAGGTGTTCTCTTCACAGATGAATCCTGGTTTTTACACCGTACCAAGGAGATAGCAGACGGCATGTATGGCATCGTGCAGGTGAGCAGTTTTCTAATGCCAATACTGCGGTTATAGTGTGGTTATGGTGTGGGCTGGCATAAGCTATAGACAACGAACAATTGAATGCGCAGCGATACTGTGATGAAATCCTGAGGCATGATGTGATTTTGTGGAGTAGGACACACGCCTGGATCAACATCCCACATCACGTGCCTGGACCAACATTGCAAACAAGCAATCACAGCCCTCTGACATCATCAGTGTGCTGTTCCTGCGCTTCGTTTAAAATTTGTGCGTCTTTAGAACTAAGCTAATTTTCCAAAAATCCTCAGTAACAGTGAACAAAAACCGTATAAGCTACTGCAGAGTTAGAGTTAGCTTGCTAACTAGGTTGGCTATGCTTACAAATAAACTTCCCAATAGACTAGAATATTAGCGAGTTAGTTTGCTGATTAGGTAGGCTATGCTAACAAGTAAGCTTACCAGTAGGCTAAAATATTGTTCGTTATCATTAAGAGTAAAGATAATGTCATTTTGCAGTTTCAAAGACCTGGACACATTTTTCCTCCATTTTCAATGCAGATTTAAAACTATCATTTGCAAGAGTTTCTAATAGGCTTTGCAACTGAAAAATGATATTATTCACAATCTTTGTTAGTGAACAATATTTTAGTCTATTGGCAACCTTACTTGTTGGCATAGCCTTCCTAGTTAGCAAGCTAACTCGCTAATATTCTGGCCTATTGGCAAGTTTATTTGTTAGCATAGCCAACCTGCTTAATAACTAATTCACTAACCCTGCAGTAGCTTCTAGGGTTTTGGTTAATGGTAGTGCGGATTTCATTCATTTGTACTAACTTAAATTTGGAAAACTAGCTTCACTCTGAAGAAGCACAAAGAAATTTTGAAGGAAGCACAGGAGCAGCACACTGATGATGTCAGAGGGCTGTGATTGGTTGGTCAAAGTGTTGGTCAAGGAACATGATGTGAGATGTTGATCCAGGATCATGTCCCCCTCGAAAAAATCGCAATGTGCAAATTGCAAGACCCATTGCCGTGCTATTCATCACCATGACCCTTATATTAGATCATGACAACGCATGGCCGGTTGGATGTTCTGCCAAATTCCTGGAAACGGCATTGGAGACGGCTTCCAGCAGTGAAATGAACATTCAGTTCTCAGGCTACAGCTCTGATGGACATTCCTGCAGTCAGAATGCCAATGGCACCCCCCTCAAAACTAGTGACATCTGTTGCATTGTGTTGTCTGATAACACTGCACATTTTGGAGTGGCCTTTTATCGTGACCATCCGAAGGCACACGTGTTGTAATGATGCTGTTTAATAAACATCTTGATGTGCCACACCTGTCAGGTGGATGGATTGTCTTGGAAAAGGAAAAGTGGTCACTAAACCTATGAAAAGATGGAAGCAAACAAAAGTGTTGCATTTAAATTTGTGTTCTGTTTATGTACATGTAGCAGGGTGAGATGCTCATCCCCGCCCTTAATGCGAGAGTGTGCTTCCTTGCTCTCATCTCCACTCTATAGCCAATCACCACATGAGGGCACTCTACATGAGGAGGCTGTGTTCATCCTGACTCGCTCTTGCTCTTTGGCTCCGAGATCGCCCACTTCCCGGTCGCCTCGCTTCCTTTACCCGCTGCGCAGGTAATGTGGTAGTAGCTGCCTGTACACGTGTGGAAATCTGGCCGTTTGACTCACAATTTAATTAGACGGTGTGTTTGTATGTAGCTTCCTGTATTGCTGTCCTGGGCCGACGTTAATGACTCACGCGCCGTTCTCCCGAGCTGTCTGACTGTCCTCCTCCCGCTGCTGTAC
The DNA here is from genome assembly GCF_041903045.1 of Epinephelus lanceolatus. NCBI lineage: Eukaryota > Metazoa > Chordata > Actinopteri > Perciformes > Serranidae > Epinephelus > Epinephelus lanceolatus. Next base: position 12,258,765 of record NC_135743.1, on the reverse strand, counting down.
AGCGCGAGCTCTCGTCCGCTCTCGCTCAGGTGATCAAACACCACCTGATCGGTAAGTTAGCCTGTTGGCAATTGTTGTCGCTGTCAAGTTCAGCCTTTAGTGAGATTTTAATTTGGTTTATTTAAAGTGTGTGTGTGCATGTGAACTGTGGGGTTCGCTTTCACTTAATCTTGTCTGGATCTCTGATCTTGTTTTGTTACATTTTCTTTGAGTTTAAGACAGTTACGCATTGTTTTGGTTAAGTTGTATTGTGTTAATTTCTGTGGCTGGTGACGTATCTTATTTAATTCCTGATTTTTGTGAATTTTGGGTTTCTTGACATGAATATTGATTTGTGGTATTTTGATTTATTTTGTTAATGAACTTATTTTTGGCAGTTTATATTTGTTTATTTGGGTTTTTGGTTAATTTGTAATCTTTTGGCTGCCAACCTTACAAGTTTGGTTTATTTAAGGTTTGTTTTTGTTTGTTTATTTGGTTGTTTTTGTTTATGGCCATTTCTGAGTGCAACCCCATTAATTTTATTTCCCTCTTCCCCCTTCAGTTGCTGAGAGCCGACGTGGTGGTCCTGGTGTCCTGGGTGGTGGCTTCCCCTCTTTTTTTGGTGTACTGTGCGTCCCCTGGTCCTGGTTTTCTCTTCACTAAAGTGTGTGTGGCTGGCTGTCACGTATGACTGGGGTGACCTTATTTTTCGTTTGATCCCTCACACCCTTGTCGACCCATCTCCCTGCGGGTAAGCCTCAGTACTTAAAGGTCCCCCTTTATTTACATCCCTGTGTGGACGGTGCATCTATTGTTTTTTTTCTTTAGCAAAGTATTTTGTAATAAAGAATTGATTTTTCCTTTTTTTTCCAAGATATTTTTTAGGGCATTTTTTGGCCTTTAAGTGTGAAAGGGGAAGAGAGAGAGGGAGTGACATGCAGCAAAGGGCCACAGGCTGGGGTCGAACCCGGGCCGCTGTGGCAACAGCCTTGATCTCCCTCCATCCCTCGTGTTGCCACATACACATAACAATGCAATATTTGTTGAGGGGTTGGGAGACTGTGAATGTGTGGATTACATGATTTAGTTATTTGAAATTAAAAAACAAGGCTGATTTCAAAAATCAAAACATCTGCACTGCTTATGTACACTTGCATTTAAACCCCTGCCAGATTTACAGAACCTGCTCCACAGGTTAGACGGCTGTGTTGCCATCAAAACTGACATAACAAGGAAGCTCCTTTGTCTACCAAAGAATTCGTTTAGAATTCCGACAGCCTGATACTTCTGATATGGATACATTGATACAGGTTACTGAAAATTCACGATGGCTCGAAATCTAACTTCCTTCAGTTTCTGATTTGCGCTTTATCTGGTTATGTCATCACATGTATGAAGTGCAGATTGATAACGGAGATTACATTTTTTGTTCAGACTGAGTCTCCAATGATGAAGATCTGCAGCCCGGACATGAAGTGCTCAGCTCTCGTAATCCTGATGATCAACAGCTTCTGTGTCTTCTCACAAAGTAAGAATACATTTCAAATTTACTACTTTGTCCTAGTAACACAAATACTCACAGATACCTTTCTGTGGTGTTCAAAGTTTCTGTGGAAAATACAAATGCCTGTGAGAAAATCCAACAGGAGTGACTTGCTAGATCTATTTGTCATTATGTTTATACCGATGCATTTATCATTTTCCTTCGCTCTTTTATTCTTTATTGTTTTTTAGTTCGCCATGACACTTTTGTAATTGTGGGCTGCTTCTACAATGGGACAACTGAAATTGAGTTTGAGGTTGATGATGAGGAGTTTTTGTATGCGGATTTTGACAGAGATGAGCTTGTTTACACTGTGCCCAGATTTCTTGTGGACGACCCAAGTAAACTATTTGACAGTGAACATGAATATAGGAATGCAAAGAAAGGCAAGAAATCATGTTCAGCACTTGTGGCAATCGCCAAAGCAGAGGAGAGAAACCCACCCGAACAAACAGGTAAAATAACCTGCACCCAACATTTCTCTCTGTTGTGACGTGACTGCTAAGATACTGATGATGTTTTTTAATTGTCTTTTGACCCACTAAAGACCCCCCTGAGAGCATCGTCTACTCTTCAGAGGAAGTTGAGCTGGAAGTTGAAAACACCCTCATCTGCTTTGTGAATCATTTCTACCCACCTGAGATCAAAGTCACCTGGACCAGAAATGGTCTTCCAGTGTTGGAGGGGGCATCACTCAGTCGATATTATCTCAATAATGATCAAACCTTTCATCAGTTCTCCACCCTGACATTCACACCGAGGGAGGGAGACATTTACAGCTGCACTGTGGAGCACATGGCCCTGGACAGGCCTCAAACAAGGATCTGGGGTGATTGATTTATCTTAAGAAGCCACTTAAATATAGAAATAATACAATGATTTGTGAATGTAATGATGTTTTCTCACGTTCCTTCACAGAACCTGACTTTAGTCATGACAGTAGTGTGGGACCAGATGTTTACTGTGGAGTGGGCCTGGCTGTGGGTTTGTTGGGAGTCGCAGCTGGAACATTTTTAATGGTTAAAGGACACCATGGACGGTAACATCTCTGTTTGAGAGATATCATACACATGAAGTTGATGAAATTTACAACAATCATTTTGGAGTGCACTGTTTATTGTCTTCTAACACGTGAATTGGTTTAGAGACAGGTATGAATATCACTCATGCTGCCCCAAACACATTCCAGAAATCAAAATCCAATCAGGGCCAATGAGGTATCTGCGCGGGTGATGCTGTAAAACGCTAACAAAACAAACAAACAAACAAACGCTAACTCTAACATAGAGTAAACACAGCAATGAGTGAATTTATTGCAGAAATAGAGCCAATAACAATTAAACAAGAACAAGAGTATGCAGTGTCTCGGAGCAAAGGACATTTTTGCCTTTCTTCCGACTGGATTTGGCAAAAGCTTGATTTATCAACCAGCTCTGTTGGTGATGAAGAAGATGTTCCTCAGTGTTTTGTTATGCTGGTTGGCTGAAGGAGTTTGTCAAGGTGAGTGCTCCCACCTACTGAAAGTCTTTGGGGCAGCATCAAGGTCAGACTGACACAGAGAGCAAAACAGAGTGTTGAGCTCATTTCATCAGGTTAATAAACACCTGCTGACACTAAATGTCAAGGAGTGCTTTGGATTTACAAATCTAATATGAAAGGGCCTTCAAATATGAATGAAGCTTTTTATTAGATTTCTTTTTAATTAATGTTTCTGTTTACCTTCCAGGATATATAACTTTAATATATGTTATGAATGTTAAAGTTATACACAGTTTCTTTTAACTGTACAAAATAATCTTTATTCAATTAGATTATGTCACTGAGATCGAGATTTCTTTTGCAACAGCAACCTGAGTGCAGTATTGCTGCTGACTCTATTGCTGTTCCTGTGTGTCATATTTTTAATTTATGTATTGATAAAGGTGTTTTCCCGCAGAATTGGAAAATTGCCAAAGTTATGCCATTAGCAAAGAACCCTGCTGCACCTTTCTCTGGGGCGAATTGCCGAGTGATTATTTTGTTACCTGCTCTAGGTAAAGTAATGGAGAGGATTATGTTTGAACAAATTCAGTATTATTTTGATATCAATAATTTAAATAGTGATTTTCAACATGCATTTAGACCAGGACACTCCACTTGTACAGCTCTGACGCATATGACAGATGAATGGCGTATGGACATGGATAATGGGAAATTAGTGGGTGTCGTTCTACTTGATTTTAGTGCTGCATTTGATGTTATTGACCATTTTTTGTTATTAGGAAAACTTAAACAGTATGGTTTTAGTTTGTCAGCAATGAAATTGATTGAGAGCTATTTGACAAACAGGAGTCAAACTGTTTATTTTAATGGTAGTTTGTCTGATATTAAATATGTTGACTGTGGGGTGCCTCAAGGGAGTTGTCTTGGACCGTTATTATTTTCTATTTTTGTGAATGATCTCCCACTTGTGCTTGATAGGACTAAAATTGCCATGTATGCAGATGATAGTACAATATATGCAGCGGAGTCGTCTACAGTGGAGTTAAATAATAAGTTACAATATGATTTAAGGTTAGTGGCAGAATGGGTAACTTAAAACAAATTGGTCTTGAATGTGGGGAAAACTAAATCTATTGTTATTGGGTCAAGGTATCTGCTGAGAGATGAACCTTCCTTGGTATTGGAAATTGATAATATTCCTGTTAAACAAATTTATGAGACTAAACTTCTTGGTATAACTGTTGACCGACATTTAACATGGTCTAAACCAGGGGTAGGCAACCTGTGGCTCTGGAGCCACATGTGGCTCTGGAGCCACATGTGGCTCTTTAGCCCCTGTCCAGTGGCTCCTTGAGCCTTTGAGAAAAGAAGTCTATGGAAATTCATTCTATGAATCCAAATGTTGCTGAACCTCAATAGCAGTGGCTGGTTAGCTATGGATGCCAAATCCAAAAAAGTAAATTGAATAAATAGAGAATGTAGTAGTGCGTGGACAGATTTGTTTGCTCTCACTGCCAGCTCTGCAAAATTTAAGTACCAGATAATTATTAATAGTGCCCTGCACAGTGTCCACCTTGTGGTAAAACATATTAACAAATGCTTATTTAGACCATAAGTATACGCTAATTTAGACTTAATAGGCTATTTACCTTGATTATAAGGCTCAAACATGTTTTGCGGCTCCACACAGATTTTTTCAAATTATTTTTGGTCAAAAATGGCTCTTTTAATGGCAAAGGTTGCAGACCCCTGGTCTAAACATATTGATCATATTTTGAGTAAAATGGGAAGAGGGATCTCAATGGTAAAAAGAGTGTTAAAATTCATACCACAAGCTGTCACAGCTCAATTACTATTTTGCAATTTGGTCTAGTGCCTCAATGAAGGATTTAAATAAATTACAAGTTGCTCAAAATAAAGCAGCACGCTGTGTTTTACACTGTGCTCTTACAGAACTTATGTAATACATATGCATGATAGACTGGGTCGGCTAACTGTCACTCAAAGAACTTCTTATGTTTTGTTAAACTTGCTCAGGAATATTATTGTAAATAAGTCTCTGAATGTTTTGTATTACTTGTTTTCTTGTCAGTTTAGTCGACATGGTTATCTGACAAGACATGCTACTGAGGGGAGGTTCATCTTGCCTAAGGCTAATACCAATGTGTTAAAGAAATCTGTTTTGTACAGAGCCATACTGGGATGGAATTCGTTGCCACTTTATATTGTGTTGGTAGATTCCAAAGAGAGGTATAAATTCTTACTTAAACATTTTTTTCTAATATTGCAGCTGCAGTAGTTAAGTTGAGTAGGTGCACATGAGGTTACTGATTGACTCACCTTGACTTATTGTAAGTGTATGCCATACTAATTATGTGTATGTGTCATATGTCACAAGTGTTGTTGTTATACTTATTGATATATGATATGATGTAGTGCCTGTTCTCTTCCCTGCCTTGTGGTATTGTTATTCTTTTATCTGTTTGTGTGTTTTGCTATATTGTTTTTCCCTTGGATTCTTAATTTGTAATGTATAGGTGTTGGTGATTATGTCTTGTGTTCTATGTCTGTCTGCATCTATGATTCTATGTGTTGTGATTGTATTAGTTTTTTTTTCTCTCTCTCTTGGATGAATGGACAATTTGACTTAATGTTTGGACTCCAGGAAGAATAGCTATGCTAATGTGCTGGTGCTAATGGAGATCCAATAAATGAAATGAAATGAAGATGAAAGGGAAATACAAAGTGAAGTGATGTACTGCGGCGGCTTTTGCACCTTTATACATGAGCATAATATAGTTCTTTTCTTGTTGCCAGTGAGAACCAGCCAACCTTTTCACATGTAGTAAGTACATGATTTAACTCCTGTAATGAAACGAAGAACACGATAAGTTATATGAAATGCATGCATATATCTTTTATATTGTGCCACACCCCAAAAACAGCTCAGGAATGGCACAGGGGGCGTGACTTAGAGCTCAAGGCGTCAACCTGGCCTCCAAATTCCCCAGATCCCAATCTAATTGACAATCTATTGGGCATGCCAGTACCTTACCTCGCAACCCACAGGACTCAAAGGATCTGTCGGCAATGCTTTGGTGCCATACAACACAGGACACCCCAGAGGTCCTGTCTCCACGCCTCGACATGTCAGAGGCTTCAGGATAATACTTTCAAAATCACTTATCAAAACCTACATTTTCTTTGTCCTGTACACATTATGATAATTTAATTGAGCTTATTTTCCATGAAACGGTTTGACGAATCCCTGAAATGTTCAGATGATCAAAGATGGGAATGGTTGTTTAATTTTGAAAAGAAGGCAAGATTAACTATTTATTTAGTATTTACTTTGATTTCTCCAGAACTATATATTGTAATAAGTGTAATTGTTGGTAATTTGTACATTTTGTTTTGGACAATGAAGAATGAAGACTTAAATGTGAATGTTGCTTTAACATTTTTGCTTATTGATTGAAAATGTGCACACAGCACTATGGTTCAGGCTTATACAAATGGGCTGGGCAGTAATCACATGATCTGATATACTGGATATATGTTACTCATATACATAGAAATAATGCACTTAATACGCACTTTTTTTGCTTGTATTTCAACAATGTTATGTCTGTTTTCTTTTTGCCAATAAACATTGAGATTAAATTTAATAAATAATATATGTGATCCAAAATAAAGCATACCTGCTAAAACCTGAATGTGTGAACAGTTATCTGCTGACTAAAATTTTAACCACTTTCCTGGTTTCTTTCTTTTCATTTTATCTGTCTTTAAGATGATAAAACTATACTAAAAACCCTTACAGATGTTTGAAAAAAATTAAATAAAGTTGCTGCCGTTTGAAGATTCTGTGTTAGAGATTCTTTAGAATTTTACAACTTACCCTTCAGATGATAAACTGAACTCTAAATTAACAACCACAGCAACATGCATGGTAAATGATCAAATTTGTATGTCACTTTGATGGTCTGGGCCCTATTTCAGAAAGCAGGATTAGTGAAAACTCTGAGTATGTTGAGCCTGAGATGAGGTAAACTCTGAGTTTTCCGTTTCAGAAAGCCAGCTCAACAAAACCCTGAGTCAGTTACCATGGCAACTTACTCCATGAAGCAAACCTGCTGGCTCAGTCTAAGCCTGAGGCTGAGCGTGTTGCAGGTAGGAGAAACATGGCGTGTCCTTTAGTGAATGAAGTTGTGGACGTTGGGGCACAGTTTATACAGAGGCTGCTGAGTAAGGAGAAGGTGATTAGAGCCTGTTTGGATGTCTCCCTGGAGGAGTGTCTGTATGAAAGATACTGTTTGACCTCACAGTCTTTCATTTATCTTAATCTGTTCCACCCAGATATATCAAATATTACACATTGTGGATTTACATTATCATAGGAGCAAATTTTATGCATTGCCCTTTGCTTCTTCGGCAGCGGCAGTTTTCTTTACAACATCAGAGACACTGAACACATCAAAGAGACAGCGGTGGTTTTCCCTGGACATAAATCAGAATCGATTATCAAAGTATTTGCAACGGAGCATGTGTGGATGGAGTGTGATCAGGTTCAAACCCAGCCTGCAGTCTCTGCTGCGCGTCGTTCCCTCTCTCCCCCAACATTACACTGTTTTGCCATTAAAGGCAACAAAAGCCCCAAAAATAATCTTTAAATAAAAGGAATTCCACAGAACTTCAGGTTTGTCAGTGTTAATCAGAAATTAATCTACGCAGATATGATGCAATGATTCATGAATACTTTTCATATATTCAAAGATTCTGCGGTGTAACTGGCTCATTCAAGGGACTCAACATCCCATAATAGCTCCATCTGAGTATAAAGGAGATTACGTGAATCAGAAGTTATTTCACAGCAGTTCAGCAGTTAAATTAACCTCAGCCTAATACTGACAGAATAAAGAAAGTATAAACAAAACTTTTACCAGTCTGTACAACATTTTTGTGTTTGATGTTGTGTCACTGCCCAGTGTGTTTAGGCTCCATCAGATTACAGCTGAATAAGATGATACAGCAAATTATATTAAAATATATGAAGGGTAGACTGAGTATAGTTGAGACGTGTACAGTTGAAACACCCTAAATATCTTGCCTGCGCTGCAAGCCTGAACCGTGATTTTTACTCAACACATGCGTATTAGCATCCTCTTTGGTGGTGGGAAATTTGAAGAGTGTTAGCATCTCCAGTCTGAAGATATCAGCAAAAGTCTTTTTACTAAGGTAAGAATTTCACTTTACCATGTCCCTTCCACAATGAATAGCTTATTATCCTTTTGTGACCATCAAACATAACTTACATCATTGCTAACATTATTCTGTGCCCTAAAAACTCACATATTTCATGCTATCCTAGCATGTTAGGTCACTGCATAATCTAGAGAAATACACAAGGTGGTTAGCGGGGTACCTGTGACAGAGTTCTATTACATCACATGCTGTTAAGTTGTGCAGCGTAAAGATAACAGGTTACAAGTCATAATAAGACCACAAACAAAGAAAATGAAAATAAAATTTAATATTTGTGATACTTGAACTGTGTTATATTAATGGACATCTTTTTAACCATGAATGATATAAGGATAATTCAGCGTGTGGTGTAATAGGCAAGGTGGTAGAACGGGTACAGCTGATAAAGCCTTTATGGGATGTACAATAAAAACTAAACACCACCGCCGGCGCCAGAGCTTAGCACCACATGACCACTCAGTTGCGTGTCATAACTTCTTGTTTAGCCTATTTTTAGTGTTGGTGTTTTATTATTGCTTGTTTACAATAATATTCCATTGTTTTTAATTTCAATAAAGAGGAATGAATTTATATTGAAATATCTTGTCAAATTGTCCTTTTTTTAAAAAAAGTTTATTGCATTTACAAGTTCAGTCATCATCAATGGGTTTCAATAGGTGTCTCAACTGTACCATGGTACTGTCTCAACTGTACACATATGGGGTATAGTTGAGACGGTACCATGGTAAAAATGCACCTCATGTTTATGACCTGATTGTGGAAAAAATAAACAACTTATAAATGATATTCATCAATAATAAATTAGTATACAAACAAATTAAACTACATAAGAAAAATCACTTATTTCCAGTGTATAGTTTTTGTGCAATATCTGTTCAAAAATGAAGAAGCAAAAATTGTCCCAACTGTACTGTTTCTGTATTTTCTGTATATTAGACACACTAGCACGTCACATTACATAGGGATCACTTCACATTATCTACTAACACACTCTGCCGTCTGTTCCCATCACACCTCTCTCTGTTTAGTTGCAGCTGACGTGTTAGTTTTTGTTTTGTTTTTTTTCATTTCGGCGTCAGTAAAATCTCCGACTCAGCTGGGATGAAACTAGCGGCTTTCTGCTTTCGGCCACTGAATATCACGTTATCTGCACTCTACTGATGATGTCTTTCACTGCTCGCTGTGAACGCGCCTCTCTCAGGCTGAACATACTCAGAGTTGATTGAGCTGACTGTGATCAGCTGTTCTGTAACCGAAAACTCAGAGTTTCTCAGCTCAGGCTCAGTCAACCCGGAGATCGGGATTAGGCTCTGAGTTTGTTAAGCCTGCTTCCTGAAATAGGGGCCACAGAGCCACACCTGTTTACGGGAATGTTGCCGAGCACTCTGCTGCCTCACTTCCTCGTGTTTTCAGTGTGAGATCAAATTACTTCCGATTTGTAGCTATCTTGTCATTTCTCAGGTGTCAACATGCTCGCTCGCAGCTTCTTTTCCCTGCTGCTTCTGTTTCTGATATTTTCAAGAGCAGGTAAGTGACATTAAAATAGAGGTAACATTAAAATAGAAGCAGTCATTGTTCATTTGTTTTGCTGTTTAAAAGAGCACATAGACCAATGTTAGTGTTAGTTGTCAGTCTGTTGCTACATGTCGTAGATCAGAATGATTAATCATAATTGTAACAGGTATTTCTCACAAAAACAGTGATAAAAAAGCTGCTGCATATTATGAGTGTGAAAACAGGTAATGAACAAGAAAATATAACATATTAAATGATCTAGTCAAGTCAAGTCAAAATTTATTGTAGCCCGGAATCACAAAAAAATGCCTCAATGGGCTGTACATAAAAATACATAAGCAAATTACAAATAATACAACAAATAAAATATATAAAAACAAGTGAAATGACTATCTAACACTTGTTTGTTTCACGTTGCAGATGCTCTTTTTGGCTATGGTTTGCTACGCTGCCAGTTTACTTCCCCTGATGATGTGTTTTATATGGAGCAAATCTTCTTCAACAAGGTGCTTTTGATAGACTACAACAGCACTGCGGGAAAATACGTCGGCTACACAGAGAAAACAAGAGACCTTGCAGATGGCCTCAACAAAAGCCCTTCTTTTATGAAACAAGTAAAGAAGAATGAAGACAAATGCAAAAGCCACGTCTCATTGGCACTGGACCTCCTTTCAAAACCAGGTGACTGTGTGTTAAAATTCTGTTCAGACTTTAGATTACAGCCTGCAAATTATGGTGTCATTATTAAGGCTAGGATGTGTGGTATAATACTTATTACCGTTAAGTACAAATAAAGAAGACAAGAGGTCAGGAATTAAGGGGGTAACTTTGGGTTTAAGAGGAACTTACTTTTTGTATCACTTACATTAAGGATCCAGCACCCAGTCCTAAGGGTTTAATTGTAAGTGAGCATGTTGTGTCTTATTTTAACAATTTAGTGTATAGAAATTCACTAGAATGCAGAAAAATTAGTATTTGATGCTCAAAATTTACTGGTGGAAGACCCCCAAATCCTTTTCATATACGTCCCCCCCCAGTGTTGAAACAAAACCTACGTCTTTTGCCATGAATAACGCTATGAGAACCAAAACCATAGTTCTAGGCTGGACAGGTAAACCATCATCTATAAAGCTACGTAAATCTGAGGGGAGCTACAGATTCAGGTGATAATTCCTTGTAAGTTCATCATTTTTTTTTGATAAATTAGACTATATTTCTAGGTTGTTCCAAAATGCAGATTTGTTACCTTTTGTTTCCCTTCTGCCTTCCATTGATAGAAAGTGTTACTGAAACTCTCAGCATTGTTGGTGCATAAGATCTGCTATTTCATGCCAACTAGTTTTGTCTTTGGTTTCTTTCCCCCAAGTCGAGCCCTACGTCACCGTGAAGTCAATCGACGCAGCAAGCAGCAGACATCCAGGCATGCTCATCTGCAGTGTGTACGACTTTTATCCCAAACAAATCAGAGTGACTTGGCTGAGGAACGGAAAGGAGGTGACGTCTGATGTGACGTCCACTGAGGAACTGTCCAATGGGAACTGGCTCCACCAGATGCACTCCTATCTGGAGTTTACACCCAAACCTGGGGAGCAAATAACCTGCAAGGTGGAGCACAGCAGCTTTACCGAGCCCAAGCTTTATGACTGGGGTAAGAGAGTGACAGATTGGATCAACTTAATGTTATCAAGGCAAATCTCCATTTGACTAGAGTTACAAGACTTTGTGTTTGTGGTCATGTGTTTTTCAGACCCGACACCTCATTCACAGAATAACAAGAACGCTATCGGGACGGCAGGTCTGGTGCTGGGTCTGGTGTTTTTGGTTGCTGGGCTGATTTACTACAAGAAGAACAGTGCAGGTGAGAGTGAAGACCAAATCAGAGATAAATAGGTCTCGTTAAGATTAGACACAAACATTACATCCGGCTTTTGTTGTCTTCTGAATACACTGCACCACTGTTGTCTGAAGTGCAACTCATAGACACCCCTGCACTGATGCCTTTATATCAGATAAGATTTATTGTTCATTATCCCTTAAAGGTCCACTGTGTAGGATTTAGGGGGTTATACTGGCAGAAATGGAATAATATAATAAGTACACTTTCTTTGGTGTATAATCACCTGAAAATAAGAGTTGTGTTTTTGTTGCGTTTAAATGAGCTGTTTATATCTGCATAGGGAGCCGGTCCTCGTTTATAAAGAGGACCTCATAGGCTGCAAAAATAATGGTGGTAGCTAGTTACCATGATGTCACTCGTTAGTTTCTGAAGCCTCAAGTCTGTCATTTTGGCTGTCGCCATCTTGGTTTTTTGGAGCCAGAAGTGACCGAGAGTCCGGCGCTGTGGAGGAGCGAGTGGTTGATCTGACTTAGAAGCCAAGGGCATTAGCCGAGGCCTATCACTCATAGCGGCCCACCCTTGATTATGCCTAACTTTAAGCCTTAATAGAGGTGAGTTATTGAAAAGTAACCCCCGTACAGTCGTCATGAAGGGGGAAATTAACTATAAAGACCAAAAACTGATTTTTGTACCAGGCTTTAAACATGTTTATTCTGCTGTGATGTTGGTCATTTTAACCCCAGAGGTTGGCTTAGTTGCACCACCATGTTTCTACAGTAGCCCAGAATGGACAAACCAAACACTGGCTCTAGAGCGGGCCATTCGCATATTCATGTTTTTGCATCCGCCACTATTGTTAGAAGCGACGAGCAGCGTCAACTGGTTTAAATCACCTGGTTCATTTGTTTCGGAGAGGAGGAAACCTCTGTGGATATTTTGGCTCCCGATAAAAACCTCCTGAACGTCAGGATCTTTAGTTATCATAGAAAAAAGGTGAGCACACTTTAGCATGTGGTGGGGATCCACCTGTCTCCAATCCTGTCTACAATCATCACCACTATATTCCACTAAATCACCCAAAATCTTACACACAGGACTTTTAAATCATAGAGCATGAAAGTCAACACCACCAGTGATCATTGTCACATCCAAATCCACCAGTGATCATGTAGCATTTGTAGATTTGACAACTAGTTTTAAACACTTGTCAACACTGTAACTCAATATCAACCACATGTGTAACTTAATTTCTCCTTTTGTTTTTTATTCCAGGCCGAATGTTGGTGCCAACAGGTTAAGGCAGCCCGCCACTTTGGCTGAAACATTTGTAATACAAGCCAAAATTCGAAACGATGCGACTGTGAAATCATCTCAAATGTCAGAGGATCGAAGGAATAAGTAGTTGTTGATGTTTTTTATATTGAGTAAGACAGTTCTCATTGGCCAAAATAGCTGCACTCCCTTCTTGAGGAGGTTTAAAATAAGCTTTTACTGAAGTCTGAGGATAATGCTTTCAAAGTCACTTATCAAAGCCTACATTTTCTTTGTCCTGTGCACATTATGATAATTTAAATGAGCTTATTTTCCATGAAATGGTTTGACGAATCCCTGAAGTGTTCAGATGATCAAAGATAGGAATGGTTGTTTGATTTTGAAAAGAAGGCAAGATGAACTATTTATAGTAATAGTAATATAGTAATATAGTATTTACTTTGATTTCTCCAGAGCTATATATATTGTAATAAGTGTAATCGTGGGTAATTTGTAAATTTTGTTTTGGACAATGAAGAATGAAAACTTAAATGTGAATGTTGTTTTAATATTTTTGGACTTTTTTTATTGATTGAAAATGTGTACACAGCACTATGGTTCAGGCTTATACAAATGGGCTGGGCAGTAATCACATGATCTGATATACTGGATATATGTTACTCCTATACATAGAAATAATGCACTTAAAATCCACATTTTTTGTTTTTATTTTCACATTGTTATGTCTGTTTTTCTCCAGCCTATAAACATTGAGATTGTATTTAATACAGAATATATGTTATCCAAAATAAAGCATACCTGCCAAAACCTGAATGTGTGAACAGTTATCTGCTGACTAAAATTTGAGTTGAAGTTGTCCTTCAAAGTAGTACAAAAATATTATGTAACAAAGCCAAAGCCAAAGCCAGCTACTGTTATTGTTCAGGCAGGAACAAGAAATGCTGTGCTATCAAAATTCACTGTCAGTGAGATAACAATATCACTTTAATCTATTATGCTTCAAACTTTATTTTCAATTATCTTAAACAGCAGTATCATCTTGGTTTTATCGGTCTCTTCACTCTGGATTTTGTTTGCCCTACCTAATAAGATCTAGTTGAACAGTTAAGTCAGTTTGAATAATACCAGTGCCAAGGGTATTTGTCAAAGTAAACTATGGCTCTGATCTTCTCAGTTACTGGGTTGATTTACTCAAGGAAGAAAGTTGTTTTTAAGTCACTAAAAAATGCGAGGCTGGGCGCTGAGTGCTACCCCTGTGCCTCCTTTGTGCCATCTTTTAAGGGTGTGGAGGCATGTTGCATCTTCCAAAAAAAAGAAAATGTCTAAATAAGCCACTGAGGGGCGAACGGGTGACCTTGTTCGCGACAAGTATTCTGGGCCAACAATAAACCAATGTCCAGAGCGCTTTATCTCTTTGGATTTGGCGATCCATTTATCCTCAATACAATATATACATGCTGACCATAACACAAAAGGGTAACAGCATTGTCCATATGTAATCATTATTCCATTCAGCAATTCAAGCTTTTAAATATGCTTCCATAACACAGTCAATTTTCTCCATTCCACATCTGATTCTCATCACCTGGAGCTTACCTATATGCCCTTCACCCTGTGTTCAGTTTAATAACTGCACGTGTAATTTATTTTTATCTTGTTAAGATAAGATAGAATAAACAAACAAAACTATATTATGGCTCCAATACAGATTTTTCAGCAACTGTGACTCACCACAATCAGGTTCTTGGGCACACAGGCATGCTTGTGCACACAAAATATTAGGCTGATTGGTCCAGTAGTATGCCAGATTAGCCGCAGACAGACAAATACACACACACACACACACACACACACACAGACGACCAACGCATGATTCCCTTCAGGCTAATGTCTGGCATAGATAATAAATATAACATAAAATAATTAACACATGCCCGTGAGCCTCTTCAACTCAGTAACAAGACAAACTATCCAGTTAAAAAAAACTCTAAACATGACATAACTGGGACAGAAAAATCTGCCTGTGCTGGAACAGTCTTTGTACAGTACGCAATATGTATATTGTATTTTAGATTTTGCAGGGTGGGTGTTGGTGCATTTTGAGTCAGAGAGGCCTGTGGGGATTCATGAGTACCCTTATCAAATCCGATGAGTCAATGTGTGTATGCTGATTTAAAATGACTCATTCTTGTCATTTTTACTCTACACACCTTTAAAAATAGGTTATTATATACAACTGTACAATTAACAAGCCTAAATGCTCAACAATTCCAAAGAATAAAAATCCTAATGTCTGAAATACCTAAAAGCGCCGTGGATGTCCTCCGTACATACCTACTGTACATGACACACTTTCACTCCATGAAAGTAGGTCAGGCTTGTGGACACTCAGCCCTCAGTCATGGTTAGCCCTCGACAAGGTTGAACAGATTAGACACACTAACCTTGTTTCTACTTACGGTAAATATTGGGAGGGGAAAGGACTGGGAGTAGGAATCAGAAAGGCAAACATAAGCAACAAAACCCGACTTGCTGGTTTTTGTTTTAGAGTGCTGTGTGGCAGTAAAAATGTTGCGTGGGTTGTCTTCTGCTATGTCCCACCACAGGGGATAAACCGGTTTACTTTGTTAATGTTTCATTCCCATCATTAATGTGTTGATGTGATGTGGTTTGTGGGGGCAGGGTTTCAGAGTTAGAGACACGGGAAGGCTGCTGAAAATGTGCAGGTAGCTATTAAGTGTTATCTCACCATTTAATCAATGTGTAGCTCCTGTACCGAACAACTGTTATGGCTTTCTTTTATTAATTTAATTTAAGTCTAATTTTGATTGTGGAGCTAAAGCTATCAGTCAATAAACTGATTAGTTGATTGGCTGAAAATCAATGTTTTTAATTAACTAATTATTTAATCATTTAATCCACATGCAAAATATAAATATAATATTTTTGACCACCTTGATATAAATATTGCGACGATATTGTACAGTTGTCTACTGGTTCTGTCACTAAATACTTAGAAATGATATTATTGATAAAAACTAATCATTAATGTAGATATAATGACTTCGTGGGAAAAGAGAAATGAGAGAACAGCTAAAAGAGTCTGGCAATTTCATAGAATTACATCCCTTTACTGTAATGATGCCTTTAAAACCAGGAGAGGACAACACTTGATAAGACGATATCCAAAATCTAAGATGATATCTAGTCTCATATCACAACAGATGTAGTTTTGATATATTGCCCAGCCCTAATGTCAAATATACACTGCTTCCACGTTCCTACTCCAGAGGTGCCATTTTTCTAAAGGCGGACCTGTCAGTCTAGGTGTCAGTCTCCTCTACAAATTCTGATGTAAAACTTTTTCGCTATGTCTCGTGAAACTCTTGTGGTTTCATTCTTATCAATAGTACCTTTGGCAACAGGAGCAATCCCTTTTTGTTCTGGTCACATGTTCAACACACAGTTGCTGAAGACAAAAGTTTAGCTTAGACTCGTTGTTAGGGGGTGATCACACAGAAATGAGACGGTAGAGACGCGGACGCTTCAAAGACGCTTGAAATGCTGGAAGCGCTTATTCAATGTGCGCTAGCTACTGGCGTCTGACGCTCAAAAAGTTGAAAATATTTTAACTTTACAGCGTCTATGCGTGTCTAAAAAGAAGCGTCTACAAAAACGCGCGTCTAAAAAGACGCTTGAATGCCGGTCAGACGCGCCGTATCATAGGAAAACAATGGTTTTACTGGCGTCGTGTTTCTAGCGTTTCATCTCAGTGTGATCACCCCCTTAGTCGTTACAGACACGGACAGTGCAACAGGTACCAGAGCTCTGCAAAGACATTTTTAGAAAATACTAAGTTAACATTAGTTAAATATTTGTTAAAGAATAAATCAGTATTTCCTAAACTGAAGGCAAATTACTTACAAAAAGAACCAGTCACCAAGAGTAGCCACTGGGACTAACCACAGAGAGTCTATGGGACTAACTAGCTTACTGCTACTTCCGCTATCTCACAGGAAGTTGCGCACATAGTCATTTCTACAGTAGTGCCCTCAGGAATAAGGTGGATAAAAGGCCGCGTGCTCCACGTTTTATTTCCCAATTGCCCTTGGAAAGAAGAATAGAGTACTGTATACAAACTGTTACCATTGGAAATTGCCGGTTTCGGTTCAACACCGGAAGTTGCACCCATGATTCGCGCAAGGTGTCATGGCGGCTAGGAATAAGGTGGATACATCCTTGTAGAGGAGGCTCTCTATATAGACATGAACGGCTCATTCTAAGATAACAAAAACACAACAATTCTTATTTTCAGTTGATTATACACTGAAGAAAACATTAACATGTCCATTTCTGCCAATCCTACACACTGAACCTTTAAACTGAAACTACAACTAGTGCTGTCCTTCTCTTTTAATCTTTCCATGACAAATATCATTTGGCCTTCTATTCATAAATTCAATGTTTCACAAGAAAAGTGTGGACCAATATGTCCAGGTTGCCTGTAAGACAATATCCAGGGCTTTAAAGATCATATCAAAGATCCTCTCAATGCGCATGCGCTCTCCGGAATAATGAGTCGATTTGGGTTTTATTTCATTTTTCTCTTCTTGTTGTATAAAAGTCCGAGTTTGATCCTTTTCTTGTGTTTTGCCATTTATGTTTACATCCATTACAGGACGCGATAGACGAAAGAAAACCAGAGGGGAATAATTATAAGAGGTGAAATGATGATGGCTCGTGATATCTTATCATTTGACAGTTGGATGTTTGGTATCACCAAGATTTCTTATGGGTTTACAAACACGTCATGAGATGTCTCGTCTCGTCCTTGTCTCTGCAGCTCTGTGTGGCGTCAATCTGAGATGATGGACTGTGCTGTTCCCGTCTCGGAGGTCGTCCACAGAAACATACTGTAAGCAAGACACCGGAGCTGGAGGCGCGGTTACGTTCGCGAGCTGCGATAAGACGCACGAAATGTGTGATAAGAGACTGTTATAAACACACAGAGAGAGGATGTCTGCAAACAGCCTCAGCGAAGGATTCAGCGACACAGCCGGTAAGATTCATTTGTTTTTACTCACCTGCTCCAACAGGTGAAATAACCTGAGTCACTTCCCATGTTTGTGTGCATGTTTACTTTTATTACTCTACTAATTTATTCACTTCACTTTATTCTTACTCATCATATTGTCAACATCACCTTATCTACTCTACCTCACCCAGTGATGGGAAGTGAGCACATTTGATCAAGTACTTTACTTCAAAACAATTACTTTAATTAATTCATTTGGATCCCCATTAGGCACTAAAAGGCAGACAAAGACAACAAATATACAAGAAAACTGCAAAACCAAAAATTAAAAAAACTAAACAAAACGAAAATAAACAGACAAGTCCATTAGATTAACCACAAAATAGTCAGAAAATAATAATTATAGTAATAATAGTGATAATAATAAGGATTTTACAGCTCAAAGGTAATTTTAATACTACTAAAAACAGCATATACAGTGATTGAGAGAGTTAAAGACCAGGAAAGTTTCACATTAAGGTTCATACAGTCAGGCATCATGTAACAAACCCTATGTGTGAGGCGCTGGTGTTCTGTGCCATCAGGTATCTCTTCAATCTCTTTTTAAAAACAGCTGCACTTATTGCATGTATAATGTCTGATGGCAAACCATTCCATAATTTCATTTGTTTTTGAAACAGGAAGTGAAAAACAACCTCTTGCCGCATGCCTAGTATTCATTTTATAGTTGTTGCTAAAAGAAAAAAATGGTAAAGGATAGCTGGGGACTTGGGTGATGAAATATTTCTCATAAACAGAGCAAAGAAATAACCATCTTGTCCTTCACCAATGCCCGACCTAAGGTGGTATGCATTCTGATGATATTAGCTCTTCTGTTACAGTTTAGGGCGAGTCGTGCAGCTCTATTCTGGACTAAGTGTAGTTTGTCTCAGTCTTTACTTGATGCACACTGATGCAAATGAGTGAGAACTAATGATTGAACGTGTGAGATACATTCTTGTGGTAAGAATTTAGCACATCTCCTAATAACTGCCAGACCTCTTCCCATATCTGCAACAGTTTTTTCCATCTGTTTTGATGACTTCAATCTGATGTCTAATATCACCCAGAGGAGTTTGGTTTGCTCTACCTGTCCCACAGGCACTCCCTGTACCGACAGGTTAAACTGCGGTTAAGGTTTAAGCCTAAAAGGTGATCCAAACACTATACTTTTTGTATAATGTAAATATAATTTAAGGACTTAATTTCAGAGGGAACTAGAAAAGCACTCAGAGAGTGCAGACCTCCGCCAAGTAGGTGATATTCCCTCCCCCTCTACATCAGATTTTGCAGCCTGCATCACAATTAGGTTATTTGCATCACTATCATTATTAGGTTATAATATGTCTTCACCATGGAGACACTGTGGTGTATTTATTTCAGTTTTTTTTGTACCAACACAGAATATAATATGTTTTTTTTGTATTTTTCACTTTCTTTTTTCCCAACACAGAACATTAACTTCAACTTAAGAATTACAACATTAAGCAAGTAGAACTAGACATGCTTTCCGGCAACCAGATGGCGCTATTTTCACCGTCTTTAGAAATTGGAATTGCTGCTGAGGCTGTCAGATGATAGACTTTTTTATTATTTTATCCACTTTGCTTCAACCGATCACCACCAAAATTTTATCATCTGTTCCTTGTCCCATTATCCACCTTTCCTGAAATTTCATCAAAATCCGTTCATAACTTTTTGAGTTATTTTGCAGACAAACAGACCAACGCCGGCTTAAACATAACCTCCTTGGCCGAGGTAATTATGGTTCCTTTTGCTCCACTGCATTCATCAGCTTTATCATTTAGAAGCCTATAGTTAGAATATAAAATGTGATAACAGGTAAATGCACACTAAAGTAAACTAAAAGCACCAACTGTATATAAAATATACCAGCACTGCAACCACCTAAATTTGCACTCCCATCATAAGCATAATAATAATAAACTTTATTTATATAGCAACTTTCAAAACAGTTACAAAGTGCTGTACAATAAACTAAACACAATTAAAATACAAGAAGAATAAAACAAATAACATGTCATAAAATGCCATCTAGTAAAAAATAAAATAGACAGTCAGCTCAGGTAAAGTCAGGATATGATTTCTGATAGAAGTATGTTTTCAGGAGAGACTTAAACGAAGCCAGTGACTCAGACAGCCTTACATCCTCGGGCAGGTCAATCCAGAGCTAAAACAGCATAAAATAATAATAATTATAATAATAATAATGATAATGAAGTTGTATTTTTCTTGGTATTTTTATCACAAATAAACTGTAAACTAAACTGACTGGAGCTGACTTATGTGAGTAAAGTTCTACACAAAGTCACACTTGCTTATTGTGGAAGTAATCATATATTTTGTTCCAGTGTGTAACCTAGTGTTTTGTTGTCTTCTCCACAGTTCTCCTCTGACAACACTTAGCAGCGACCCTGCCTGTGTGTTCAGCTGTACAGACTGTTTGTACCAATGGGTGTCTCACTGTCAGTTCGGCTGTACAGCAGGGCAGACGATAGCCCTCCCTCCTCTTCATCAGCTTTCCCTCCACTGGCCGTCCCCACATCCTCTCGTCTGGCTGTCACTCTGAACTCCTCTCCTGTTGCTCCGGGAGACAGTCGTTCACACTGGAGCTCTGTCCACCACTCTCCTCACTTCCTATTGTCTGCCTGCAAACAGGAAGTGACACGATCACCCGCTGAGCTGAGCAGCGACGGGGTGAGGGCGGAGATGGGGGTGAAAAGCGGGCTTCATGTTTGGGAGGTGTTGTGGAGTCCCGACCACAGAGGGAGTCATGCCGTCATGGGCATCTCTATGCAGAGCTGCCCTCTGCAGGCCTCAGGGTACACTGTGCTGATTGGTGGAGACTCACAGTCCTGGGGCTGGGAACTCAAAACCAATCAGCTGTGGCATGCTGGACAGAGACTGGGACTTTACCCAGGAACAAGAACGAGGTGCCACTCTGAGGCCGCTGAGGACTTAAGCACACAGTCTTCCACTTCATTACACACAAAAGTGGCAAGGACACCTCTCCCAATCCCTGAGCGTGTCTTGTTGGTCCTGGATGCTGATGCAGGAACTCTGGGATTTGTTGTTGATGGCAGCTATGTTGGCGTAGCCTTTAGAGACCTTCCTCGTGGAGTGGAGCTGTTCCCAGCAGTGAGCAGCGTGAGAGGAGGAGCCAGCATACGACTACGATACTTGAACGGCGCCACACGTGAGTGTCAGCTGTGAACATAAATCTGCTTTGATAAAATACTTGGGTTTTATAAGACACATAAACTTACAGAGTTTTTCTTTGTCTCTCCTTCCCAGGTGATCCCCCTGCACTGATGGCTTTATGTGGACTGTCAATTCGCCAGCTTTTAGGGGAACAGAGGCAGAATCAAATTGGCAAGCTGCCTCTACCCTTTCATCTCCAGCACTACCTGATTTCTAGTCAATAATGTACAATTATACTTGTGCGCGCGCACACACACACACACACACACACACACACACAATAGGAAACAGTTTGACAATCACTTAAGTGTTATAGACTGAAACACAATGTTTATTTACAATAACGTACAGGTAGAAAACCCTTGTGTCAAATTCATAAAGTCAAATGGCACTGAGTGAACGCTGCCTCAGTTAGTTTTTAGCCACCTAAAAAAGAGGCCTACCAAAAAAAATCAGTTTAGGTGTACGTTACATTTAGAGTATTTCACCACTTTACCTTGCCACCAGACAGCCTTTTGGGAGAGGAACTGAAGCCATTAAGTCAAAGCCCTCAGACCCCATCGACAAAATGAGTAGTTTTACTTAGCAGAACTGATTGCTGGTCTTCCACAGCCTCAATTTGTTAGTGTGTAAGATAAAGCGGCGCAAATATTCACTCACTTTTACACTGAAACTGATTTTTTTGATGGTTAAATACCTTTTGCTGCGGCCCTGTCCACAGCATTACATTACTTATCTTCTTTGCCAATAGATTTGCTTTATCAAAGACACTACTGAAGCAACAAAGTACATAAAATACGCACAGCAGACATGTCAGATAGGTCTGACCACCATGTTTAACTAAATATATATATATGTATCTTTAA
This sequence comes from Epinephelus lanceolatus, assembly GCF_041903045.1. Lineage (NCBI taxonomy): Eukaryota > Metazoa > Chordata > Actinopteri > Perciformes > Serranidae > Epinephelus > Epinephelus lanceolatus. The sequence continues at coordinate 12,236,707 of NC_135743.1, read as the reverse complement.
ATGATTTATTTAAGGCAGGAAATGCATTTTCTTCTTATCTCCGCAATTGAAATCTGTGTGATTGTTGTGTTAGCGTCACAGTGATACGGTCGATATGAAGTGATGCACTGCTTTCTTCCACCTCCACTACATTTCCAGACTCCACCCATCACTGTCCCAGTCCAGCACTGAGGTCTTGGTCCATACATTTGTCACATCGCGTATTGACTATTGTAATGCAGTACTCTCTGGCCTTCCCACCAAACTCATTACCAGGCTTCAGATCATTCAAAACTCTGCTGCTTGGATCATTACCTGCACCAAATCATCCGACCACATCACCTTCATTCTCATCCAACTACACTGGCTCTCTGTTCAGTACTGGATTGATTACAAAAACCTTCTGCTCAACAGCATAATATCCTTCAAATCCCGTCTCAAATCCCACTTGATCAAACTGGCCTATGCACTTTAACACTGTCTGTACCCTCTGCAACCCCAACTATTACATCCATGTGATATTATTGCCAGACAAATGTATTTATTATTCATTTTATTTATTGCAATATATATAGTTCACTGCTGAGATTTTGAAATGTTTCTGTAAACTACAAAAGCTTTAAATCATTCACAGTGAGCTGAGAGGAATTTAAAGGCACTCCTGACTTGTGGAGTGTCTCTTTAACTCTGTTTCTTTCTTTGTGTGTAAAATAAATGGCTCCCGTTTAAATCTAACATCATTATTGCTGTTTCAATCCTTTTGTGAATGTTAGAAGGAGGGAGAATAAGATCAGTTCAGTCGTCTTGTTTGGTGGCATGGATGCTTTTAGAGGCTTTTAGAAAACATACATCACATTCAGGAGAAAATTATTCTGAAGAAAGAGTGACTGTCGCTGTTCCTGCAAAACAACAAACATTAAGCTAAAACCTTTCCCTGCAGGGGGTTATATAAATACCCATTTGCTTTCACTGACTGAAAACCTGCCTGATATACAGGTGGAAGAAATAACAGAATAATACTGACAACATTACAGCTCAGTCTCCCAGGTTAAGGGGTGACCAAATGACGCCAGTTAGGGAATTAAAATTGTGTTGATGCCTGTAAAGATTCAGAGAGCCTAAGATGTGTGATTTAAATATTTTCATTAAACTCTGTCATTACTCCACTTTGCTCAAAGGTGCAGTCATTTTGGGAAAGTATTATGCACGATATATAATGGATGGTAGTCTTCAGGCCAGGAGAATGATTGCTCTCTTTAAAAAATATATACAAAAGCTGTCTGTGAGCTTGTGGTTGAAGGAGAATGCAACCTACCTTTCTTTGGAGAGGCAGACATGTAGTTTTACTGTAGAGGAAAAGCAAAACAATCACAATATAGAATATTTTCTTTAAAAAATGAGAATATCAGGCTATCATGAGTGTCATGACAGGTGCCTTTTATTTTATATTAATTTCATAATTTATTTGACTACCCATTTGTATGTCAAACCCATTTTAAACTGCTTTTAGTTTTCATTTTGTATTATTTTTTATGTGTGTAAAAATATTAATAAACCTATTGTTAAAAACCCTCTGTCAGTTATAAAACTGTCATAAACTCATCAGTGATTCTTAAATGACATGATACATTTGCTTATTTTATTTATTAATAGCTCCCAAGCAACACTATGAATGAAGTGAATTTGGGTATTCCTCTATATTGCTCAATGATAACAATCTGTCTCAACTCAGCATCTTTAAATGAGCATCTGCGTGGTTAGATTTAAGATGACTCATATTCTTGGCTGCTCGTTCAGCTGCTACTGTACCAAGTACATTAAAATAAATAACATTTTAATTAAAGTATTTAACATGTTTTCCCAACGGCCAGCCTTTAGAAGGTGAGAAGTATACACTCAGTCTACCAGCTATGAAAATATTTATTGAGTGGCAATATCACAATGCAAAAAGTGGATGAATTAGGAGATCTTGAATTAAACTGTTGTCGGAGGTGGAAAGGGAGTATTCCTGAGTATTTCAGGACTTACTTTTTAAGCCAAGTCACAGGTTCATTCTTATTCAACTCGTCAATCCGCAGATGTTCATCCTCTTAAATTTCTCACTTGCAGAGGTCAAGAGGTGCAAATTCATTGAATGGTTTCACCTGGCAAAAAACTGTTCCTCTATAAAAATGATAAAAACATAAAACACTTAAAAGAACATTTACCTGCTGTTTTGTAGCTGATTTTCTCCATGTACTTCTGTCCATGTATCCATGTTTATTTGTTTGACTCAGTGACATATAGCCTATTATGATTTTGCTCAGGACTCAACAGATGCTTTACTTAAGTAGAATTACTATGGTCTATAATCACTCAGTAAGTCCAAATTTAATTTAAGTAAAAGTACAGAAGTATTATTAGGAAAATGTACTTTAAGTACCAAAAGTATGCAGAACGACTACTTTCCTAGTATTGTAGAATATTTTATATATATATGTATATGCATATATCTATATATATATATATATATATATATATATATAAACTTCAATAAAATGCCTAGTCCCATTTAAAGACCCAGTCCCTTTTACGAGCCTGGTGTAGCTCCACATTTTGACAAATAAACGGCTGTCTCAATTAGACGCCTGCTCTGGTTGCCAACAGTTCATTTTTATAGAAGTTCTTTGGATGTATAAAACCAGATTGTTGACTATCTACCTGAGCTAATGTTAGTTAGATGTTTAGATCACACATACAAATATAAATGTCTATACTTTTATCAATACTGAGATGCTACACATTGTCAGCTGAAACCATGAGCACCAGAGAAGACTGTATTTCATTCAGGTTTACCGACATGATGAAAAAAATAAGTAGTGACTCCCTACCTCTGAGGCTGTCATTAAGTCAGAATATGTGTCCCTTCCTCGATTCCCTGGATTCATATTTCTTTAGTCCGTAAGGGTCCACCGCTTATAAGAATCAAAAATAGTTTTCATAAATATTAATCCATGTTATGAGTATAGTTTTAACAGGATAAAGTGGTGCTGTGTCGGTATGCCAGGTGCCTTAATCCTCGAGTGCCATGAAGTGAGTGTCATAATATAACACATAATTGATTTGCTATTCAAAGCCTAATTTTATACAAGCTATATTCATACTGGTTCAAATAAACAATTTGATTGTATTTCCCATCTTTGCTGAGCAACAGTCTTTGTGTAAAAGGGATTAAAGGCCTGTCCCATATAGACGCCTGTCAGATATAAGCCTGTTGAGTTCAGTGATTTAAAAAGCCAATAACAGCCTGAGGTACTGACTGAAGTTTTACAATATCTATCTATATACAAACAAAATTTGATTGCTATCACCTTAATGTTGTCATATTACCTTTGTATGTTAATTTTTGTGTTCTTTTTACAATAGTGAAATTTGAACTTATATTAAGTGGAGGCTTAAATAAGCCAACTTGATTTTCTGCCTCTCCCTTCTCTATATACCACTTATTTTTTGTCATTTTGTGACTTTCAAACTGTGCAAAAATAAAAACCTAAAACAACATAGACAAGAACTAACATCCGGTACAGTGTTGTCATGACAACAGAGGAACAGACGCGCGAGAAAAAGCGCATAACGTTATGTGAAGGTGAGCTCCCTCTGACACTGACAACCAATTTTAACAGCTAAGATTTTATCAACCCCTTAAATTATAAATCCGATTTTATAATGATATTTAAGGCCCATTATCTTGACTTTACAAAGCCCCAACCCGTCCTGTAAGAATATGTTAACTAACTAAACTGCTAAGTTAACGTTGCTGTTGGTTACCTTTGCTCAAGCTTACCTTAGCTAACGGTAGCTCGCCTAGCTAACGGCTAACCTGCATTACCTTCAGTTTGTTGGCTAGTTTATTGACCTAGAGGGCGAACTAACTCAACTTTTTTTTATTTTTGAAAGTTTAATTCATACATTGTGCGTTTTTATATTTTCAAATACCTAATGTAGAACATTAAATTATTACTGTTAAATTATTAGCATCATGGCGGCACTAGGAAGTCTGAGAGGAGGAGGAGGAGGAGGAGGATTCGTGTTTGGTCCGCCGGGCATTAATGGAGATGAAGAAGAGGAAGAAGACTCACCTGCGGTAAACTCAAACTTCCCACTCAGCCTGGCAGAGCAGTGAATAGTTGTCAGTAAAATACACATTCATGTATTTGTATGTTGGCAGGTTTTACTGAGTGTTTTCACCCAACATGGGCAGATGGGCCTCTGCTTCTATGACAGTAAGGACTCCTCTTTACACTACATGAGAGACACTCTTGACAACTACGAGCTCCACCTGCTGGCCAGAGGTGAACAATACACAGCCTGTTACATAATCTCAGCCTTGTCCCCAAATTAGAGTAGGTTTATGGTGTTTATACATTTTTAATAGCTTAGAAATGACAGTACTGTATATGAGCTGACACTTGTGCTTGCCTTGCTGTATTGCATGTGCCCTAGTACTTGTATTCTTCTGTCTAGTCATCCAGGAGGTTAGTCCCCATGTAATTATTACCAGTGCAAAGCAGGAGAGCTGCATGACACGCTTCCTGCAACACCTTGGTGAGTTCTGAGATATAATCACAGCATGGGGTGGGGAAACAAAAAAATGTCACACTGAGAAAATTTTGTTTTGACGTGGTATGAGACAAGTAGTTTCTAGGTCAAGGGAATGAAATGAGATTAGGGATGCTTGACTCTGCAGCCTGATAGCGTGATAAGAAGGAGAGGAGTAGATTGTATAGCTATGATGCACAACTTTATGAGGCCTTTATTGAGAGTAAAGTGACACAGTTCTGCCATGTCAGTGTTTTCTTTCATACAATAAGCTATTTTGATTTCTTTCCTCTGTCTTATCGCAGGTTCAAACCCAGACTACAAACCAGAGGTGGTTACTTATCCTTATGTTGACTTTGGTAAACACCAATAATATCCAATTATCCTCATCAATTTCAGGCAGGATCTTTCTGCATTAAATTTAAATGAACAGATTTTGAGTCAATTTTGAATGTTGCAGGTCTGGAGGTCGGTAAGCATAGGCTACTGTCTGCCCATCTGCCTTTCCTTCCTGCCTCCATTTCAGAGAGAGACAAAATGTCCTACCTCTCCTCCTGTATCTCCTTTGACTCACCCCTTATGGTGAGCCAGCTGTCCACATGTCATCCTATCCATCAGTCTATCGTGCAGGAGCTGATCATGAACCGTCCATCACTTTTTGTTAATGTGTGTGTTTTTTTGTGTGTGTCTGTGTCTGTGTGTGTGTGTTTGTACATCCGTTTGGTAGCTTAGGGCAGTGGGCGCTCTGCTGAAATGTCTGGACAGGAGGAGAGTGGGAGTGGAGCTGGAAGACAGCAGTGTTGGAGTTCCTATCCTACAGTTCCTCGCCTACACACTGTAAGACACACACTAATGAAGCTTTGCACACACACACACACACACACACAAATAGGGCTGTGATCACACGTTTTCCGTAATGAGGACCTTGAGAGAGTTTTGTCAATGAGTAGGTTTATTCTCTCTTTTTCTCTTCTCTACTTCTCTGTAATTTTAGTACCAGCCAACCAATCCTGTCTCATGTTTTCATGAATTAAAAATGTTGCTCCTCTGAAACGTGTATTGTTTCTTCTCAATAAAGTAAAGGTGTTGTTTGCATGGACCAAGACACTTACAGGTAAGGGTGTTTATCCATTATATATATGATCTTTATTAAGTATCTCCCAATATGTCCTTAAATGCTGACACTAATCTCCTAAATATCTCATTAATCGTTCCTTGTTTTACAACTAGAACCTACAGGACAGCTGTTTCGTACATTTTAATAATGTTTTTGCAACTTATATGAATAAAGCTAAAGAAATAAATATAATGTATTAAATTGCATAAAAATACGGTATATGTGAGCCATGAAAGAACACTTAGCAAGACATATGGGTTGGTTGGGATAACCGTTGATTTTGTATTTGTTCCAGTGTACTGCAGATCTTCAAATCAGAACTTCACCCATCAGTGTACAAACTGCATTCAGGTGAAAAGGAAGGACTCAGTCTTTACGGTACGCTGCCCTGAAGGTAGCATTATCAGTCCATCTTATCTGATGGTGTTTACACGAACCACTTGTTCTTATCTTTTGTTGCAGGGATACTGAACCGCTGCAGGTGCAGGTTTGGCTCCAAACTGCTACGGTGAGAAACACCTCCTGCTAGAGTGAAATCGTAAAACCAAAAAAATGAATGTGGCCTTTACTTCATTAAAAGAGAATACAAGGCTTGTAGTGGAAAAGGCTGATATTTGTGTCATTCATCATTCAGACAAACTAAACTCTGCCAACATTTTGTATAACAGTGGCCCATAATTTATGCTGGTGTCATGGTATATTGATGTCAGATACCTCCTATCATGCTGCAGCACCACCATTACTACTGGCATTATGACAACCTCTAAAAGGCAGGGCATAGTTTTAGCTAATCTAATAAATCAAATCAAATCAAGTTTATTTATGTAGCACTTTAAAAACAACTGCATTTGATCAAAGTGCTGTACAAAATAAAAGAATGACACACAAATATATAGCAATATAAAACGTACACAAAAAACATGTACGTTTTAAGATTTGTCTGAAAAGTATCAGTGGAGGGGGGGATTTAATTGAGAGTGGAAGGCTGTTCCAAAGCTTTGGAGCAGCTACCACAAAGTCACAATCTCCCTTACCCACCAGCCTCGATCGCGGGACACTTAAAAGACATTGTTCAGAGGATCTGAGAGGTCGGGAGCTGGTAAAGGGGCAGAGAAGTTCAACAATATACTGGTGTGCCAGCCCATATGTGGCTATAAAAAACATAATAGAACCTTGAAATCAATCCTGTATTTGATAGGTAGGCAAATAGAGGAGATTCAAAGGGCTCTGCATCACGTAACACTAAATATAGCAATTATATAATCATAACTGTCTGGTCATGTAAGAACATAAAGTATTTTAAAACAGGAACATTTGGAGTTTTAGAGACAAATGTTACCTTTTGCACTCTTAGTATCTGCACTACAGTTTCCCTCTGGATAAATAAAGTTTTACCTTATATTACCATACAACTACCAAAGCAACAAAATAAAAGTTTTTAAAACTCATTTTCTGTTTCAACTTCAGCATTCTATACAAGCAATACAGTTATTACATAGCTCACACAGTACAGATCAATGTACAAAGTTTTCAGCTGCCGTAACATATATCCAGGTTTAAGACAAGTACAGTGAAGTGTTCAACTGCGAGAAGATGTACCTGTTCAAGAATTTCAGTCTTTGCAACCTCAATACATATGTGATTTGTTCCATCTCATACAACTGGCTTATTTATTTAATCCAGATATTGTACGTTGGAGGTTCAGGATTCAACCATCTAACTGTGATACATTTAATCGCAGCCCCCAAGAGGATTTGTAATAGCAACATTTTTGCCTTCCCCTCAAACCCTTCAGGGATTGCTGCTCAGAGAATCACCCTTGGATCTTTGGGGATATTTGGATGGAGCACTGCTCTCAGGGCGTCTAACACATCCTTCTAAAAGTTGCTTAACTTGCGGCCAGAATGAAAGTTTGTCTTATGTGCTTCCATATGAATGTTTGCGCTGCTGTTTTGTGATTCAGGCAGAAGATTCTTGTTTGTCCCAGGAATTTCAAGGTTTGCATTCCGCTGCTTGTATCTATGGCAACAAGATAAATGTTTTAATGTTTCCAACATTATGCATCTGTTTTTAGTACTGTCACCAATCACATTATGGTGGTCTAATTCTATGCTGTGATTCTTGTGGGAATTACATAATTCTGCCATTTTTATTTACACAACAATTACTTTCTACATGCACACAATATCTGGTTAATTCCGGTAACTCTGGGTTTTGTCACAGTCGTGAAGTTTGCTGGTTTGTACTGTTTGCTTCTTAAAGTGTCTGTGATGTCTTCTCTTCCCTCAGCCAGTGGTTTCTGCGGCCTACACAGGATCTGACCGTGTTACACAGGAGACAGGAAGTGATTCGTTTCTTCACATCACCTCCGAACTCCGACGTCCTGAGCACCCTGCAGTCCTCGCTTCGCAACATCACTAACATACCAGTAAAAACTTTAACTAATTACTTCCTTGTTTCCTCCACATCTGTGACCATTTATCCCTTACCTGCTGGGTCACCACCTGGACAAAGAATCTGTGAAAGCCTAAAGCCAGTATGTGTGTGTGCTCGTGTGTGTGTGTCAGACTCTTCTGCGCAGGATGTCTCTCTCTCACACCAAAGTGACCGACTGGCAGAGTCTCTACAAGGTTGGAGCTACACCTACACCTTATTCACATGTCAAGCTTTGTTAAATGTGTGAGAAATGTTGTGTTTGTGTGTGTTCATCAGACTGTGTACAATGCGGTGTGCATCAGGGACACAGTGCGACACCTGCCTCAGTCCATTCATCTCTTTCGGGATATCAGCGAAGGGTTCTCAGATGACCTCCACCACATCGCCTCCCTCATCAGCCGAGTCGTGAGACGCAAACTAAATAACACACAGCTGCAAATCTGAGAAATCTCCTGCCGTTTCTTAAGATTGGTTTGTAGTCAATTTAGTGTTCAGACTCCATGTTTGATTTGGAACGTGTAGGTGGATTTTGATACCAGCATAGCTGAGAACCGCTTCACCATCAAACCGAACGTGGACCCAGCAATTGATGAGAGTAAGCGCCTGCGCCCTCGTTTCAAACCTAGAACAGTCATATGATACATAAAAGCCTCATCATAAATTTCTACATGTTATGTGTTGATAAGTTTATACGGTGCTTGATTTTAAGTTAATTCTCCCCCTCTCTCTGTCAGAGAAGAGGAGGATGATGGGGTTGTCCGACTTCCTGACAGATGTAGCCAGAAGAGAGCTGGAGCACCTGGATGCTCGTATCCCCTCCTGCTGCGTCATCTACATCCCTCTGGTCTGAGCTTCATATTGACAAATATATATACCAACTGATCTGTACGGTGAACGGTATGTACGGTATTATTGGTGGGAATCATACAATTAGATATGGTGAAAACAGTCTCAGGGGGTCCTTTATTTTCCAGCTCGGTATCCTCTTAATATGACATTAAGGAGACCCGATAAAGGGTTTTATGTACTCAGCAAAATTTTTCCCTGTAAGAGAAATATTCAAGGTATGTTTTCCTGGGTCAATATATGGAAATCACCCACCTGCAACTTATAGCCAAAAGAGGTTATACTCCTTGAAACCTGTGCCCTCAAATATGCAGGCAAGACAGTTGTTTTGACTTTAGACATTGATATCTCCACAATGGCTGAATGGATTTTTACCATTCACACTTAGGGGTAGGCATCGTGAAGTGGTTACAATTGAGAACCAGTTCCAAATTGTCCGATCCATTACAGTCGTATGTCCTTTGATCAGTGTTGGCATGTTTTCCTGACAGTTATGCACTGCAAAAAAAGATGTCAAACTCATGCATCCACACTGCTGGAAACTTGCAATAAGAAGGAGTCATGGTGGAGAGAAAGAAACAGTCCAAAACATAGCTTCATTTCACGGACAAAGATGACAGCTGTGCTGCTTGTAATGTCTGTAAATATGCAATATGCTGACACATCTTCCCCAAGCAACACGGTCTTAAATTCCAGGAACACCGTGTAATTGACACTCTTTTCACGAGTACCACCGAGCAGCACGTCTGTTTCAGAGGGTGGGTTTCAATTTTATAATCATGCTGAAAACCTGTGTAGGTCTACGTTTTTTCATACACAGAAAATTGATTTGGAATCAATAAAGGAATCGTAAAGGCGTCGGACTGAAAAACAGAATCAATAAATCTTCATTCCCATCCCTTTTCAAACTGCATTTGAAGTGTCCATCTCCCTCTGTTTTTTGCTATTTCAGCGAAGTGGATAGCCCTTAGTAATCTCTTACAGTGTGGATTTATTGGAATACAGGACCCTGAGAACATTGGTATGACCCCCCCACTGGAGCACCACATATATCAGTGCTCATATATGTTTCTTTTAACTGTCCTCACAGATTGGATTCCTGCTCTCTGTCCCTCGCCTGCCTAGCATGGTGGAGAAAGAGGATTTTGAGATAGAGGGGCTTGATTTTATGGTTTGTGTGTGATCTTGTCAGCATGTTAATTTTGTTTGTTTTGTGTCATTCAGACTCACAAACGTGCTCTAACACCTTGTTCTTGTGTGCATGTGGGATAGTTTCTGTCAGAGGACCGTCTGCACTACCGCAGCCAGAGAACCAAGGAGCTAGACGACCTTCTTGGAGACTTGCACTGTGATATTAGAGGTCTTTTACCTTTTCACTCAGTGGTTAGTTTACGTGATAGTTGTGTACCTGACATTGTAGAAATGACCACAACCACTGACACTTTTCCTGCTCATATACTTTCTGTTTCTCAGACATGGAGACGGCAGTAATGACACAGTTGCAGAACACAGTTCTTGAGAGGAGCGCCTCCCTTTACAAGGTGGGTGGGCATCACCGTGCACTTCCAGGTCCCAGTGTTTAAAACACAACTCCCACTCTGATAAAATTATTATGTGCATGAAAGTAATTCTGTTAATGTGTGGAGGTGGAGTTTGTTCTGATCAGCTATGTTGTACATTTTGATTATGAAATAGGTACAAATCCCATTACATTTTTTTTTTTTTTTCATTACAAGTGTTATTTGTCTCATGACAGATGGGCGTGCTGCTATTGCCGCCTTTTATTACAAATTTTATTATTAATTTTGGGGACAGAATGAGCATTAAGTGCAGCTGTGATTATAATTTACTGGCAACTTGGCAATTAAATTAATGTAAAATAAACAACAAGCTTTATTAAAATGCAGACGTTTCAAACTTGTTAAGCTTCATTAAAGTGATACTAAGACAAGATAAGATACTTTATTGTCTCTAAGGGGAATTTTGGGGGGGGGGGGCAATAGTGCTACACACAGCTGCAATCAACTTAGAAACAAGACATAGCCAACAAGACAGTACAGTGGTACAACAAAGACACAGTCATAATTTAAATATGACAGAAATTGAAAGATACAAGATATAAATACATAGGCATTATGAAATGAAGAAAGACATCATAAATCCATAATGCATAATGCATAACACTAAATGCAACAGTGCCTCCTTGCTGCGTTTAGTTTTATGCATTATGTATTACGGTTTTATTGTTATACTCCACTCAGAATCTCTCTTTTGAGAATTAAACACTCAAATCCACCCACCCTCACTGTGGTTACAATGGATTCCCAGAACAACATGTATCCAAACATCCAAAGAAAATTACCACACTGCTCCTGCAACACAATCCAATTCCTTGTCTGTATGCTCAGTGTGTTTCAAATGCTCATATATTCCATCAAATGTGACTAAATACACAGTCTGTCATTTTACATGTACAGACCTGCTGGGTTCTTTTTATGCAGCATATATCTGGAGCAAACGCAGAAAACTGCAGGTCTGCTGCAACTCTCAGGTCTTTTAAATCAAGGCTGAATGCTTTTCTGTTTGCTGCAATTATTCATTTCTGACATTGCACTGTAACTTTTATTCCTCCCCTTTTTATCTGTCTTAATCCATTTTAGCTTATTTTTATTTTCCATCTTCTTGCCCCCTTTACGACTGTTTTAATTGCATTCACATGTCCTTTTTTAGTGTGCTTCTGCACTCTGTCTTGATGTTTTTGCCGTTTTATGAAGAGCACTTAGAATAACCTTGCTGGTGAAATGTGGTATATACAAATAAACTTTCCAGAGCCAGTCTGCACTCGCCACGCATCAGCACACCCAGGGCCCCACCCCTGCACACCACCTGGCACACAATTCACCCGACCACAGGGCAGCGACTTCCTTGGCTCAAGGCTGGGCCTCCTCCCCCAGGTCTGGCTCTAGGGGTGGGGCCCATTGTCCCCATACTAAGCGAGGTACTTGAAGTCCAAATAGGCCAAAACACCAAAGTCTTCTTGAATCACTCCTTGTCTGGTCCCTCCCCTGGGACCACTTTGCCTTGGGCCCCGGACAACACAGCTCCCAGGATCACGGGGACACGCAAACCACCATGTTAAGGTGGCGATTCTTGGTTGGGTTTTGGTTTTTTGCAGTGTCTGCAGTGATGCGGGCACTTCGCTGGACTGTCGTGGTGAAGAAATTTTCGATTTACTGGTCCATCTACGTCCCATGCCTCACCTATGGTCATGAGCTCTGGGTAGTGACTGAAAGACTGAGATTGCAGATACAAGCGGCCGAAATGAGTTTCCTCCGTAGGGTGGCTGGGCTCAGTCTTAGAGATAGGGTAAGGAGTTCAGACATCCGGAGGGAGCTCAGAGGAGCCGAGCTGCTGCTCCTTCGTATCAAAAGGGGTCAGTTAAGGTGGTTTGGCATCTGATCAGGATGCCTCCAGCTGGAGGTGTTCTGGGTATGTCCCACTGGTAGGAGGCCCCGGGGCAGAGCCAGAACACACTGGAGGGATTACATATCTCATCTGGCCTGGTAACACCTTGCGGTCCCCCAGGAGGAGCTGGGAGGCATTGCTGGGGAGATGGACGTCTGGGGTGCTTTGCTTGACTGGATGCCCCCGCAACCCGGCCCTGGATAAGCGGATGAAAATTAATGGATGGATAAATAAACTGAGTTTGTGAACACTTTCTACTCTTTCATCAGTCAAAGCTTCTCTGCTCAGGACAGTCAGTGTGTTCAATGTGTGTGTTGTGTAGATTCTGGATCTTGCTGCTGAGCTGGACTGTCTGATGGCCATGAGCAGCGCCTCCCAAGAGTATGGCTACACCTCACCCAAATTAGCCAGCCACAGGGAGATAACAGTCATACAGGGCAGGTAGGCACTGTAGATGTAAACACTGATCCAGGCACTCCAGTTCTTGATGTAATTTAGAACTCTTCATTTATGTGCCACGTCATGTAAGCTCATCTAAAATTTGTTTGATCACACACACCAGTGGCTGTACATAAAGATGGACAACAAATCTTCACTTCCTCCCACTGTACAAAAATGAAGCCAAAATATGCCGGATATGGCCGCTGCCATCTGGTGGTGGTGACGTCTGCAGTATCGAATTCCTGCCCACACACCTGTCTGACCAACTGTGAGCAGCACCACTGATCATAAGCACACTGAGTGACACACACAGCTGTGAATCATGACCTCAAACTCTGTTTTTATAGCATCAAACACATGATTACAACTAAACTTTAAAAATGAACATTTGAGCACACATCGGCATGATGAAAACTACCTAAAATGACAGGAACCATTTGGGGGAAAAATGTATTTGATGTGTTTTATGATCTTTTAGTTTGGCCCATGTCCCATCCTCTAACATGGAGGGGGCAGGGTTTATGATCTATACTGCAGCCAGCTGCCTGGGACACTGTCATGCTATCCATCTTTATATACAGTCTAGTAAAGCAGAAGATGTGTTTAATATAACATTGCAGTACAGGACATATATCTGTCTTTTTCCAGACACCCTCTGTTAGAGCTGTGCTCTCCTGTGTTTGTGGCGAACTCCTTCCAGAGCTCAGAGTCACAGGGCAGAGTCAAGATCATCACTGGCCCTAACTCATCTGGCAAGAGCATCTACCTCAAACAGGTGGGTCAGAAAAAAAAACTCTCTGTTCTTGGCAATAACACACAAGTTTTATCTTCTCAGTAACAGGTGCAATGATAAACTGCTCCTGGTCCTGACGAGCTCAAATATAGTCTACCTTATGTCTCACTTTGCCACTGTGTTGACTTGTTTGTCTCGCTGTGTGACCCAGTGTGTACATCTCCGTCTCCAGTTTACCTGAAATCGCTTTGTCATTTGGTGTTTTGAGGACAAATCTGCTCTTTTCTTTGTTTTTCTTTTGCTACTCTCAGTGATAAGCTGTGGTCAGGCAAACAGTAACAGAGAGCTTTAAAAAACAAAAGACCAGTGAAGCTAGACAAGTGGGAGACACTACTGGCTCTAAAAATCTGCATAATTGCACATAATCTGCTTTTAACATCTGTTTCTTCAGCACCAGAAGCTGCGCTACAGATGGTAATTAACCCAGCGTTCTCCGAGATGATTAAAGCTGTTATGATGTACAGGATTTGTATTTTCCCTTTCTAAAATATCCAACTTTATTAATTACTGGTATCAGAAGAAGCCCTAAAGCTGTAATTTACTTCTTAATCAGAAAACACATTTAGAGCGCCATAATTAAGGGTAACAATTTCATTTCTTAATGAGAATGTCTTTATTTTACACTTCATTTGAGGGAGTTTTGACCTCCAGGCTACTACTGAGAATCACTGATGTGACTCCTCTTTGCCCTTTGGTTAAGTTTACACCACAGCACCTGTCATCCAACCCTGACTTGCTCTGATCTGACTTTGTCAGGTGGGTCTGATTGTGTTCATGGCTCTGATTGGCTCAGACGTGCCCGCGAAGGAGGCAGAGATCGGTCTGGTGGATGGCATTTTTACCCGCATGCAGAGCAGAGAGTCTGTGTCTGTTGGCCTCAGCACCTTTATGATAGACCTCAACCAGGTAACTAACACACACACACACACACATACACACACACAGAAACACACACAAGCAATGTGTGTGGGTGTGGAAATAAAAGATATGAACTTCCAGCACTACTGTCCTCCAGCTCCACTCCTACTCTCCACCTGTCAAGACATTTTTTTATAAAGAAACTACTGCCTACAGCTATAAAACTCACACACACACACACACACACACACACAAAATATAACAAAATGCAGTGTAACACTCTGTGTCTCTATTCTCCAGATGGCCCAGGCTCTCAACAGCAGTACTGGCAACTCATTAGTTCTCATCGATGAATTTGGAAAGGGAACTAACACAGTAAGAAGAACTTGTTCCAGCGATTTGTGAATGAAATCCATATGTATACACATAACAAGGACACACAGTGTCATTAATATGAAGCGCCTGAAACTTATTCCAGCCAATATTATCTAATTTAGAGCTGCAGCACGAACAGACCTCCAGTTCAGCCCAACATGTGCCACCTATCAGCAAGAAAACAGCAGCAGCTGTTCAGATTTGCAGATACAGAGGTGTTGATGTGCGCCATCTATAGGCAACAGCAGTGACAATGCAGTTCTAAAACTTGTGCAACCTGCAGGCAAAGACTGCTGTTTTCCATGTAGTTTCATATATGCTTTTTTTTACATTTGATGTTTTAGTTTTAGCAACTGCTGGATACTCAGAGTCTGCTCTGAGTATCATTATGTTCTCTGTCCTCCATCACTGTCTGCCAGGTTCCTCTGGAGAGGGAAGAAGAGGGTCCAAACTAATTTTATTTGTCCAAAAAAGAAATGCAGGTGTGGGAGGCAGAGGCCAGAAGAAAACAATAAAAGAAAATTACCAACGTAGGTTGAATGGGTTTCGTTAAATTATTTAAAGGGGCTATAAACCCACTGTACAATACCTGCTCAGCACCAAACAGCAGGCAGAAACAGTTAGCAACTAGCTGGGGAACATAGTGGAGCATTTAGGAGCTTAAGACCCACATATTTCCCTCAGGAGTTGGAAGAGACCTAAAAAAGCTACGACAGAGTGAGTAGTCAGTTGGCCAAAAACATGATTTCTAATGACTTCTATAATGATATTGCTCTGTCACTGCTGGATATGTAAATAGGCAACTGACTGCTAACAAATTTACAATATCAAGTTAAAAGGTATATTTTTAATTATCATTAATATAAAAAAAATCTGCTTTAGGGTTATTCAAGTATGGTGTTTTACAGCCACAAACCAAACTGTACTTCTGTTTAATCTAAATATTATTAGTAATATCTGCTGGAGGTAAGAGTGACACAGTGCTAAATGTAAAACCCCAAAAGTGCAACAGCTTAAAAACAACAGCTCTAAAAAAAATGTAAGAAACTGCATCTGTAACACTTTTAACTGCAGGTGGTGTGTGTGTGTTCAAATTTAGGCAGTTGTTGCTTCCCTTGCCTGTGGGTGGTGACATGCCAGAGAACTGCAAGGCCTGGTTCTTTTGTTGCACGCCCCACCCTTTGTCTTTCCCCATATTTACAATCTATCTTTCTGTCATCAGAAATAAGTGCTAAATGCCTCCCAAAGAGGATCTTAGCATGGTCACACATCCACAAAGTTAACTTTGCTGGATATTCACCTCCAGTTCACTTCCATTCAGTGCAAGGACGAATGCAGGGATGAATAAAACATTTGCTTCCAATGGCAGAGCAAAGCTAAATCTACTCATTGTGTAGAGTTGAACTTTGACCGGTGAAGATGCCGCCTCAACCAATAGCCGAGAAGTATGTGTGGAGAAGACAGTGATTGTTGCTGTGTCTAACCACAGACTGTAAAAATAATGGAAGTAGCCACCTGTGATGTCCCCCATTGGTTTAAGGACTGCTGTTTTGAACCCTTGAGTTTGGCATTTCGGATGTCGCCATTTTGTTTTTTGTAGCCAGAAGTGATAATGTTTGGGCACAAGGCTGGCGCTGTGGAGGAGCGATAGGTGGCAGACAGCCTGTCACTCAGAGAGGCCTTAATAAAATGTAGAAGGGTGACCTATGTAAAAATTCCCCTCCTGTACAGTTGTCATGAAGGGGAAATTAACCATAGAGACCAAAACCATTTTTGTACCAGGCTTTAAACATGTTTATTTCTGCTGTAAAGTCCACTGGCTTCTGGAGCCAGCCTCAAGTGGCCGTTCAAAGAACTGCAGTTTTTTGGCACTTGGTGTTGTCTTCATTTTTCAGTACCAGAGGCTGCTGGTTGTGTTTAACCAGCTGGTATTGTATGATATTGGCAATGAAAAATAAAACCTGCCATAGGTGACAGATGCTGCCTGGCTGGCAGTGAGACAGACATGGCACTTAAGAAAATGGAAAATGTAACATCATTTCGTGGTAGTCATTAGCAAGATTGCTTTCCTTGTCCGTCACAAATCTGCTGATTGAAACTGCTGCTGCTTTCTCTTCCTGTTGGTGGTCCAGGTGGGTGTACAATGATGGAACAGCTCCCCCTTGAGAGATTGTGCAAAAGTTTTAGTGTAAACATAGAAACTTTGATTTTGTCTTTTTGAGAAGAATTAAAATAGACAATGATTACAGAAACAGAGAATTTCTATTCTTGTGTGAATGTGATACTTGTATTCGTCACTAGCATCAGTTAACATTTGTTTTTTGTAATACTGTTGCTCAATCACAAATAACAGGGACATCTGTTGGGTGGACCTTTTCATCCACAGAACAATAGACAGGAATGTTAATTGGTTTATTTGTAGCAACAACTCAATCTCAGGCTGTTAAGGGTTTATGTAAAGAGCTTAACCTGAATTAAGACCGAACAGTTTGACCCATGGGAGCTTCATCCATGTGCACAAACACAGCTGACTGTGTAATGTTCCCCTTCAGGTGGATGGACTGTCCTTGCTGGCTGCATCAATCTCTCATTGGCTGAGGAAACCTCTGGTGGATGTTCCTCATGTCCTGTTGGCTACTAACTTCCACAGTCTGCTGCAGCTGGGTTTGCTCCCCTCCTCTGGCCTGCTGTGTCTTCTGGTACTGAGAGACACTCGACTGCACAGTGATGAAATGTAGCCCGGAGCATTTTGTGAGCGTTCACTGAGGTTTCATGATGGAAAAACGAATGTACTGCAGAAAAAATGTTGACAGCAAAACTTCCAAATGATCATCCAGCTAATGAGACCTCATTAGAAGTTTATTTTATTGTGTATGTGAGTGTGTTGTGTTGTGTGGTTGTGTATTATTGCGTGTGTCTGTGTTAGACTCTAGAGACCGCAGTGGACGGGGATGAGTTGGTGTTTCTGTACCACCTGAAGGAAGGAATCTGCCAGTCCAGCTATGCTGCCAACATCGCTACACTGGCAGGCCTGCCAACCAGCCTCGTGCAGAGAGGAGTGGAGGTAAACACAAACACACGCACACACACACACACACACACACACAACCACACAGGTTTCCTACACAGTAAGGAGTAGTATGAAATTTGAGAGTATGAAAAAATATTTGTGTTTTCATTTATTTTGTTTTCTAAAATATAAAATTCTGAATTTCTTAAAAAATATCTTGCCCATACAAGCAGAGTGTTTTTCATGGTGTTTGGAGCAGGCAACCAGTGCAGCCAAAATGTTTACCACTGTGTGAGAGAGCACAGGCCAGAGCGAGCCTGATGTTGTCAGAATCAACGCAAGAAGTATGGCATGCATCTTAACACAGTCTGCAAACCAGCTCTACCCCAAATGCCTTATAACTGAACCAAATCCAAGCATCAGTGCCCAAATTAGTTTGAAATTATTGAAACAAATAACCATAATATTAAGTTTGTCTTAGTGTGTCTTAGGTAGGCAGTGATTTAGACTGTTCTGCATAAGGAAACCTTTATGACTGCGCTCATCGTTGTTGTGTGAATAAACAGGACTGCACTGACGCTGTGAAAATTTAAATATTTAAAGGTTCTATTGATGAGATTTTGAACATGATATAGCAGCAAACCACTATTTGCTATGTAAAAATAAAGTGGAGTAATGTAATCTGTGTTTTGTAATCTGAGCTTCTGTTTTGGTCGCTGGCTAGCCAAGCTTGTATCTTATTTCTTGTAAGTCTGGTTAGCTGAAAATGCGCTCCTGACCCATGGTGGCGGGACGGTATTGTCACGGAAGCATTACACACTGCTAGCCACCGCCATTTTGGCTCAGCGACCCTTCATGTTTGCCTGTGATGTCAGAGGTGAGAGCCGTGTGCAGCCAATACCAGCCCAGGCTATGAATGTCACGTAGAGCACCTTCAGATGTTTTGATTCATTTTCAGTTCCTATTTATAAGAGAGACTAAAAATAGGGGGAGGGGACAATAATATAATAATAATTATTCAAAATGTTTAAGGAAAATAATAAAAGTATTTGTAGCGTTGGTTAGTTGACTCGTCCAACTTTCTGCATACGAGTATGGACTGAACGGCTGCAATAGGTAAATGCACATTTTCAGAGGGCTTGCTGGTTATTTGTCAAATATCGTCTGAAAAACCTACTGAGAAGTCTGGAAATTTGAGACTGGAAATGGAAAATGTGTAGGAACCCCGCACACACAGAGATACAAAGAAGCATGCTCACATTGACTGCCTGTGTGTGTGTTTGGTCAGGTGTCTGAACTGTACCGGACAGGACGGCTAATTGAACGCATCGACAAGGCGTCATCAGATGAGCAGGCAAACAGGTTTGTTAAACTCCATCAACACAAAACAACAAAGAAAACCAACACAAGAGAGCAGAGTTTGTGAAACAGATGTGTCTGTGTGACTGACAGGTGCAGGTCTGTGGTGGAGATGTTCTTGAGCCTTGACCTGGACGGCAAAGATTTGGACCTTCAGCACTTCATGAAGGAAGAGCTCCTGCCCTCTGCTGGGGAGCTGCTGAGCCGCAGCTGAACTGTTGTGCTGCAAACGTGTCTACAGATCTGTGGTCAGTTCACTCGTTCACTATCGGATGTTTTCAGCTGGTTTATTTATTGTACTGCATGTGTTCCAGGCGTTTATGTTTAGCAAAAGTGTCAGTTCTGTTCAATATGGTACAAACAGATTTGCTCCTTGGCTGAATTAAAGTCTTTCTAAATATGTTTATCCCATAATTATCTAATTAGTGTTTCCTAATTCAGTAGTCAGCTGCACAGTACAAAAATTCCACAAAGCTGGTGATTTTTTTTCCCACCATATGGTTGAAGTCCTTTCAGCATCACTTCAGTGTTTCTCTTTTTGTTCTGACAACATAAATAAATAAATGCAGGTTGTTCATCGTGAGCCCGTTGAGGCTTCAGTGAGGTGCCAGGTAGTTAGCACAGCCACAGTGAGACACAGAAGTGTGGCGATTGAAAGTCTGTGTGCCGAGTTGCAGAAGGGGGTGTCGCAGCAGTGTTTGGTCATGACAAAGATGGTGTTGTTAGAGAAGAGCTCCACTGTGGTCTCCACTCCGCACTCGTCTGCTTTCACACAACCCAGAGTCTTAACGTCCAGACTATCAGCTGTGGAGACAAGATGATGTTATTCAGTGTAACCTTTACACTACTTCTAATGCTTAGATATTAGTTAACAGTAGAAATACAGTCTTATTCAACACACCTGCCTTCCCTCGGCCCGTGTAACAGCGCTCCCCGGCGCTGCAGTTGGTTTCGGTTGTGTAGCAGGCATCCCAGAATCCCAGGTCACAACGGAAACACTCTAGAAGCTCCTCTTCCTCAAATCCCATCGACTCCATGAGCTGCTGTGGTTGCTCCTTCTCCTCACCTGAGCCAGAGAAACAGGAGAGTTTGATACAGGCTACATCCACACTAATACATTCTTGTTTTATAACTTTATAACGTGTAAGCCTGGAGTCCACACTACTCCGGCATTTTGGAACTTTTAAAATCGCTGCTGACCTGGTTTTAGTTTGAAAACTCCAGGGCTGCTAGGTTGACATATCTGTCATGATAACATCCTTCTAGTCGGGGTACTTCCTTTCCATTACAGTGACTTCCTGCAGTAACGGCAAATGCTGCCGGTACTGCTCTAATATGTCACCGAATTTGCTTTGTAACAATTCCCAATCTGTTTTCCGCCACCTTAACCCCATTCTGCTCATGATACTTTTAGTAACAGTTCCAGCTTGTTGTCAGCCCAAGCGAAGAAATCTCTGGTCTTACTTTGCGCCATCTCCATGGTATTTTCTGTAACTGAGCAACCAACCGCAGACAGTAGAGTAGATAAACTGCATACCCAGTGTGCCCGAGGGGTCGTGTAATATGTTTTCAGTCGCTTTGAGGCTCATTTATTCTCTTTTACGTATGAAAATAGATACAGTCATTTCAAAAGATATGACCGTCACGGCCCACATACTTCCATGTGTCCTTCATGTTGGCATAGATTCATCTGTTAGATGGCACTCGAGGGTAGAGTCAAAAGTTTACAACAACAACAGTCAAGGCAACAGTGGAGGAGGTTGTGATAATGTATCAGCCAGCATTGTAAAAGGCGGTTGTTTGTGAGGCCATCGGGACACGTGGACGGAGAATTCTTCTCACTGTATTACAAATTGCACAACTTTTTAAATGTCTTTGTCATGTCCTACAGTCATAGCTTGCTTGGACTATGCTACACTGGCCACATGATTGTCAGTGGTCAGAAAATGTGCACAGATATGGACGAAATGAATATGGACTAAAAGCTCCATCCAGGTCCATATACGAATCTGACATTAAGCACAAATGAGCCATTAACATGAACAGAGATATTTTTCTGAAACGGTACTGAAACACTTTTGTTTATGGAGTTTGTTTTCATTTCAAAACACAATTTAAAAGGAAAATGTCTCAGTGTGGATGTGGCCACAGTTAAGGTTTACTGGTATTAATTTTGAACAAACATGTTGACAAAGGATACAGTGTCTAACAACGAGATAACTGAAAAACATACATCAACTTTACTATCAAAATTATGTCGACTGTAATAGGTAAAACTGATTTTTTGTGAATTGACATTTCTGTAAAGGTACATTATGCAGGATTGTCCCAAAAAACAATGAATAGACTCATACAGAAGTAATCCAATTATCACTTATGACAAACTATGGTGTATTTATCTGCAGAGACTCTGCCCTCTGCCAGTATTTTTTTAATTTCTGTGCTTGTAACGTTTATGGGCGTGTACCCCCACAGCACTCAGGTGAGGTCAGGGCTCTATAAAAAGGAACCAGACTGAAAGCAGCAGGCATTCAAGAGACACAGCGCAGAGAAAAACACAAATATATTGAGGCGAAGCACCAAAAGAGAGTGAATCTGGGGTTGGTTTTTACTTTCAGTTTTGCTGCTGAGCTTGTTTGCAAACAGTATCACACAATCCTGCGTAGTATACCTTTAAGCAGACAAGTCACACTGAGCTAGGAAACTTTTTTTGCAAGAAAAGCAAGCGACAGCAGGATAAACCGTTACACAGACAATCAAGCTAAGAACAGAGAACACTTATTAACAGTTTAATGGATGAAAAACATTGAATTATTCAGATTTGGAGGCATTTACGTAATGTGTTGTTGGACACGTTTATTATTCAGGGGGTGCTGAGAGTGTGAAGGTGTTGGAGCGCTGTCGAAGGGCATCAAGCCAAACTGATGATCCACATTCTGCTGAGCACTCGAGCATCTCAGAAATATTTTGTTTATTCTGCAGCAGTCTGGAATTTGTTTCTCTGAGTGGATGACTTGTCTGTTTCAGGGAGGGCTCCACGTCTTAGGGCAACATCGTGTTTTTATTAACCAGACAGATACTGGAATTAATAGAAAGAGTTGGCAGCAGAACGCAGTGCAGGAGTGGGACAAATCCTCAGTTATTCCTAACACACTGTACTGCACAATCCCTCAAACTTGTGTCACACATTAGCTCTTGAAGTGCAGAGAGGCTTTTTCCTAAAGTAAGTGACTTATTGGCAGTGGGAAGTACGTGACTGAGCAGAAAGTTTTCTAACTGTTCATCAAATGTGGCTGTAAATCCCCTTAAAGTTTGACTCTTCATTTTAAGCTCATATTAAGTGTGCCATTATATATTCAAATAACTGTACGGACAGCATATTTGGATACAAAAACCTGATTACCCAGGTAGTTTTGGAGGTCAGCGCATCGTTGTGTGAGATTTAGCTCTATAGAGGTCACTGTCAGAGTATATCCAGTTGCCAAAAGGTTGGCTTCAGTGTTGCTACAGGATGCTGCTGTTGCTGGAAAAGGACTAATCCCCTCCTCAGGGCCATAAGATGAGTCTCAGTGAGAGTCACAATCCTTATCCCCTCTCATCTTGTTAGCTAGTGATGGCTTAGTGGAACGAGCAGACAAAAGAGTAGTGAGGCGGGGTTCATTGTGAGGAGAGCACAGGCTGACTAAATTTGTACTCAGTTGCCAGTTTATTAGGTAAACCTAACCAGTGCAGTCTTATGCAACCGTCTTGCAATAAATCCTCTCATCGTGATCATGTCATCATGCTCAGTTTGTAAGAGAGGTGTTGTGGACGTTTGTGTAGTTGTAATATTTTCTTCACCCGATTTATATCGATGAGGGTAGATTAAACTGCAGCCACCAAAAACTGTTTTAACAAAAGCTGAATATTATAACCTGCATGAAGTTAGGAATTATTGCAGAGCTGCGACGCCTGATTGATTAGTCGATCGACAGAAAATGTAGCGACAACTATTCTGATAGTAACTTTATCTTTTGAGTCTTTTTACCCCCAAATTTTGATGATCCCTGCAGCTTCTCAACTTTTTTTGTTGTTGTACATCGCAATAAATCGAATAGTTTGGAGTTTTAGGCAAAACTAGATATTAAAAGATGTCACCTTGGATTCTGGGAACTGGGAGGGACTTTTGCACCTTATTGTTATCTTAGACTTTTACATTTGCACGGCTGCTGCACATCAGTTTCCCTCGAGATAAATAAAGTTTTATCATAGCCTATTGATCAAATGATTAATAAAATAATGAAGAATAGGATCTGCAGATTAATCCTTAATAATCAGTAGCTGCAGCTCTCATTCATTAAATTAAATAAAGTGGGAGTTGTTGATATTTCACAAATCAAGAAGGCTAATAATTTGATATCAACATTAATTAAGTAAATTATTCATTATCTAATCACTCTTTACAGGGTAAAACGTTAAAGTTTTAGTCGTGACATTGTCGAAGAACAGAAGACGATGTTTAACTACATCTACTATGACCAGAGGCACTACGTCATCTTACCTCGAGCAGGTGTGAGCATCATGATGGCCAAAACACACAATATTAGTCCTTTCATTGTGAGCGGGATCCTTCTTCCATTGACTGCACCATGTGGACTGCTGAGGAGAGCCGATAGCAGAGTTGAAATTGGATTAGATCAGGAATACACCTGCTGTTTATCGTGCACTGATCACAGCTGCTCAGAGGCTGAAGATGATCAAACAACACAAGGTTTTGAGGGAAAGCTGCAAATTAGAAAACTCAGGAGCGGTGGAATGTGGCCACCAGAGAGATTTTACGTCTCCTTAAATGCCAGAAAAATGTCATTTGGTTTATTAGCTTGTTTTAACAGAGGATACACTGTGAATGTTACATATAGAACCTCAAGGTTCATCCCTCTGTTTTTATGAAATACTGAATGCCAGATGTGGACAAAGGTTAAAACTCCTTAGTGGTGGAAACATTTCTCCATAAAGCTGATGCGTCTCACTTTTATTACAAAGACTTCTTAACTGAATCCCACTTCCTGCTGTAACAGGTTAAGCATGTACGTTAAAAAACCACACACACACTTCTTTAAACTGGCATCTTCCTTATCCTCAGTCACACACATCTTTTATACCAAAAAATGTTGATCATAGCTCCTCTCTCTCTTAAGGAACAGAGAAATTGCTTGTGTCCTGAGTCAGCGCAGGGTTAAGCAGCTTACAGCCTCCCGTCCATCTGCTTAGATATGTATCGACAAACACATTCATCTCACAGAGGAGGGGATTCGATTCAGTTACATTCCCGATGCAGCAAAAAAGAACGTGCGGTGCTGAATTATGTAACAATGCTCTCGCACACTCACACTCACTGATGCACACATGAGGACCCTCAAAGGTTTCTTGTATTCTGTGTGTCTGCAGTGCTGCAGCTGCACGTGTAGAGATCCTGAAATCCCTTCTGGTCAGTTTGGAGTCAGATTCAAAGGGGTTTTACATCTGAATTTAATCTCAACATCAGGATCGATGCCTGGTAGAACAAACTAGGCCTGTACATTAACATGACACAGGAGTAAATCTGTTCCTGGTGCTGACAGAGCTGAAATGATTAGTCGATTAATCATTTGAGTGATTTCTTAAGGAACAACGTTGGTACCTTTGAGTTTTTGACTGGAAAAAACAATCAATTTGAAGCAATTTAAAGACTTGTGATGACATTTTTCGCTATTTTTCTGACAACTTTATAATTATTTTGTAGGCTGTTGTTTGTGGTGATGGTATTTATATTTTTTAGCCTACCTTCACTGATATAAATGGGATGGACAACATAATAGAAACACTGTCAACTACAAACTGCAGCCTGCAAAATGACCACACAGTTGAATCCAAGAGCCTTGTTTGCAATTATTCCTTTAATGCAGTTAATGCCCTCCCGAATAATTAACTCCCGATCTCGAGATAACAAAGTTTTCTCATGATAGCAGGTTAATTCGATATTCTCAAGAAAACAAAAAGCCAATTTCTCGAGTTAACGAGATAATTTGTCCTAAGAAAATTACTTATCTTCTCAAGATCACGGGAGAAGTGAGATGTTCATGAAAACGTGATCTTGAGAAAAAAGGTGTTTTCTAATTATAAAATTTCTCGTTATCTCGAGAAATCTGTCTTGTTTTCTCGAAAATCGACATAGAGTAACACTGTCATGAGAAAAAAGCTACCTGCTACAGACAGAGCTGAAACGGATGGCTAATTAATCATTTGAATATTTTTTTTAGCAATGGTAATGAAAAATAAAGATGTCTTGCTTTGATCTAAAAGTAAACTCTTAAGATTTTGGCTGTTCGGACAATGCAGTTATCTTGAAGTCGTGAGTCATGAGCTCGTTTTCTCATGATAACGAGTTAAATTATGTAGATTCTCAAAAAACCAAAAGGCAGATAAAGAGATAATTTATCTCTAGAGAACTGAAAGTGAGCTGTCTTTTTTTGGTCTCGAGAAAAAGTGGTTTTCTCCTGATGAATTATCTGGTTATCTTGAGAAATCTACCTTTTGTTTTTATCCAAAATCGACACAGATTAACACACGCTTTGTTTTCTATCTCCAGATAATGGCAGTGAGAAAAAAAAGCAAGCAGGGCCGTTTTCAGCTTCCGTACACTGACTGTTGAATTAGACTGCATTAGTTCAAACTGGCTGTACCTCATAAACTGGCAGTTTATTGGAGACAAAAAGATTTGACAGTAATCTTGAAAATAATCCGCAGATTAATCAGCACTAATCTTTGGTCGCCGCTCTAACATTCAGCATCTTTCTGTCTGAATGTAAATACATCAGAGCATCTCTCACAGCCAGAAGGACTCGTGTATGTGTGAGAGCGAGGAGAGAGCTGCTTTTCTGAGCAGTAAGTGTGAAGGAGGCTGCTTGCAGCTTGTTGCATGATTCAGTGAAAAATCAGACACATCTCCCTGTCGACCTGCTACTGAAATATACATTCAGCATCTTAAAACAGCATAATGTATGTACGTGTGCGTGAGAGTGAGAT
Organism: Epinephelus lanceolatus; assembly: GCF_041903045.1. Taxonomy (NCBI): domain Eukaryota; kingdom Metazoa; phylum Chordata; class Actinopteri; order Perciformes; family Serranidae; genus Epinephelus; species Epinephelus lanceolatus. The sequence continues at coordinate 12,210,406 of NC_135743.1, read as the reverse complement.
GAGTGCTCGTTTAAGTGAGTAAAATGTGCGGCTGGAAATTACTGTACACTTCAGTCTCGGTCCTCATCTGGATGGCAGGATCCCAGCATGGGCCTGAACAACAAGGAAATACTCTGCGGTGCTAAAGCACCTATAAAAACTTTCAGACTGATCCCCTGTGTAATTAGAGGCTGGAGGAGAAAATGCTGGCGATAATTAAAATCCTACCCCCTTTACCTCTCAAACATGCTCACTTTAGCTTAATTGGACCCGGTAACATTTTACTCTGCATTGTTTTGCTCTGTTTTGCGGAAGCCAGGGATCGAGATGGAGGACGGGGTGTTTGAATAAAGCGTAGGAATTGGATGATGAAGTGAGAGGAGATGAAAGGTCGGGATGGTGGGAGAGAAAGCGACTCATAGGAGCGCTTTCTCAGTTAAGCTGCGTCAGGAATAACTCAGAACAGCCTCACCAGATTTTGCTTTTTTTTTTTTTGGTCAGTCAATGCTCTTTTCTTTCTTTCCACCATCTGATTGAAATTCTTTAAGATCTCGCTTCATCACACTCGAGAAAAGAATAAAACTGAGCAGCTGACAGTGTGATTTAAAAAAAAAAGTTGAATTACAGTGAAAACTGGAGTCCACGCTCGCATGTGTACAAAGCAGCAGCTGGTATTTATAGCGTGGCTGTAGGTGTCGAGTGAGAGGAGTGTGGCCTCGTGTGCTTCTCTTGTTTATAGCGAGACACAATTTCCTCAGATAAAGAGTAGATTACAGTATGTGTGAGATTAGATAAAGACTCATTTAAAACCTAATCTGGCTCATCCTCTTAACAAAGCTCTCCAGCAAAGGAAATGTAGACCCTGCACCTCTGCATGTGTGTGTGTAAGAGAGAGGAGTGAGCGTCCATCTCTCAGTACGGCACCCAAGTAAGTTTTCAGCAATCCTCCTCAGGTCCAAATATGGTCAAACAAGCAGTGGCTTTAGGGATTTGGGGCATGGTTGAGTTCAAAGACAACAAGATGGCGAGTTGACATCAGACGGCATAGCTCCAATCTTTCAAACGTGGGTGAGTCAGAGAACGTTGTAGGACAAAAACACCCTTCACAGACAGTGACTCAGAGCCACTGCGCCACTCGGAGGCACTAAAACATACCAACAAACATTTCACTTGTTTATTGAGGAATGCATAGTCTTGTCTTAAGTGTGTGTCTGCACGTGAAACTTCCAGATGAATCTCATCATGCATATTTTATGAGACAAGTTGAACCAGCGGGGGGTTCACTGTTGAGGAATGCCTGTTCGTATGTTGAAGTTAATTTCACTGGAGTTGCAAGAGTCTGAGTAGACGGAGTGAGAGATGGACGGGCAGGGGGAGGGAGGGTGAGGAGTTGGCTCCTGGTGGTGCAGAACTCGGGCCAGCAGGGTTGATCTTCCCTCCTTCTCCTCCTCCTCCTCCTCTCCATCTCTACCTCCTGCATCCGTAGGAGGCGGCGGCGACGATGGCCTGCTGCTGGTGTTGTGCGTGTTCCTGTGAGGTGAAGGAAGTGGAGGATCACAGTTCTGGGTTGAGAGGGGGAGTGTGTGGGTCGGAGCCGCCCAGGATCCCTGCTCTCTATCTTTATGCTCCCACTGCTCCTGACAACTGAAGCTGGGCTGATCTTGCGAATCCTCCCAGCCGTCTCCTCCCTTCAGATCCTCAAGGTCATCTCGCCTGAGGACTTCCAGATCCCGGTTCTCGTACAGCAGTGTGGCGGCGCAGATGAAGATGAACAGGCCCACTCCCATGACCGCGGGCCCAGCCAGCTTCATCCTATCAATGTGGGTCTTGCCTCGGCTGTCCATGACTGGCTTTGGTGCTGCAGATACGTAGCCGGCCACTGCAACAGCCATCCCCACCAAAACCACCATTACACCCAACAGCAGCCACACGCCTGGCGCAGAGCTCAGGTGCAGCTTGGTCTTGAGGGCTTTGCCTTTCTTCAGGTGTCTCCTGCATGTTGGGAGGCAAGCGGGTGATGACTGGGAGGAGTGGGAGGAGGCGGGGCTGCAGACAGGACTGGCTTCTGTCATCCTCTGGCTTCACACTGGACAGAGAGAAGACAGGAAAGAGCAGAAATACAAGAATTAAGTAACCAAGTGTTGCATGCAGCACCAGAGGGAGAGCGCTGGGGGTGTTGGAGAGAAGATAGTTTGCTCTGCATTGCACACAACAGGAAATAGCTGCTTTAATAAGACATGTGGCAGAGTTAATGAGATGCCAACCTCTCTGCAGCTCCTCCAGTGTCTCTGTGGAGCCACAGAGACTCTCTCCAGTCTCTCTACTCTACCCTGCAGCAGCTTCCCTGAACCCGGACTGAACTGCTATCAAACCGCTCATTCATCATCATGGGAATAAATACAAGTGACCCCTTTCAAGACCTTGTGATTTCACTTCACAGTCTCACTGCAGTCATGAAAACAGTCCCATTACTACGGTTATTGCTCCAACTGAACTCATGATTTCATTCCTCCCGGAGCGAGTGAACACAACGGGCGATTCAACAGGACGCACACGTTGGTGATAAATACAGTTTTTTGAGTGCTTTTACGCATGCATCTTTCATGGTATATTGTAATTCACGTTGCGCTACAGCACTGTTGCTGCCCACAGTAATTCACCGCAGTTTACTGTCCGGTTACTTTAACGCAGTCCATGTATAATCAGATTGAGTACTTGCCTTGTTTTGGACGCAAATCCGAAGCAGAAACTGGCTCCTCGGCATCATCAAGATGAATACCCCTGAGTTGCGTTATTCCTCCCACTCCTGCGTGTGTTAAATCCAGACTTTCACCGTATTCCTCCTCACATGAAGACGGTTTTCTTTATGCGTTTCTTGACTGTGTGAGTCAGTGTGCAGCTCAACAGCGAGCACTGCGGAGCCTGAAATGAAGCTTTTATAGTAAATACCAATCTAACTAAAAGTGGTGCAAAGCCGCTCTGCCTCTCCGTGTCCTCGCTGCTTGTGCGCCTCTGCAGCCTGCCTGTGTTTTGATTTGTGTGTGTGTGTGTGTGTGTGTGTGTGTGTGTGTGTGTGTGTGTGTGGGGGTGTGTGTGTAGAGGAGGGGTCGTGGGAATCTGTGGCTGGTCCAGGCCAGTCCCACGGTGAGCCCAGTTATTCTCAGTGATCACCAGCCATCTATTTATCTCCTTAACAACAATACACTTGACATTTTTATTAATACTTTCAAACACATAATGTGCAGGTTTATTTTCAGACAGCCAATATGATTTCATTCAGCTCTGCATGGTCTGAAAATCACTTAGCAGATGCTTGAATTTTGCTTAAAGGGGGAACGCAGATTTTAAAGTCAGTTCAAAGTCTTGGGGAGTAACACTGCATCAGTGGAAAATAAAAAAAAGTTGTAAAAAACCTTTTGTGGCTCCAGAGCACAGGCTGTAAAAGATAATGGACGTAGCCACCATGACGTCACCCACTGGTTTGTTGACTGCCATTTTGAAGCAAGAATCCAGTAACAGCGCAGGGCTTTCGAACAAATTTTTCATAGTGGCCAAAAGTGGAACTTCACTGGTCTTGTTGGTCGCGAGGTGCCATTGGGCCCCAAAATACTTTTCCCCATAGACTTACATTGTGATAGAGACGTTGTAAATAGTGGAGCAATTGTTTTTGAATGTCTCAGTCCAATAACATTTTGAAAGTCTAGACGAGTCGCACATTTCACAGTCATTCATGTTTGCAGAGGGCTATTATGGAAGTTAGCCGCTCAGTTGTGCTCGGCTGCCATACATCTCTAGTGTGCTTGCTCTATGGGCCTCACAATACGAAAGATCTAGGTAATTTTTATACCGCATACATTGAGCTTTTTTGGCTCCATACGCCACTGAGCACCTTTTATAGGAATGAACAGGGGCACGCCTCCAACACTGTATCCAGTTCTCTTTATAGATCCATTTTTTGAAGTCTCAAATTCTGCATTTTAGCTGTTGCCATCTTGGATTTTTGGAGCCAGCAGTGACCACATTTGGACAAGAGTGTAGTGCTAACCCAAACCCAACTAGCTTTGTTCGCATGGTGCATTTATAGCCACGGTTAACTGTGATTATGCTAATGCTAACTTTTGCTAGTAAAAAAAAGGCTTAAAAAAAATTAAAACAAATTGTATTTACCAGAAAAACAGAACACAGACTCGTTAGCAGATTTTTTAGTACAACCAAATGCTGAACAAGACTTATTTAGGCCTAACCAACGCTGTCATCTTGGTAGCCTCAAATTAGCCACAGCCCAAACATGCAACCATGTAAGCTTTAATCAGATGTTATTGGGTGAGTTATATAAAAATCCATCCTCTCTACAGTTGTCATGATTATTGAAATTAGCTAGAGACTGAAACCATTTCTTGTACCAGGCTGTAAACATGTTTATTTCTGCTGTAAAGTTGAGCATTTTAACATGAGTGTCTATAGGGACTGACTCGCCTCTAGAGCCAGCCTAAAGGGGCCTTCCAAGGAACTGTATTTTTTGGCACTTGTGCATTTTTTAGCCCCGGAGGTTGCTGTCTGCTCCAGAGGGAACTGCATGATGACGCCTGCTAAATTACATGGAGTAGTGTCACTTAGTAGAGTCAGTGTTGTTGGGCCTGAAGACTACAAGTTTGACAGTGAAAAGGATTTGTGGATGGGGAGTTAGAAAGAGGAGAGCTCACCAGACCTCGGACTGTAGCCCGCTTTTCATCTCTGCCCGAGGCGCGTGGCTCGAGGCTGCGTTACCCAACTACGGTTGCATTGCATTGCAGTTAATGCAGTTTTGACAAGAGAAGAAGAATGTGTGGAATGAAAAAAGACGACATCTCTGCGTCTTCTGCATCAATTTTTTATTATTTCAAACTGTCTGAGTCTGACAGTGGCAGTGTGGCATGGTGCATTATCCTGCTGGGGGGCCACTGCCATTGGGGAGTGCTGTTGCCATGAGGGGGGTTCTTGGTCCACAACAAAATAATCAAAGTTATTCACTTCACCTGTCAGTGGTTTTAATGTTTTGGCTTATCAGTGTATATTTCAATTACTGCCTAGAGTGGAGAACACTTTTAAGTTGTAAAATCCATAGCAGTGCTCACAAAATGTGTGTGACATGGTTTCATTTACTACATTCTGGCTCACGTCTATCTGGGCCATTTTTGGTAGCCATGGCACAGTTTCAATGGCAACAGGTGTCACTTGGACCAGATTTGGGCCAACAGCTATGGCCCATACCACTTGTCTGCATTAATGTGACTTCTAGCTCATTGCATAGAGAACAGGTGTAACAAATACACAGCATGGTGGTTTTAGGGTGAGCAGCAGCCAGCTGTTAGCCAGATACGGCCCACACAGCACTCTGGTTTGTTGCCTGTTTGCATGTGGGTCATCACGTATAAGCAGTACACAACCAGCCAGTTTGAGGGTTGCAACCACATTGCAACATCCTGTCCCCAACAAATTTACAGAAAATGTGGGTTACAACGCTGAGGTAGCTACAGTTCAATGTTTAGAGCTATCTGTTTAAACAAAACATACAGCTCCGGAGCTTCGTGCTGCTATGACTCTATGCACATACGCTCTGATGTTGACAGCTGAGTAAACCTCCTCATCCATTTTTAATACAGATGAACATTCTGGGAAATGTTAGTAAACTGACCTTGAGTTTGATTTTTTTCCTCAAACTAAATGTGGTGGAGGAAGTATTCGGATTATTTACTTTAGTAAATGTACCAAAACAACAATCTAAAAATACTCCATTGCAAGTAAAAGACCTGTATTCAAAATTTTACTCCAGTAAAAATACTTAAGTATTATTTGCAAAATTTCCTTTAAGTATCAAAAGTAAAAGAACTGCTTCTGCAGTGTGACTGATAAATTATCATATGACATCATTAGATTGTTAATACTGACGATGCATTACTGTGTTGGGAGCATTTTACTGTGTTTAGCTGCTGGGTTGGAGCTACTTTTAATTACTTTATATACACTCACTGGCCACTTTATTAAGTACACCTGTTCAAGTGCTCATTAATGCAAATAGCTAATCAGCCAATCACATGGCAGCAACTCAATGCATTAAGGCATGTAGACATGGTGAAGATGACCTGCTGAAGTTCAAACCGAGAAATGGTTGTTGGTGTCAGAAGGGCTGGTCTGAGTATTTACTGGGATTTTCACACACAACCATCTCTAGGGTTTACAGAGGATGGTCCCAGAAAGAGACAATATCCAGTGAGCAGCAGTTCTCTGGGTTAAAATGCCTTGTTGATGCCAGAGGTCAGAGGAGAATGGCCAGACTGGTTCAAGATGATAGAAAGGCAACAGGAACTCAAATAACCACCCTTGTTTCCAGCACCTTGTTGAATCTATGCCACAAAGAATCAAGGCAGTTCTGAAAGCAAAAAGGGGGCCAACATGGTACTATCAAGGTTCCCCTCATAAAGTGGCTGGTTAGTGTATAGTTAGGTGGTGAAGTCTAGTAGCTGTCAACCTAGAAGTCAGAGCACATCTAAGGGGTCATATATCGAGGAGAGTTGTGAGATGATTAATTCAACATTCATGTGGTGTCGGAAAAGTTGTAAAAATTTGGAACAACAACTCGGAAAGTTAGTGAAAATCTTCGTAAACAGGAAGCTGAGTTGATGTCATATATGTTTGGTTGATTGGAATTACCTTTTTATTAATTCACATATGCATGTCAATTTTTTGGTAAGGATGGAATGAGCTGCACCTTAATAAACTATCCAATCTTAATCTTCTTCTCTGGTGCAGAAGTCAGAGAAATGTCACAATGTGACAAAGGAAGACTCGCACACAGAGCAAAAGAAGATTCAGACTGAAGTCTGGATTTAAAAACTTTGTATTTTACATGTTGCAGGGCTGCACAGACAGTGAAAAAATGTGCAAATGTGCATAAAGTGCATTTTGGCCCATGTTTGACTTTCCTCAGTGCAAAATGGACTGAATCATTTGCACTTTATGCACATTTGCACATTATTTACCTGTCTGTGCAGCCCTGCAACATGTAAAATAGAGATTTTGGAAATCCAGCCTTCAGTCTGAATCTGTTTTTCTTCTGTGTGCGAGCCTTCCTTTGCTACATTGTCAGTTATTTGCTCACATGTAATTTGTAATATGGTATCAGATTGTAACCGTTAGTTGCTGTCCACGTAGAGGGACCTAGATTAAACAGTTGATTTGATCTTATAAATTGTGTTGTAAAGCGTGTACGATGTTACTTTCCACCTCTCACTTTGATGTTTAACTTTGAAGCCAACACGGACAAGATGTCCTTCAGTACAAGAGATGTAAATTAAACTTTAAGAGCTACTTAATCTTCATTATAACTAAAGAAACTCCATCTGCTGCTGAAGTCTGTGATACTCTTAAAGCTCCAGAACAAAAGCTGTGGACCTTGAGTTGTTTTGTCAAACTACTGTACCTCAGAAATGCATTAAAGGGACAGTTCACCCCCAAATCAAACATACATATTTGTCCTCTTACCTGTAGTGCTGTTTATCAGTCTAGATTGTTTTGGTGTGAGTTGCTGAGTGTTGGCAGTATCGGCCACAGAGATGTCTGCCTTCTCTCCAGTATAATGGAACTAGATGGCACTTGGCTTGTGGTGCTCAAAGAAAAAACTCAGTTACCTGGTTACTCAAGATGGTCCACAGACCTTGACGTGAGCAGTTTGAGTAGTATTGGACAGTTTGATAAGTAATCAGGGGGAATCTGAACTGGGGTTTGCTGTGTAGCCAGAGACATAGCACCTAATTCTGGGCTCCAGCAGCACGACCAGTGTCTCACTCAGCGCCAGCTGCATTTTGAGACGAATCCTAGTGCAGGGGCAGACTAAAACATTTTGCAGCTTTAAAGGGAAACTTCACCCTATTTCAAAATTCATACGTTATTCCTGTGGTCTCAGACAGTCCACAAAAATATTAGAAAAATCGGACAACTCTCTGCCAAAGCCAAAAGCTACAGTGCTAAAACTCAAATTTGTGATGTCATAGGGTATCACGTCTAGAGCTGCTTCCAACTGGTCCAGCACCAGGGTCCAGATTTCTCCTTAGTCATTGGTTCAAAGTCCACACTTTAATATATTTAGCATCATGCATGTGTAGCTGTCCATTAGTCACTCACTCTACAGCAGGAAACGGCACTTCAAAATAAAAGCTCTGTGCTGGAAATTCACTGTACTTAAACATAAAGTGTGTTTTTTACAAACTTGACATGTTTATGAGTCACTTGAGGTCCATTCAGAATGGACCCACGACCAACCAGTTAGGAACCACTGTTCTAGATGAGATTGAAAGCACCCAGGGGAATGTTCTGAGTATATGGGAACATTTTTTATGTCAGAACTGAGAACACTACAACAGAATAAAGCTCATTTAAGTATTTAAAAAATCTTTCTTTGGGTCCACAAAATCAGGCTCCCATTTATTGACTATGGAGCAGCTCCAGACTTTACACATGATGACATCACAAGTTTAAGACGTACCTCTCTGGTGCCTGGCTTTGAGAGAGAGCAGCTCAAGTTCACAAATATTGATTGAACTTCCCTAGGCCATGGGAATAATATATTAGAATTCTGAGGTGGTGTTCCCCTTTAAGCTTGAGAGGGTCCTCAGAGAGCTTCCACCATTTTGAACTGGATTGTTTAGACAGTTTTAATTTAGTTAAGGCCAGCAATTAGTTAAATTGCAAACAAAACCACTTTTTATTCCATGTTTTTCGAGGCCTCCCCTCCCTCCCGTTGGGGCCCTGTGTACTACATCGCTCCTGTCAACATTTAACACTTGAGGGCGTAGCTTGTGAGCTCCTGTTGCACTGGGCTGATGTGTTTCTTTGCCTTGTTCATCCATTATGGGACTGCGTGATTCATAGTGTTGCTGGGTATAATAATCAACCTGTTTCTTCCTCTATGAAGCTGACTCTGGAGTGTATATGCCTTAACGGCATCTGAATCTGTTGTCTGAGGCTGGGGTTTTCTCCACAGTGGGATTTATTTCCTGTGTACTGAACTACACCCACCAACCGAATCACTGCGTAGAAGGAAGTGTGCATCTACTGCTTGGTCACCTAGTGAGGTAGCTACAGCTCGAGCACGAGCCTCTCGTCCATGAACAGATTCACACTTCCTTCTGCACGCTGATATAGTTGGTGGGTGTAGTTTGGTTGAAAGAAAATAGTTCCTACACGAAACTGCTCACAGCAAGATCTGTGGATTATCTTGAATAAGCCGCTCCATCAACTCTGGCTCTATGAAACTGAAGAGAAGGCGGACATGTCTACGGCCGATATCGCCAACACTCGGAAGCTCATGCCAGAAAAAATCTAGATTCATAAAAAGCCAGTAGGAGGGAGAATATTTTGGGGTGAACTGTTCCTTTAAGTACTTCCTGAGTGAATGTGTTTTCCACTTGCGTAAATAAATAAATAAAAACAGGTACAGATAAAGACCGCAGTTACAGATTATCTGTGCATGTGTGTGTGTGTGTGTGTGATGACTGAGGTTAAATGAGGACGGCAGACAGTGTGCATCTCATTTATTTTCACCCATTCACACATTTTCCATCAAACAGCCGCAGCTTGCCTCGGAGCCAAAAACAGCGTACCATTCCCCTTTAAATTAGAATACATAAATAAAAGCAGTTTGCATTTACACAGACACTGACAATGTTTCGCTTCCTCTTTTTTTTTTCTCAAAATCTTTGTATGAATTGAGGCTCGTAGTTTCCAGTCCACTGTCACAATGTCCTTCCCTGTGGACAGATGTCAAGCCTTTGCATAACCAAGCAGGAGTAAACTCTGTTAGGGAGGGAGGGAGGACAGTCCTGTTGTAGCTGTATATTATTTACATTATGAATGACAGGTTATTTTAAACCAAACAAAAGATATCAACAAAACAACTAAAAGCTGTTGTTTTAAACATTCATATCCATGTGCCGTTCCAAACGAGAAAGCAGAGAGAGAAGAACAGAGCTGTTTCGTTGTCTTGTTCCACCTTAAAAGACTGCACGTTTCCTTGATTTAACATTTAGCCCTTAGCCCTGCTCGTCACGAAACAATCCTCTGACCAGAAAAGGAAAACACACGCAGGCTGGTGGGAAATTGCACCCTCATTTCTCAAACACTCTTAGTCACATTTGCACACACAAACACACACACAAAGTCTTTACCATCCCCCATTCAATCTAAGCTCCAGCCAACTCCAATTTAATCAAACTCCTTTGCCTTCGGGCCTGTGGAGCGGCCCACTCGCGCCATCTACAGGCTGAACTACATAGTGCTTCTGCTCCACTGGGTTTCACATTTTTAAAAACCTCTCGCCACCTCACGATTGTATTTTGCAGCTTAAAAAAAAAGTATCTGTTGCCTGGTAAAATGCAACAAAGCACAAACGCTCTTGTTCCATCTGCTCTGAGCTCAAGCACCATTACAGTTCAAATAAAACAGGAAACGCAACAGAATCATGACACTAGATCCAATCCATAATCTGTACAATATTAAGAAGCATTGAAGGTGCCTGTAGTTCTTTTTTTTTTTAAATGATTCGGTAAACAAACACGATATAAGTCAAGGAATCCTCATGTAAAACTCTCCCTCAGGGTGATCTGTACTGTCCATCATGGAGAGAGGAGGGAGAGAGAGAGGAGGGAGAGGGAGAGGGGGGAGGGATGGACGTTTGTAGAGATGATGGCTTCCACTTGTTTCGTGTAGCTGCACTGTTGCAGAGCTCGACACATGAAAACTGTTCTGGCTGATTTTATCAAAATGTCTTTAGCTGAGTGTTGATGAAACCAGTGAAGAGGGAGCGATTCCTCCTGAGAGTCCGGTCTTACTCTTCGTCTGCGTTCTTCAACATGAGGATGGAGTTGTAAATCTTCAGGGCAGGTCCTAGCTTGATGGACAGGATCTTGACGATGTCCGCTTGGGTGAGCAGCAGAAAGGCCTCGCCATCGATTTGCTACAAAGAGAAGGAAAATGTTTTGCTCCATATCACTGTGGTCTACAGACTAGAGGACTTTGAACACCAAACTGACATCAAAGAACTAGTGGTGATTAAACAGACTGTCCTGTCGCCTGTGTCTTGGCCAAAAAATTGCAGTTGAACACACTGTGAGGCATACAGCCATTCAAAAAAAGGAAATCCAGAAAACTGACAGGACAGATACAAGACGCTAGTGTTGAAAGAACAAATGATATTTACCGTGCGCTTGTGAACAATAACACAATTACAAACTGTTTCAGCTAAAGAGCTCAATGGCTAAGAAAAAACAATCTTACTATAACATGTTTCGATCTCATGCCCTTTAAAGTTTAGCCATATGTTTGCTCTCCTCACTTTTGTTTCTCTTCTTCTGCAGTGAGTTTAGCAGCCAGTCAGAGTAATGTGGGATTTATACTTCTGGGTCAAATCGATGCCATTCCTAAGACCATAGCCATAGCCTGACATGCACCTCCCCAGAAATGTAACTACACATTGCGGTGATGCAGACTTCCTGTCTATTTTGGTAAGCTGAAACCGTTTCCCTCAATGGAAACAAAGCTTTTATTTACTTTAATTTCACAGATAAGAAACAATAAATTGTGAAGACAATAAAGCCTCCACAAAAATAGCATTTTAAATCTTGTGTGTGATTTATCCTGGCTTCATATGAGTAGAGGGAATCTCTGCTCGTCGCTAGGCTAATTTATACAATGTAAAAGGCCATAGGCTTGTGCTAATCATGTTGTATTTGTTTGGAAAACGTGTTAAGTATAAGACAGTTGTTTTGTCGGTGAACCTTGTGAGTTGTAATGGAGACGAATTTTGTAACGTTATCTTTGTTAAATGCTGCTGTTGTCCCTGGCTTCATATGAGTAGGGGAAAAGTATGCTAGCCGCTCGGCTAATTTATACAATGTAAAATGCCATAGGCTAACTTAAGCATGTTGTATTTGTGGGGAAAATGTGTCCAGATAAAGACAAGTGTTTTGTCTGTGAACGCTGCGAGTTATAGTGAAGCCGTTTAAAGTGTGTTTTGGGTGTGTTCACAGAATCTCTGCTGCAGCCTAGTGTTTTGGAGGTGTAACTGCAGAGTGACACAGACACACCACCGCACAAGTATAAATGCTCAAAACAGCGTAGGCAACATGCGTAAGGTCTGCTGCACAAGTATAAATCCCCCTTAATTTCATTCACTGACTGGTTCTGCCATCTCCAGCCCTGATTCAAAATGCTGAATCGACTGAAGAACAGCCGACAAGAGCCAACTAGTGGAACACACGGCTAAAAAATGGGGCGACAGACGCTCAGTCAGCTTAATGTTTCAGGGCCCTCACTCAGATTCTGACTCTTTTAAGCTTTGAAGCTGATCCATCATGAAACAGCAGAGACATCTTGTTAGCAAACGGTTGCTTATTCACACATCCAGCAGTTACGGAGCATCGTTATTATTCATTTGGAGTCACGTTTCTGGTCACTTGAGCAATATAAATCCAATATTCACTTTCCTTTTAGCTCTGTTTTGTCTCTACCAACTCCTGAGAGAATATGTGTCTCTTTAGCTGCCAAACGCTCCACTCTGTTCACCAGCTCGTCTCTAACTGTGCCTGTCCTCTTTCCATAAAACAGTTTAATTAAACTCTCAGCAAAAATATATTGCATTGCCTGATGAAAATGTGTGTGATTGCTCTGTGCTCTGAGTCTTCTGCACTCCTTGGGCTTTAATAAACATTAGTGTGTAACTCTAACTGTACATGCGATCATTATTTACAGTTAATATATTTGAATGAGGTTTAAATTTTGTACATTATATCTCCTAAGAATTACATATCTTTCAACATGTAAATCAATTGACAGCATTAACTGTGGATATGAATCAAAGGTCTCAAACAAAAATCTAAATGTCTTATCATGAAAATGTATGCAAATGTTATGAAAATGCAAGAAACTGCGTGGAATTAAGCAGAGCTGCAGAGCAAACACACACATGAGGCACCTAAAAAGTATTCACACTGTGGTCGGGCCTTTTTTCTGCGTGCTTCATGTCAGGCAGACTACACACACATGGCACCAATACATAAACACTGAAGTGATTAAGTCAGTGCAAATGTATTGCTGCCACCTGTGTGTATGTTTCATGTATTGGTTTTGAAGTTTTGCCATCCATCCACTACACAAAAAAAGAGCTTTTTCATGTATACACAGAACAAAAATTAAAAGAGCACTTTTGTTTTTGCTTCCATGTTTCACAGTTTTAAAGATCTAAGACTTTTTTTAAAATGCACTTAATAGATAAATGTCTCAAATTTTGTTCCCACATTTGTTGAAGTCTGTGTTAGTGAGCACTTCTCCTTTTCCAAGATTATCCATGTTCACTGAATTTTCATTTCACTACCATAAGCCATCCCCAATGCTGTTTCCCTGAATTTGGCAGAACATTATATTGGCCTCCTTATCTGCAGATCATGTGTACCCACACTATCTCAGGACCTCCACATCCAGTGTCTTCACCTGCAGGATTGTCTGAAACCAGCCACCTGGGCAGCTGATGCAACAACTGGTTTGCACTGGGCAGAGTGAGAGAGTAGTGATGTCCTGTGGCTGCAGATGTGCTGATGTCATCCAAAGCAAGGGCCTGTACACTTCCTACTAACCGCTGGCTGTTGTAACCTTCAGAAAGTTTAGTTGTAATCTTTCTCTCTGCTACAGACATTGCTGTTCTTTACTTTGGATCATTGTGTTTTCGACAAAATAAAGGTTTTTTTGTTGAAGTGCCTTGGTTATTTTGTAAAAGTGTTCACACAATGTTCTCTAATTTTGATCACCACTGTATATTGGCAGACACCCATGATGATACAGTGACCCCTACAGGACAAATTAGCAACCTACACACATTTAACACCATGGATGGCTCCTGTACACTGCATTAGGCAAGTGGTGTCACACCAGATACTGGCTGATTCTTTGGAGTATGTGACCAATATGTGGAGTTGTTTTAATCAGCATCTTGATCAGCCACACCTGTCAGGTGGATGATTATCTTGGAAAAGTGCTCACTTACAGATTTTAACAAATATGGGACCAAATTTCGAGAGAAATACATCTGTTGGGTGCATACAAATTCTTAGATCTTTAACTTAATCTTGTAAAAAAAAAAAACAGGAGCAAAAACAAAAGTGTTGTGTTTGAATTTTTGTTCAGTGTATTTTCTATGCAAACTGGGGGCTTAGTAGACATTATGGCACAACACTACTGACTTGTTGACTGACAAAAAAAGCAACTTGAGGATATTTGGCTCTTTTTTTTAAATGTTTGAGCAAAGATCAATCAAGCATTAAAAAATAATCTATCAATCATTAAATATGGTAATCATCAGCTTATCGTAAGTCTTGGCGAGTTCATCAGTAAGTTGAGGTCCTAAATAGCAATGAAGCACCTACCTCAGTTTTAAATGTAGCAGCATGTTCTTTACATCCTGGGAGTCCTTTGACAAAAGAGGCCACCTGATTAAAAAAAGAGAAATAACTTTAAGTAAAAATCTACAGACAGTCCGTCAAACACAAGATGTTTCAATCAATACGTTTATCCACTAATCAAAGTGCTTCGTAGGCCTTTACTGAACCAACAGGCCGAAAGAGAGCACCGACTCAGAACCAGAAAAGCTCTCCTTGAATATTCATGCACAGTTGCGGTTTCCCCAGAACAACTAGACGCCTTCATGTCAGATGAGTGAAGGAGGAGCATGTCTGCTTTTCATGTGTCAGCGCAGTGCGAGTGTGTGAGCATGTCTGACCTCCTCGGCGCTCCAAGTGGCCACTCTCTTGGCAGTCAGCCCCAGAACCTCGGGCAGCAGCTGGCAGTGTTTGTCCCAGCAGAGAGCCACCCGGTGGGGGGGAGAGGCGGAGATGCCGGGGGAAAACACAGACTCGTGGAGGGCCTGCTGGAGAGAGATGGCGTCTGGAGAGGCTGAGGACAGAGGGAGGGCAGAAGTCAGTGGGAGTGAGGTTTTGACGCTTTACCATGTTTAATTTTACACACAGTCACACGCACCTTTACTGTCGCCAATCTCCTCTTTAACGTAGTGCATTTTCAGGTATTTGGGGACTGGAGCCGTCCTGCAGAAACACAGAAGTTAGAGTCACTCTCCAACACAGGGGAACACTTTCTGCATGCGGCAGAGCTTGGTGAGATGATTTCAAGACTGTACCGTTTAGGCCTTGTTCCATTGTGGCTCTGCTCACTGGCTCCACCTGCTGGCTCAGGCTGAGCATTACGTCCTACACGCTCAGCTTCCACTGTCACTGGTTTCCTAGCAACACAGATAACTGCTCTCAGGTACAGACCACTGGATGGACTTGCATGTGAAACACTGAGAGGAGTTCTCTCGGGAGTTTAAGTAGCTTTTAAAGTGTGTTTGTGCTGTTTTTGTGGAGCTAAATGCACAAACCTGTTCTGGGAGTCTTCCGCTCCGTCTGGCTGGTCCAGCATCGAGGATGTCTGTGTTGTAGTGTTCACGTGAGGGTCCGGGCGTCGGCCACGTGGATGAGGTCCACTGAGGGCGAGGGGTCGTTCTCCGCTGAGGCGGTCTGGCAGCAAGCCCTCCTTGTTCAGATTCATCTCCGAGTAGGGACAACTCACCTGACTGCACACACACAAAAGACACGGCACCTTTACCCAGGCCTAAAACAAAACTGCCAAAATGTTCACTTCTGATGCTCTGCGATGTAACAGGTTACAATGAAAAGGAAGAGAAAACAGCTAAAAATCACCTTAAAGGCTCAAAACTCCCCCCCACACTCACAAGCAACACATTTACACTGCAGGCAGCCCACACAAGGATAAATGAAATTTAAGAACATTAAGATTCTTTCTTCTTCTCCTGTGCACATTACATACACAGTGCCCACACTGATGTGCTGTTTGAGCACAGTGATACAGCAACACTGACGAAATCAGAATAATTTAGAGTGTGGTTTTCATAAACAGAAATTTGCCCAGAATTTAGGCTAGAATGTACTGATGGAAGGGATACTAAGAAGTATTACACCAAAGCCTAAGATTCTTTTTTGGGTGACGATTTGATTCAATTTTCCATTTAAATTTTTTTTCCAGCACTGACAGGTGTGCCATTGTTAAACCATCAAGTCTTGATTCATAAAGATCAACATATCATTCGTTTTATGCCCAGTTTTATGACTTCTTTAAACACAGATGCTACATGGTATCAAGTTTGATATAACCGCCTACTAATAGGGCTGGGCTGTATACCGGTTTGCACCGAAAACCGGTATTTATTTTCGTTATGATATGAATTTTTCATATACCGCCATACCGGTGAATCGCCCAAACAACGTCCGGAACGTGCGCAGCAGCAAAGTGTTTCAGCGGGGACCCATTTCACCGCTGTACACCACAGGCACGCTTGAGCGGGTGAGAATGAGAGCATAGAAAAGTTTAGAGGCGAGAATGGCTGCCGGAGAGAGTCCTGAAAGCAAAGCAACTGTACACGATGACCCAGAAGAACTCATACCAAAAAGAGCAGTGTTTCCCCTATATGCAACTAGCAGTGGCGCACCGCCGTTTACAATTCTCCTCTGCCCTCTGTATCGCACACGGCGGAGTTTCGCCTCGATGCGCACACACCCACACACACACACACACACACACACACACACAGACAAAGCGCACACACACAGGTGAGCACACTCGAGCACGGCTCGGACCGCATTTTCCTGACCGAAGACAACCCGTCCCGAGTCCGAGACAGTTAAGGCCGGGCTCCACCGGGCACATCAGCAGCGCGGCACATCTGCAGCACGAGTCCCGCAGCAGCTCGCCCCCTGTTAATCAATTACAGCGGCTCCACCGGCAACGGGAGCGGCTCGACAACCCCCGTCTGTCGCGCGACAACTCTCTATTTTACGCGGCTCTTCTATTTTTGTCGCGCTACGCTCCCCCACGCGACCCTCCAGCAGATAAAAACTACATGAAATAGTGTGCTAAACGAGCACCATGTGTTTTTAAATGAATAAACCATTGTCAGAGGTGATATGTGATGATTTTTTTTCATGCATTTACCCATGTTTATCCGTGACATTGTGTAAATGTCTGTGGCGGACATTTGAAAGCGAGTAGATGACAAACAGTACAGTAAACTTGTAGATAACTCAAATATATGTAATAACTTAGGTGGAAAATGCTTTAACATTTCATGCAGCCTCTCGGCTCAGCAAACGGTAAACAACCCCACTGGCTTCTCTACGTGTCGCTTCCATGCACAGTCAGTGGAGCCAAAATGAATGGAGCGGAGCGTGTGTTGTGTTCAGGCGTTGTCAGGTAAATAACAAATTCCGGCACTTGAATAGGCCATAGCACAACACAGCAGCATGTCAAGTTGACCGAACCTGAGCAAAATACCATGAAATACCGTGAAACCGATATGATTTTTTCTTAAAACCGTGATATGAAAATTTTGTCATACCACCCAGCCCTACCTACTAAGGTCCTGATCAGAGAGAGCGAGTCTTGAGGTTTTCAAAACGCGCACCGCACTGCCTTTATTGTTGAAGATGCCTTCTTTATTTGAAGATAACCACCGAACAGCCATAGCATAAATGTTATTTTGCTGTAAGTAATGTTAAAATCACACATCTGTATCTTTCAGCATAAAAATGGACAGAGGACACCTGCTTTCACTCTGAGGGGGGGAGGCGGTTCTTGTTGGACACAGGGAAACTTAGGTCCATGTGGGTATATGAGAACCTCAAACAGAGGAAGAATCATGGGAAGTACGCAGCTGGTCCAGCACTTTTTCTGCTCTGAGCTCAAGTTTTTTCAATTCGAGGTGTTTTCGGGGCGCTCCTGCAGAAATGCAAGGCACTCAGCAATGAAAGAGAAGCGAACAAATCGCTTCACTGTTAAATTTCCTTCGGGATCAATAAAGTTGCATCTATCTGTCTGTCTGTCTGTCTGTCTATCTATCACTGTCAAGTGGGAACAAAATGAGTAGCCAAGAGATGGCCAAAGGCTTCTTTACAACAACATTTTGAGTTTCCTCGCCTGCAAAAATGGTACGTTCCATTTAAACTGAGTCAGAGTTTCCAAGTTCCCAGTCGGAAATATCAACTGGAATGCCCCCTGTGGTTGGATTTCCGACTCAGAAAGTCGAAAGAACCTCACTAACCCGCCCTCAAAACCCAAGATGGGTTCTCCGCACATCAACAGTAGTGAAAGCTGTTTCTTTCTTTCTTATTGTCTCTCAGTAAATAAGTCACACACACAGTACTGTCCAACTTCTATCTGTGGAAATGTCGCAACAGTGTTTCTATGTGTAAAAATACAGCATAATGCTTTGCGCTCCTATCCTGGCTAGAGCAAGCCCCACTGTGAAATAATGATTTTCAGACTTCTTGTACTGGAATGCAGCCAACTCGGGTGTGACATCATTCCCAGCTCCGACCACTAACTTCCAAGGTAAATGGAATGCAGCAAAAGACATCACATCCTTGATTCGCTGTCACTTCTCTAGTGTAGCTGACAAACTGTAGTTTTTCTGATAATCACGTGTTTGTTGTTGGGAAAGTAAAATGTGGAAGAAAAAGGGTTTTCCTGTTCTGTTATTTCTCCGTCATCCCCGACTCCGGCTGTAGCCACAGTGTCTGGAAAAGTGCTTCTGCAGGCTACCAGTAAGCTACACCGCCGCTATGGGGGAGGCTCCGATCCTACTTTTGATTTTGAATATAGAAATCGAAAGCTCATTTCGACCGATTTTTGATTAATAATACTGGAGTCTTGATGCTTCAACTGAGGAGTAAGTGATTTAGAAAACAACCATATGTGTGCCACACGACATTAAGACTGAGAAACAATAGGAAAGAGAGAAACAAGAACAAGAAAAGAGACTGAGTTTGTGCTACTAACGTGTAGTGGGTCCCATAGCGAGGTCCTCTAATGTGGCCAACCCCGTTGCATCCTGGGGTAGGACATCCTTGGCCCGGGGCAGTCACTAAATCACTGGAGCCTAAAACACACACACACACACACACACACACACACACACACACACACACACACACACAGAGCAATGTTCATAAAACTAAGCAAACAACTGCAAGACCATTTCCATTTTTAATTCATTATAGGTTCCTCCAGAAGTGAAATGAAAGCAAACACACTGTGCTGACTCATCTGTTGAAATTACAATTTTGGATTCTTCTCCTCAGAAACCTCGACTGACCTCTCTGAATATCAGGCCTGACAGACAGGAAGAGTGTGTCTCACCGTTGGGATATTGTAGTGGGTGTCCAGTCTTCTGACACCAGCCTACAGGGTGCAGATCAGGGCAGTCTGTCTCCACCCAGTAGTCATACTCCGAACTCCAGCCATCAAAATGAATCTAGATGAGAAGAGAGGGCCGTTAAAGCAAATTAGACAGAGCTCACCAAGTGAAACACGCCCAGATGAGGAGACCTGTTGTACCTTTAGTCGGTGGTCCTCTGTGTCTGCTATGGTTGCAACACGGATGAGCATGGGGTTCCTCTTATCCACAGCTTCCACTTTCATCCCAATCTGGAAGCCATGTGGAGGTCGCTGCAAACACAGAGCAGACCAACAATCACATGACTACATCTTGACTACGCTTGTACATATTATAAATCTATGTGTATGAGTTGTACCGGTTTAAAAGCCCGAGCAGGAGCAGCCTGTGTGCCCGTCTCTTCCAAATACTTCTCCCATGAGAAACTCTTGGGTTGTTTATATTCTAAGGAGAGGGAATTAGATCCGTTAGATTCAGTTATGTAACACGTGACCTGTAGATCAAACACTGGTGACAATCTGAACATCCACAGGAACTGACAGTGACATGCATTTCACCATTAATGTAAACTAGCTTCAGTATATTTACTTTAAAATTGTTAACACCAGAAATATGTAATAAAAGTAGTAAACTTTCTACAGCAAAATACATCAATCACGCAAGCAAAGAATCACATTATAAGCTTTGTCAGCAGAATCTAGATATGGATTAGTATTTACTCTAGTAATGTTAGATTCTGCATTCCCTACGGTATATTAAAAGAGTTTATACTGACCCACGTGTGTCTTGGTCTGTGTCTTACCAGCTGGAGTGGTCAGAGTTAGCTCAGCCTCTTCACAGTATCCCACAGGATGGATGTATGGACTGCTAGCGTCACACCTTGATAAGAAACAGCTACTAGGTGAACAAGCACGTATTAAGGGATGTCTCAAATGCCAGTTTTTGTCATGAGAGACAAGGACACAATTTGCACTATCTTGAAACAACAGTTTTCAGTTAATGCACCTAAAATAATGTGACAATGAGCCACTTTGTTAGCACTCAGGTTGCAGTAACATTAGCCATAATAGCTAGAAAAAATACTTTAAAGACAGATGTTTCCATAGAGTTTCCAGGTGATTTGCCAGACTCAATGGAGAGTTATGATATGCCAGTTTCTTATCTGGCACTCAACTTTTTGGGGGTCATATTCACACTTTTAAAAACTAGTCCATTGACATCTTGGTAGCAAATCGGTAAGCCTGTGGTTACATGGTCCAGTTTTAGTAGTGCTGCACATTAGATGACAGCGAGTCACAGTTATAAAACTACATTTTGTCTAAAAGTCATTTTCTGAGAATAAATTAATTCTAATATATGTTTATGCTGAATTGGATGTCAGTAACCATGACAATGACTTCAGCACAATTTTAGACTTTTTCAAATGTGTTCCAGGTGCATAAACTCTAGTTATGCATGTCCAACTTTTCCAGACTTTATGTCCAATTTCCAATCCACCTCATGTTCATTTCCACATTCTCCATAGCAAAAGCACACCAATACAGTTCCCAGTAGTGCTCCTAATGTATTCAGATCTGAAAAATTAAATATGGTTGAAGTATGTACGTTATACCCTCAAAATGCTATGTTCCCAGGCTCTTCTGAAAACATTTCTCACATGTCCAGATGAAGGTTAATGTACAATGTGGCTGCTACATATAAACCTACACACTGCTGTGGACACCACGTTAGTTCGGTTCAGAAAGTCACACAATAACCAACAAACTAAACGATCGAGACAGCAGGTAGACAAGCAACTTCCACGTAATGTGAGGTAAAATTACTGTTTCTGTCAACAGAGTCTGCCGGCTTTGAAGAAGGAGATATAACAGCTTCAGTTTCAAATCAGAAAGGGTTGTCTGATGCTGACACTTAAAGTGATGTTGTTTTTCTTTAGGTGATCCTTTTTTTAGAGAACAAGGAGCTACTAGTTACTTGTACCTCTGATTGGAGGGGTTTCAATTTTAAAAACATGTTAAGAGGACAGATGGACGTGCTCCTTAAATCAGGCTCTTACCAATAATCATACGTGTCATCCCAGTTGTCAAAATGAATGAGCAGCCGGTTGTCGACGACAGCAGCAATAGTTGCTACGCAGATCAACGATGGGTTCTTCCTGTCCACTGCCTCCAGCTTCATCCCTGCTCTGAATCCAGACGGAGTCACAGACTGGAATAAAAAAACAAAAACATACACGTTTAGCTCACATAAAACCTCAATTTAATAACTTGTTGATTTATACTGTAATTTTTGTGTGCTTGTATTGTTTTCTATGTACTGTAATAAGGGTGTCCTTGCTCTCAGTTGCCTTCCCTGTTTAAATAAAGGTAATAATAGGAATATTACTGTGTGCTTCATACTCACTGTGTTGAGGCTCTTGAAAAGGTGTTTTGGGGCCAGCTGACCCCTACAATTCTTCACATACATGCTCCAATTAAACTCTCCGTCCTTACAACCTACAAGACAAACCTGCTCAGTAAAGCTGTTTGTAAAATATTTCATACATTTTTAAGTTTGTGTGTGTGTGTGTGACTACCTTTAGGCAACAATAACTTATGCCCGTTCTTCTCACACCAGCCAGCTGGTTTTATATCCCATGAGTCGGCGTTGGCCCAGAAGTCGTAGCATTCTGGGTAACCATCGAAGTGGAGCCTAATCCTATAGCCTTGGATCTGAGAGGCGATGAACAGTCAAATTGTTAAATAAACAGGGATTAATATGGATGTGGTCATATGCTAAACCAAGGTTACAAACGACTATAAGTGCACGCACCTCTGCGACCGTGAGAACACAGAACAGAGACGGATGAGACGGGTCCAGCCCCTCCAGCTTCATTCCAACCTTAAAACTGTTCCTGCTTTGAGGAAACGACTGGTGCTGCAGGACAAATGTACATCACAGCTCGGTCATGATTTGGTTCATCTGACACCAAAAAAGCAAAACCATCTGGTGATACTTAAATATATCGACACTAAAACTGGCCAGTGTGTATGTGGGGAAAATGTACCTCCTTGAATAGTTTCACAGGAGCAGCGATGGCTCTCTCCTCTTCCAAGTAAGAAGGCCAGCTCCACGCGCGTTTCTTATTGGCTGGTGCTGTCACTGAGAGTCAGTCAGAAACACAAGTATGATGTACTGAAGTTAGTGCATGAGGACTTCCATCACATTCATGACAAACATACAGATGCAAGTTTGAAATATTTTTAATTCAGATCAGTTCAGTTTACTTTTTAATTTAAGACTAAATTGTTTGGACACGTCATATTTTTCTTGCAGATGTGGATTTTAAGTAGGAATATGGTTATTAGAGTGAGTGGGGTAAATCTACATTTTGTCATCAAATAAGTATGAGTATAAAGTATTACGTTTACCGGTGGGTTTAAAGATTTGTAACATCAGAAATGTGAACTTTTACACAGAAAAGCTTGACTCATTTTGACAAAATGAATAAATAAATAAAGGATTAATTCAAGATAGATTAGATACATTAAAATTAAAATTGTGGCAAACAAGACTTCACAAATTCAAATTTAAAACTATTTAATGACTATTTAAGGACCTGCAAAAAAAAAAAAAAAAAAAGTTTTTTAATCTATCACTCTGTATGTCAATGAAAAACATGACTAACACCTGGAAACATGATCTTACTATTGATAGATCGGTATCAAATTAATATAAGCTGTCATCCATGCCTGTCCTGTGTCACACTTCCAGGGTGCCTGTACACTTTATAAGTTAGAGTTAAGATATTTTAAGAAGTTTCAATACTAAATGCACTAAAGATTTGAAAATAAAAGTTGATAGATGAGACGACAATCTGTAAGACGGTTGGTTTCTCACTAAGGCAACAGCACATCATTTCGCTCCAGCAATTTTACGACTTACAAAACTGAAGTTAGGGACATAAAATGTATCTTGAATTGTATTTGATACCCATTAAAGGCCTTGATTTTAGTTGACCATGTCAGTCATTTTGAGGTTTAGTGCGTAGGATTTAAGGGCATCTACTAGCAGAAATGGTATATAATATATAACTATGTTTTCATGAGTATATAATCACCTAAAACTACAAATTGTTGTGTTTTTTTTTTTTACCTTAGAATGACCCGTTTATACCTACATAATGAGTGGGTCCTCTTCCACAGATGAACCAAATACTGGCTCTAGAAAGGACCATTTGTGTTTTTATGTCAGCCACTGTAGTTCTCCAACACTTTTGGGTCACAAGAGAGGTTTGAGTTCTGCAACCTCACTGCTAGATGCCACTAAATCCTTCATACTGGACCTTTAATGCCTGTTATGGGCTTTTAAAACCCTGTGAGACAAGAGAACACCTCTATCCTTATCCCCATTCTACAGTGGCAGCAGTCTAACATACCCAGTTTGGCAATTTTGGCACCTCTCCTGCCTTTGGTGGTCTTGGCCTTCTCCTACAAAAGGTGAAATAAAAAAATGTGTCAATAATCTGAATTATCAGCTTTATTCCCGCCACCTATCTTGTGTGGTTTCTTGGCTTAACGTTGAGGAGAGTAATTATAAGAATAGAAAATTTTCATTAAATGCTTTGTTGCAAAACTTCACTTATTACAGAAACTGCAGAAAGGGAAATGAAGTATGAGGGTATGCTCCTCACCTCTGGTTCCTCTTGGTTGTCTTCCTCTTCATCACCAGAATCCATATAGATCTTCCTCTTTTTGCGCACACGTTTCCCCAGCCTCTCACCCTCAACTGCTTGACTCTCCCTTGCTTCCCCTGGAGATGATCTGTAGAAAATAAAAATTTGGCTCCAGGTGAAACTGCAAAATGATCTGAAGGACACAGAGGTGTTTAACGATACTGGACGTGTGATTTCACCTGCCGCTGGAGGGCTGGGCACAAACTGAGCTACAGAATTTGCCCTGAAGGAGGGCATCGCGGGCAACACGACTACCGCAGGCTCGGCACCTTGACAGCTCCCCATTTGGGCCCATGTCTGCGCTGGAGCCAACTTCAACACTGGGACCAACCTCCACACTCGGGCCCTCCATACTGGGGCCCTCCTCTAAAGACAGAAGCACAGGACCAGGAGCTGGAGGACAAAGCAGAAAGAAGGTCTGAAACTGACAAGTAGAGCATCAAAAAGTCAACACTGCATTGCTTTACAATAACAGCACTGTGAGGATTCAACATGTGCTGTCATACATTTAACTTGAGACGATCCAGGCTGACTCTGAGTGGCTGGAGTTGTGGCTGTGCCAGTCTGTGATTGGCCCTCTGGTGGAGGTGTAGGAGTGTGAGACTGTGCTGGGTCCAAGGTCTCAGGCTTAGGCTCTGTCTTCTGCCCTTTGACCTCTAGGTCTGTGACAATCTCAAGAGTCCCAAACTCTGTCATGCGGAACTGTAAAACACAAGCAAGGTAGAAACTGGTATGTTCATCAGGGTTTCTGCCAGGAAATTATTGAGCTGGTACATCGCCCTAATCCTGATCATGGTGTCTACTGATGAAGGTACTTCATTAAGGACAACCTACATAATATTCACACTGAATAAATATATCATATACCCATGGATGGATTACTAAATGTGCAACCAGGCAAAGGCCCAGGAGCCCAAAGTGTCAGGACCCCCCTGGCCTTTACCTGCATGTCACTTAACATACTGACACAAAGCAACCACAAGGAGACACAAAATTATCTCAAATAGGCACAAAGTGACCTCAAAGAGACACAAAATGACTATAAGCACAGAAACCAACCACAAGGAGACACATAACTGGCTCCAAAAAACACGACATTGCCTCAAAGAGACTCAAAATTATCCCAAAATGAGGCACAAAATGAATACAAAGAGAAACTAAACAACCAGAAAAGACTCATAATTACCATAGAGACACAGAATTACCTCAAAGAGACACAGAGTGACTACAAGGAGACACAAAATGACATCATAGAGACACAAAACAACTACAAGAAGGCACAAAATAACCAAAAAGACACAAAATAACCTCAAACAGATGCAAAATTACCTCAAAGAAACACAAAATTACCTCATTAAGACACAAAACAACCAAAAGGACACACACAACAACCACAGGCAGGGACAAAATGAATACATCGAGAAACAAAAAGACCAGATCTGACCTAAATTTGTCTTGGAGAGACACTAGATAATCTCCAAAAGACTCAAAGCTGCCTCAAAGAAACCCCACATTACCTCAAGGCACAAAGAGAAACCACAAAGTCTGTGTGTCTCGTTCCTAAGTAGGAGATGTGGTGGGGCCTTTTGGATATCTGTGTCCAGGGGCCCACTGTCTCATAATCCACCCATGGGTATACCCTGTGCAACAACGTGAAACCCTGCTCCTCCAAATTTGTGTCTGACCACAGACTTTTACACCAACATTACTCCCATACCCTGATGTCACTACCCGGCAGCGTGGCAATACCGTCCTTCCAGTCCAGAGCACCCATCATATCAAACTCAGCTCCCTGAGAGGGGCCATCGCTGGGCGGAGTGTCGGTCATTCCCACTCCTCTGATATCCCCAACCTGCAAAGATGAAATATAAAACAAATACCAAAGACACTGCCACATGATGAAAACTGACACAACAACATTACAGATGTTCAAAATGTAACAAAGGTTGATTAAAGAAGGTTCAGTCCACATCTTTGTCTCATATTATGGCGTTGTTCTCCGTCTACTGTGCTGACTGTGTGTGATAATCCCAGCGAAGCAGCCCCCTGCATGGCTTTACCTACAAAGTGCTCCCAAACGTCAAATGCAGTTTCTACCTGCACTTGTAAACAGCATTGCCGGACATCACCGCTGGATGGCGACTGTGTGCTGGCTTGCAGGATACACCATGCACTTCGATTTCAGACCAAACAGTCAATAATAATATTGTTTTGCTGGCCAACTAACAGGGGAATATGTGCACAAATGGCCCCATTAGAGTGAACCTTCACCAGGACCATTGACAAACATGAGGAAAGATGTCTCAACTTGAAGTTAACCACACAAGTTCATCTTTTCCTTGTTTTAACAGTATCTCCTAAAACCGACTGTTTGCCTGGTTATGAACAAGTGAGAGGGTGATTTGGTTATCCGTTTTAAAGAGAACACTGTTTTCTGCACTGACTGGCCAAACTTAAAAGCGTTTCAAGGCGACTAATATTACGATATAACGTTTTAGTCTTGACGCATGTTCAACACTGAATTAAGGTGATATTTTCTGTTTGCATTGTGCTCATAAGCATGCGAAAAGTAGACAACAGCCCGAGCTGATGGATCTTGATTAAGTTTGAGTTTGCACTTGATGCCTCAGTTTTATTCTAGCCATAAATAAAGTGAATGTAGGAGCGCCCATGATTAGCATTCGTCTTATACAAAATGGCGGAGCATAGGAAGAGGCCACCAACACGTTTAAACTATGTAAATTACTCAAGTTACCCATTTAAACAAATCATGCAAAGCCGCTACGCGTCGAACAAAAGCAAACGCTTGCTGTATAATTTCCTGACTTTGTGTTTTCCGCCACTCGAGTTATTTTCTTCACTTTCCCCTTGTCACGGAATGTCAGCCCAGGTTGCTAGCTAGCGCTGACACGAAGCTAACAGCCAGCTAGCTCCGCTCCGTTCAACTGCACTGGGGGTTGCTAGACGGCTAGCCATAGCATTGTGACTGGATGCAGCCAGCTAAGGACAATCTGTAATAAATAAGTTTCCCGGTTAATAACAATAGGAAAACGCATTTCGCGAAACGTCAACATTTCGCACAACAGCACACACAGTCGCAATAACACCGCGCCACTGTTACGAGCTTCAACATTGTTGCTTGATTAATTTCTTCAATAGAAACTTGAAAAAAACGATTTATTCTCGCCGTTTTAAATCAGAGTGGAAATAATGTGAACTAACGCCAATAAGCGAAACGAAGGCCGCTTTTTCAAATTTCGCCACTGTTAGCGGCAATAAATGAGTATTAACGCCCGTATTGTTTAAAAAAATGTGGAACTCACCTCGTTTCTGTTTTAACTCTTATTTAGAGCTGGATAGGAGGATGCGCATGCGTGCAAGATGCGCTGCCTGACAACTTTGGGTCTCGGAAAAGTTCAGTTTACTATCGGTGGTCAATACCGGGCCTGTTTACTCTCACAACACGCCCAAAAACTCAGTTCGGCACCGATATAACGAGCACTACCGATGGACCGGTGCTCGTATCCACGGTTTGCTCGCAACAGCCACAGAAGTATTCACATAAAGAAGTACGACTGAGTGTATTTCAATGGAGCGCAGAGACCGCAGTGTCTTCCATAACCGTTGAGGAGCGGTTGGTTCCCCTCTGGTCAAACTGCCTGTCCCCCTTTCAGTTAAAAAACATCCTCAGTTGCCAAATGGCTTAAATATGTACATGCAACCCGAGCACGAGCGATAATCAGTTTGTTAACGCCGGTGCTAACAGTAGGATTAAACACACAGGCCTCTAAGTGGCATTTTATTAACCTAAAAGGACCCAAATACGATGCAACACAACAATCTGGACCGGTTTGTCCGTTAAAACACATCCACAGTCATGTCGGCTGGTGCGTATCCAGCACATAAAGTCGTACAGGATGAATGCACATTTGAGTTTAGCTTAATGAAACACACATTTAACACAGAGAAACGCAGCCACATGGCTTCATTTTGTCTTTAATCCAACATGCATGCAGGCACTGTATCGGACTGTGTGGCATCACCTCAAATACCATTACTGCATGTATGATTTAATGTGACAGCTAATCCATTTAACTCAGTAATAGGATTGTGTGCTTATTCCTTTCTGGTGTTTCTAGGTTGATTTGAAGTATTTGTGGGGTCGCTGATGGTTATGTTGAGGCACATCATCCCCAGCTATCCTGCAGTAGTGTTCAATCCCTCCCACATAGGGCGGTTATGGTTTCTCCGGTATAATAAAGCTGCAGATTTTTAAGCGTCGTTTTAGCCATTTTTTTTGTATGCAATTGACTCCGGTTAGGCAGAAAACATTAAAGTACCCCTGACTGCACGTTCAGGTGTTAGCTAACAGGTACAAGGAGAGGAAAGTCTTTATTTGAGCCAACAAAGGCCGCCCTGATACGAGGTGAAATGAGTTCAGTGTTGTAGAAGCGGCGGCGCTGGTTTTGTGTCCCGTGTTTGTCGCTAGATGGCGGAAGAAGTCCAGTTTTCCGGGGGATTAACGGGGTCGTGCACCGTGCTGCAGCAGCCTGGATTATTTTGTAATGTAACATCAAGGAAAAACAATGAGATGGCATTCAAAAGCAAAGCGGTCGACTCGAAGGTAAGAGGACAGTGAAGGTGTCATGTGTGGTGTGTGGACTGTCAGTCGGGATCGGCTGTGGGGGAATCATGTGCGATCAAATAGTGAGGAGGATATGACTAGATATGTAACGCCTGATGCTTATTTTTTTTGCAATAATGCGGATTATAATCTCCACTGAGTGCAGCAGGTCAGTGTACAGTCGCTGTCTGCCTCCCACTGCAGCCCGGTCGCCCTCAATATGCAGCTCCAGGGTCATGTTTGCGTGGAAAACATGTGTTGTTCATTACACAAATTAAAATACCGTATTGTGAAATGTTCTGTCTCAACCCCACAGACCGTGCTCTTCAACCTGCTGCTGTGTCTGCTCATATTTTACTCGCTTTTCTACATGATTGGGAGTGTGTGCTTCGGAGCCTTCAGGTGAGAGTCTCTCACACGCATGCGCACAGGCAAACCAGCCCTTGAAAGCATCACCAACCTCTCCTGCGAGAACTTTCTTCTTTTAGTTAATATCATCCACACCCAGTGAATATTCTGATGTTATAAAATGGTGGCTAAAAAACAAGATAGCACATATATTTTTTTTAAACAACCTTTTTATTAATTTGTCAACATTATACAAATAGAAAAGAACATGTAGAATACCAAATGTATGAAACAAAAGTCCTGCCTTTTCTTTAAAATAAATACATCCATGTTGACCAGCCATATTAAAGCAATTGAAAAATTATAACAAACACTCACACGCATGTAAACAAAAATAAGCAAATAGGAACACAAACAACATCAATAAATAAAACTAATAATAGTAATAATAACATTAAATAAAAACAGAAAAAGGCAAAGAAAAAAAATTACAATGAGGGTTCTACATCCTCCTGAGACCTGAACTTTTATTTGGTGTACATTTTTAATTTCTCCTCGCTTGTTGGGATCAGTAGGACCTGATAAGTATAAAAAACTAAACATTGTCAATGATACTGAAGTCCCAGTGTCCTCAAACAGACAATAATAGAGTCCTCATGTCTTCAAACAAGTACTTCCTAATTTTCAGTTATGCTTTTTATGGTGCAGTACCTCCTAATTAAAAACATCTTAGCTTGTCACTGTTGCTAAAACTGGTCAAATTTGTTACTGTATCAAACTGCAAACAAAGTTTCAACCATAAAATGTGATCAGGTTTTGGACCATGTCCACTTTTGTGTCGGGGTCGGCTGCAGACTGACTTGGCAGAGATGGCTGCCATCTTGTTTTTACATTGCTAAGTGTATTGTGCTCTTACTACAACTACATGGCACAAAAAAGTGTCCAAGGATGAGGACAACAGGTCTGAGTTAAGTAGAATATAATAAGGTCAAGTAAACCCAAAATGTGGGGTCTCAGGAGGATATGACAGATGCTGACACAAGTCCTTCATTGCATACTGTATATTACATTTACTCTATACAACAAGTAAGTTTTAATGCAGAGGTTGTGATTATGAGTCCTTTGTTATGTCAAACATACGAGAGAGATCTCTAACATCTAAAACATCTTATAAATGGGTGCCAGATACACTGAAACCATTCTTGTTTATCTTCATATGTTCCAAAGGAAAACACAGACATTTCCTTAAGCCAGTGCCCAATACATTGTCTCTGGGTGCTTCTCCATGTTGATGCTTAACATCTTGGCTTTAGAAGGCGTGCGTCTATTAAAATTGCCCAATGTCTCTTTGCATAAATGCCAAGAACAAAAAAATTGTATGTATTTTTACTGACTCTTAAGGCGAAACATGATGCCACGTGTAGTCTGCAGTGTGTATTTGGGGGTTGTGGCATGCATACAAAACATGCAGAAAACGTGACAGACATTGGGTCAGTAGGGCCAAACAGCTTATTTTTGACAAGGGTAATGGATCCACCTTTGAAGCAGCCACTGCAGTGGTTAGATTTAGTTATTTGGGGATTTAGTTCTGCACCATGTCGCCTATATCTGGAGCCTGCTTTTACCTGTTGCCAGGTAGACATTAGGGGTGGGTGACATGGCCCTAAAATAACAGCATGATATTTTAAGGGATTTTTGTGATACTGAAAATATTTTTCAAGGAGATACAAGTGCAACAAAATAGGTTTTATAGTTAATGTCAGTATAAATTCAACAGTTTGCCTTCAAATAAACAGAACAAACTAAGCAAAAATGATCTCAGTTCTTTAGTTTGTAAACAACAGTTTCTCAGTGAGATTCTGATTCTGTATGAAATATAAAAAAGTACAACAAAATAAAGTCAACTTAAAATGTCACATCTTAACAGTTGCCATTGTGTATACATAATAAATATACAGGAAATTTCCTTTTCTTTGGGAAAAATCCATAAAGACTGGACTGTCTTTTCCATCTGAATCTTCACGCTCTGCTTTTTCCTCCCTTCTCTTCCCGCTGTATCTTGTGTCACTCAACACTGACCATCAGGTTTCAGTTTCAGCCATGCTTGTTGTTGCCGTGTGTAACACTATGACGTCAATATGTCAACAAGTTGGAATATTGCCATTATCAAGATATGAATTGTTCTTATCATGTTAAAACTTATACTGGTGTTGTTGTGAACAAGATGATATGGCACACTGGTTTAACACACTGTCCTGCAATTGCTGACATTAGTTTTCCCCTTTATTGTATATTTAACCCACCCCTCATTTAGGTTGGATCACTTTGACGGACTGATCCCATTTGACTTTAAGACCGAACCTGCTGAGTCCAACTCCAAATACTTGGGTGAGCACATTAAACACAGCCAGTATGATCAACAATGAGCTTGAATTTTTTTTCACTTCCTGTATTTTTTGCAGTGAACCTCCTGTCCTTGGAGCTCACCTACTTTTGCAGCGGCCTTTTGTTTGCCGCAGTGGTGAGGAGGCGGGTGTGGGACTACGCCCTCACTGTCACACTACTGCATGTAATGATCACCAGTGTAGGTGAGTGGAGATCTAACGGAAACATCTAGACACACACACAAATTGCAGAATGTTTTGTGAAAGTTGATGTGTTGCTTTCACATTGCAGTGATGTTGGAGTTTCCCATGGTGTGGCAGTGGTGGCTGGCTTTAGGTAAAACAAAAAACACAAGCATCTTTCCTGCGTTTAACTTTATGAGCTCAGTTTGACATTTTTGTTTTTACGTAGGCAGCGGCTTGTTTCTGATGATCTGCAACGGTCAGCTTATAGCTTACTTCACCTGCCAGAGTGACCAGAGCTACGCCTCCTTCAGCATCTACTGACAGACAGGAAGCTCCTCTTTGTATAAACTGTTTCATAAACAGTCTTGTGAAGTGAGGTGGAAAGGATCAGACCAGATGCTCTCATCCTGGAGACATCCATTAGATTCTCCACGGTGATGGACTTTTTCTGTACACTAAAAAAAGACACCATTTCCTCACCATCATACATAAAGTCAGAGCTGGGTCCAATTTGTGTTTCAGGGTTGTCAACAGACTGGCATCCTATTGTTTTTATGTAAATGCCACAAGGAGATGTATTTTGCTTGTGATGCACAATGCCTCTGTCACTGCAGGGTTTTAAGGCACCCTGTGAAGTATTTTCAGTACCTTTGTAAACTGTGAATTTAACAGCAAAACGGGAAAGTTGCAATACATGCTTGTTGTACATATTTAAAGATATAAATGTAAAGTGCATAAACAATAAAGCTGCTTCAGATTGTTTATTCTTCCACCCTCTTACATGTTAAGGTAGTTAAGACTTGTGAAATAGTGACCAGCCTGTTTCACAATATGAACTGATGTCAAAGTAATAACTTAAAAAATATATTATATTTTAGTAACCAATGAAACATGCAGTGTTAGTGTAAGAAACTTTTTGCTTAAGTGTTTAAAAATAGACTTTGGTTTAATAATTTATGACATAAAAAATAAATATTTGAAGAAACATGCTCCCAGAGGATTTGGCGTTGTTATAAAATCGGCTCTGCTGCCACGTACTCCAATGGGTTCATGAAGGAGAATCCTGGGAAGACCTCGCTGACCTCGCCCTTCTGGCACCACTCATTCACAGAGGCAGGGACAGGCTGTATCGTGAACTCGGGGTCAATGTAGCTGACATCACAGGGACCAGTCTGGGGAGGAATAAACACACTCAGGTCCTATGGGCTTTGATTTGGAAAAAAGGTGCTCCCCATTCATTTCTGAATCAGTCTTACCACTTTGGGGATGAACGGGGGTCTAACTTTCCGGGCCAGGAGGTCGTCCCAGTTGATGGATGCAAAGAAGGGATGTTCCTGCAGCTCCTCCTGGAAACACATTGAAATCAGACCCTCTGTGGTTGGTGTGATCAGACACATCATTGCTTGTGTCTTTTTTTTGTGTGTGTGTGAGTGTGTGAGCACTTACAAGGTCACGGCTCCCTCCTAAGCGTTTGGAGACGTCTCTTTCCAGCAGTCCCTCTAATAGTGAGCGTGCAGCCTGAGACCCCCCACTACGCATCTGCAGAGGAGCGTGAAGTATGTTCTCAAACATCTCCACTTTGTTACGGCTGTAAAATGGAGGCTGAGAGAAAAGACAAGGAGACTGAGTAATGTGAAGATAATGAAGAGGTTTATATGATGATGATAAGATTGTTTCACATGCAGCACTCACCAGCCCATAGATCATCTCAAACAGCACAGTGCCGAGGCCCCACCAGTCCACCACTGGACTGTACGGGTGGCCTCGTAGCACCTCTGGAGCAAGGTACTCAGGAGTCCCACAGAACGTATGCATGATCCCGCCTATGGCCACTCCCTCTTTACATAGCCCAAAGTCAGTCAGCTTCACATGGCCCTCACTGTCCAGCAGGATGTTCTCTGGTTTGACGTCTCTGGAAGACGAACAAATGAGACAAAAGCGTTGGTTTAGTCTACGGGTTCCAACAAAAACAGATAGTGACTTTGTTTTTGTTGAAATTTCGTCTTGGTTCCTATCACTTTTCTCAACAGTTTATTTTTAATGTGGTGTTGGAAGACATGGTTGTTTCTAGTGATAACATTTTTATGCAGACCTCTCTAATCAAAGTGAATGCTTTATTGGGATTTCCCTACATGAATCAATTAAACATGAGGAACACATTTAAATCAAATATGAGTCAGTGAGCAGACTTGAAGACAACAGCAGATGAAGTGCTCATGTGAATTGCAGTATCATGGTATCCAGGAAGGTGCTCTTTGGTCAGGAAGTGTAGTACATCCTGAAAAAAACAAAATCCAAGGCAACTCTTCTCTGGTGCAAAAGTTAAAAGGCCTTTATTAAATGGCTAGTTCATGATGAACATTAAAATCACCAACATGTTTCGGCCATGCTCACTGGCCTTCATCAGGGCATGGATGGATTTTGTTTTTTTCAAGATGAGTCAGTGAGCGTTGAACCAAGAAAAACTTGGAAGAGTGACTCTGTAATGGCTTGTCTATTTGTGTATGTGTATGTACCTGTAAACTATGTTAAGAGAGTGGAGGTAGCCCAACGCCATGGCCATCTCTGCAGCGTAGAAAGCAGCCCTGGGTTCAGGAAATGACCCCTCCCTCTGAAGGTGGTAGAAAAGCTGAGGACAAACAGATGAGTTGTGACATCTCTAAAATTAAATTGAATGCACAGTCTTAAAGGGTAGCTCTGGTATTTTCCAACAACAATTTTAAAAACCATTAAAACAAGTCAAATGTGAGTACTTTGTCCGCCTCCTTAACTTGGCAATTTGAGATGTGCTACCATTTTTACATTTTTGATCATATTGGAGTTTTGGGTTTAGCACTCTGAGTATCATCACTGTTGATGCACAACATCCTTTTTCATCTGGAGGATCAGATTATTATTATATTATATGTGTCTGACGACCTATGGAAAGAATCCCTTCAGAGATGGACCTCTTTGTAGAGTAAAATCCTTTTTGTTAAACCAAAAACAGCCCCGAAATTGCTTTAGTCAAATGCTCCAAACTCCATTTAAATAAACTGTAATTTTATTATTATAAAACACATTTCATTCAAAGTAGACAGAGACAAAATAGAACTCTGGTTTGGTTGAAATAAACCCTTAATTTACACAGTTAAATTACAGTTTACTGATAAGGAGTCTGGCGTATTAGGCGATGGCAATTTCAGGTCTGTTTCTGGTTGAACAGAAAGGTCACCCTCTGTAGGGATCCTTTCCATAATGTTGTCAGACACTTAAAATAACAATCTGAGCCTGTCAGTGGCAAAAAAAGAAGCACTCAGTTGTTGTAAACTGACGGTGCTCAGTGCCCACAGGAAGTACATCACAGCCTGTTTCACTGCTGCTGGCTGCAGCAGTCTCACCCAGTACTGAACCCCTTTCAAAAATGATTGTTCACATAAGTCACTTAGACACAAAAACATGTGAAAACAAGGTCAAGGTCAGAAAATACCAAAGTTCCCCTTTGAGAATTATGTCAATTTTATGTAATATCTAATACCAAGGTAGCAGTTTTCATATTCTGAATGATTGTGGGCAGTTTCTTACCAACCCACAGTTGACAGAGAAGAACTTTTTATACACATACCTCCCCTCCATTAACGTAGTCCAGGACAAAGTAGAGCGTGTTCAGTGTCTGGAAAGAGAAATGGAGCCCCACTAGGAATGGATGTTGTAGTCCCTTTAGCAGCACGTTCCTCTCAACCATCACATGCCTCTGCTGCAGAGACACAACAGATACAACAAGTAGTTAGACAGACAGACAGACAGACAGACAGATAGATAGATAGATAGATAGATAGATAGATAGATAGATAGTTTACCTCTTTCCTCTTGACAATCATCTGTTTCTGCAGCACTTTGACAGCATAGTAGCCTCCACGTTTTCTGTGTCTTGCCAGCAGCACCTGTAAAAGTTTGACCTGTCATTCAATATCCCAATAACAGCAACAAAAAAAATCAACACAAAAAATATCAAGAATAAACAAATCCTACCTTTCCAAAGCTTCCTTTACCGATAACTTTGAGGTAGTCAAAATCTGATGGCTTCATCCTAGTTCACATAATGAAAGAAAATGAAAGCTATATGTTGTGAGGCATACTCCTGGTCCGTATTTCAGTAATTGCAACAAAAAAATTTGTCTTGGGTGTGTCAGTACAATGGACAGCCAAGAAAGGACAGCAGAGGAGATGGACACAAAAAAGCATTCATAATAGTCAAGGACTGAAATGTTTGTTGCTGTTTTAATTCACTTTTTATTTTTTTTATTTTTTTTGCACTTTGAGCAGCTTTTTTTGTTAATGGCTGTCCTAAATAAATTGACATTTTTTTGCATTGATCTCAGCCTGTGAACCCTTTTGTAGCTGTCCAACCAAGTTGCACTGGTGTGCGGGTATCTCCTCTGCCATCCTTTGTTGGTTGTCCATTGTACAGACACACCAAAGACAAACTTTTTTGTTGCCCTGAGTTGGTGCAGGGTCCGAAAAACACAGATTTTTAACATGAAACTGCTTTAATCAGTGTGTCTGCTGGTTTGAATCACCAGGTCTGTTTATTTTGGACAGGCAGATACCCCTGCAGATAATTCAGCTCCCAATAAGAACCATCTAAACAACGAACAATAAAGTAATAACAACCAGGAGTTTTTTTGCTGGTTGCAATCTGATATCCTCACTGCTAGGTGCCACTAAGTCCCCCTACATCATACATACTGATCCTTTTACTAACTACTCACCATATCATATTGAAATTTTGAATTGTGACAAGTAATTACAGATCAGTAGACTATTAATAATCATTACTAACGGGATGTAAACCAGATATAACAGTATCTTTTGAGTGTAATTCAACAGACTGCTATGGACAGAAAGAGTTGCCCCATAATGTGAAGCCAAGCTTTTTCTGTCATGACTTACTGTGAGGTTGCTGTGCTCGCTGAGCTCTGCAGAGAGAACAGACAAATAGGGGGCAGGAGGGTCAGGAGGGTCAGGAGGTCAGATTCAGTTTCATCTCCTGTCAACACTTAGCTCAGTACTTTCAAAAAACTCCTCTATAACTCACCAAGGTGCCTCTCTCCTTCTCTCTTTTCAGCTTGCTCTGTCGCTGCAGGATTTTCTGGGTGTCCAGGCTTCAATCAGGAGGTCAGAGACAAAAGTTATTTTTCCATCAGATTCAGTGAAGTTAAAAGCTGTAAACATGAAATTGCGAACTTACTGTTGGCAGAATTGCTGAGTGGAAACACATTTGTGTAAGAAGCCACTGAAGCCAACTTTCTTCCCCTTGAGCAGAGCTGTAAGACAGGCAGGGGGTTAGCCAGCCCCTTACATAAGAGTTCAACAGCTGTATTTAGCCAATAGGTTAAGCTGCCATGAATCTGACACACTTGAATGAAGTTATGAAACCATTACATTAAACTTTTAAGTTATGTCTTCAACTTTTTGTAACGATTTAAAAAAGGCTAAGTCTTGATATTTTACTTTAATATAATATCCTTAAACTCCAGGGGTCTACTCTTTCTAATTTAAAGTGATTTTGTCTCTTAGTAGCAGGATTTCTGCAAGCTAGTTTTAACCGTTAGAGACTGTGATTCACTTGTTAGCAGTTAACGGTCAAATTTAACGTAACGTAAAAAAACGCCGGTTATTTACCTGAGAAAAACGACATAAGCCCTCTCATTTTGGCATAGGTCAGCGGCTGGTCTTGAGTCACGGTCATTTTGACGACTGTCTGGAAGATTTGGTAAAGGTTAGACAGAGGAGAGAGCAGTGGGCTGACAGTGAAGGCGGACTGTCCAGCAGCAGAGACGCACCGCTTGTCCCGAACTTTCACAGTGTAGCAGCTCAGTTTAAAGACCAATGACGTATGAGTAGTGCTGCGTTTAAGGACCCTCAGATGTGTCGGCTATAAAAGCGTGCGCTAATGAGCGACCATAAGTGATTTTAAAGTGATTGTAGTTACATTAAATCCTGATTGACTGAATCGATTTCATGGCTGCAGCAGAGACACAAAATATAAATTCGTAGGCTGTATGGTGAGGTAATGATACATCTTTTTAAAATGCGTTTACAGGCGGCAAGAGGAAGAGTAGGCAATGAGTAGCCTAACGAAATATTTCAGGTCCTGGAGAGACGAGCTGCTGTTTGCACTTGAAGGCAGCAGACTGGGCTCGTGCCCCATTGACAAAGAGAAGTGCTCACGAGGTCACTACCCTGCAGCCACGCGCTCAGTGAAGTGACCCACTTGACGTCCCTATCGAAAGACCTGTCCTTTCTTTCTTTCTTTCTTTCTTTCTTTCTTTCTCTCTGCCCTTCCTTGATTTCTCTTTCCTTCCTTCCTTTCTTTCTTTCTTTCTTTCTGCCCTTCCTTAATTTCTTTCTTTCTTTCCTTCTTTCATCTCTTCCTTCATTTCTTTCTTTCTTTCTGCCCTTCCTTAATTTCTTTCTTTCTTTCCTTCTTTCATTTCTTCATTCATTTCTTTCTTTCTTTCTGCCCTTCCTTCATTTCTTTCCTTCCTTCCTTCATTTCTTTCTTTCTTTAATTCCTTGATTTCTTTCTTTCGTCATTCTTTCCCTCCTACCTTCCTCCTTTCCTCCCTCCCCTCCCTCTTTCTTTCTTTCTTTCTTTCTTTCTGTATTTCTCTTTCTTCTTTCTTTCTTTCTTTCTTTCTTAATTCTTTTCTTTCCTCATTCTTTTCTTCCTTCCTTCCTCCCGTTCTTTCCTTCCTCCCTCTTTCTTTCTTCGTTCTTTTCTTCCTCTCCTCCTTCCTTTCTTCCTCCTTTCCTTCCTTCCTCCCTCTTTCTTTTCTTCCTCATTCTTTTCTTCCTTCCCTCCTTCTTTCCTTCCTCCCCTTCCTTTCTCTCTTTCTTTCATTCATTCTTTCTTTCTTTCTTCATCACACTCAGTTGTCAGGAGCACTGTATGCTATGAGTGGGAGGGATACTGACAATGGGACAAGTACTGAGTTAATGTGTGTGTGTGTGTGTGTGTGTATGAGAGCCAAACATGTAGCCTACAGCACAAAGTATAATCAACAAATCATCCTCACTGACCTACATGGTTGAAGGCACGGTGTGGAGGATGAAAGCACATGTGCAGATCAGGTATTACTTTTATATGCCCAGCACACTTTTGAGCCTAAAGATAGTTAATGGGTCATGGAAACTATAGCCTACGTGTGCAATGTCACTACAGCATTCCAGTATATGACAACTCTGTCTTCTTGTCTCATGTGACAGGGTCTGTCCACACCGCCACAGACCCAATTTTATGCTTGTGATATATGATCAGTATACTGTTGCATACAGCTATAGTGGCTGGTTGTTTTATCAGTGTATAGATACTCCAGTCATTCACGGTCACTGTTAAATCCAAATGTTCCTGCTGGGGACTGAATCACATGAGCAGAACTTTATATCAACATGTGATTATATAATAAATGGGAGTAGAAAGAGGAACTATTAAGAGTCTGGCACAGCTCATTGTAAACAAATTCCTCTGAGAGAGAGACAGAGAGGTCGTAAACTTAATCTTGTTGTTGTTCCACCACAGAACTAAAGGTATAGATAATACGCTCACACAGGACACAAACTGGGCTTTGTCACGAGATGAGGCCAAAGGTCAAACAGGAAGTATTGCCTTTAACTGGAATTGAGCAATCGAGGAATACGGCGTGAGGTCAGGATAAGAGGGTGTGAATCAGATAAACGGGACATGAAGTGCAGATACTGAACTAACGTCAAATCTGTCCCTGTGTCTCTGTGTCTAAATTTGGAGCTGCTGAGTCCAGATTTGGGACAGGGTGTCTTACAGGTTACTGTTGCAGAAAGCTGATCTGCAAACAGCAACAGGGGGGAGGTCCCTCTCTGTTACAGTGGTGGCAGGGCGGGGGGAGAGCTCTCCGCCGGTCTCCCCAAAGTGAACTGGTCTCTGCTGGTCTGACCCACCACCCTCAGTCTGACACCTCTTGTCAAGTCACTCTACAGCAGGGGAACTGGCCGCGGCTGGTTTTTGCTTCTGCAGGCATGCAGCAGGTGACAGTGGACAGCAGAGGAGACCCACCAGAGACACAACTGCCCAACACAGGACGGGCACTGTGCGTCAGCTTCAGGCCTGACAGGAAGAAAAGTTGAACAACATTCAAACTCCACGTCTGAATGACACCCAAAGCCCCTTTTAACTTCTGACCTCATTATAGCTCAATTATCACCAGCCCTCACCCTCTCTGTGCTTAATTACCTCATTCAGAAACCAATCTCATTTTCATCCCTTTAACTGTCATTAACTTTTAAATCACTGATGTCTCTGTCACGTCTGTTCTTCTTTTAACTCATGCTTGTGTCCACACAGTCAGATTTGTGGTTGGAATGGGAAATGTTGGTTTCAGACCTGGTTCAGCAGGAAAATCTCGACTTTAAGCTACAGCACACTGAAGCACAAATACATTTCCTGGTTTCTTAAATTTGTGTAGGATAAAGATTACTGCATTTGTTCTGATACTTATTAGATATATATTACAACATGCTTTCTCTCAGCTACATGTCCAAATGATATATTGTAATTACACTCCATTGTACATATTTCTAATTCTTATTTTCTATCCATAAATATTTTTTCCTGTAATTTTTAGCATAATGTATATTTTTGTATATCTCTCAAACTTTCCACAATAGTTTTATATGTTGGAGCATAATACACATATTTTTAAAACAGTTTTATTATTTTATTTACTAGTGTTAAACATTGTAATGTAATACCCATATTTTTTTTTTAATATTTAAAAATATTTTATTTACAAGTGTTAACCATTGTAGCATAATACCCATATTTTTTAATATTTTAACATATTTCTAAATATTTAATTTGCTAGTCTTAAACATTGTAGCATAATACCAATATTTCTTGTAATTTTAAATATATTATGTACTAGTGTTAACCATTGTAATGTAACACTGTAGCATAATGCACATATTTTTAATATTTTAAAATATTATACTTATTAGTGTTGAACATTGTAGTATAATGCACACATTTTTAATATTTTTAAATATTTTACTCACTAGTGATAGACATTGTAGCGTAATGCACATATTTTTAAATATTTTATTTACTAGTGTTAAAGATTGTTGCATATGACAAATGCTTTTATATTTATTATTAATACATTCATATAAATATCTAGTTCAAAAGCTACTGAAGCATTAATGCAACAATAATTCTGCAATATAACATGCAGCAGTGTAAAACTCACAGGGACCATGTTTCTGCAATGAGTACTTTTACTTTTAATGGTGAAAGTATACATTTCCATCATTATGTTTTTGTATTAATACTTAGGCAGTATTTTCAAAACAGGACTTTTACATGTCTGGAATATTTTACACTATGTCTCCATAAATAAAGGCTGTGAATACTTCATCCACCACTAATTTTACAACATTAAAATTGTTTTTATTAAATTTTATTTTAGGCATAAGTGTGCTCTATATGTTAGGGGTAAATAGAAATAAATTACCTTAACAAATGCTTTTATAGTGTTCTGTCAAGGTGTTACAGAGTCTCTGAGTTACTGGGAGGTTTTTAATTATTACATATATTACATATTACAGTGTGAGTTCACACATGACAGCAGCAGTCCTTCATCTGTCCTGTAGATGGAGACAGCAAACCAGAGGACTTGGTGAAGAAGACTTGACTCCTTTATTTTTCCTCTCTTTCTGGAGGAATGTGTGTCTTTATATCAGCAGACTACTCCCTTTGAGTAACAGCAGAACAGCAGATGATTCGACAATGAGTTGATCAATAGACTATGAATCAACAGTTATGTTTGACAGTGACAACCTCAAGTTCCAGTTTCCCCAGTTTAACATCATTATAAAAAATAACAAATAATTGGAGAAATAAATGACAGATTAATCAATGATGAAATTAACAGTTACTTGCATCTCTTAAAATAACAACAATTACAACTATCTTAGCTCATTTAATCAGCTCTGTAGACTTAAGACTTGAGATATTTGTACTTATCTTAAATATTTTCCTTTACTTTCACTTTATACTTTTTTAATTCAAGGGCAAACATTGTAATCTTTACTCCAGTATCATTATCTGACAACTTTAATCAGTAGTTACTTTGCAAATGAAGATTTTAACACT